>NC_136261.1:76411981-76454481 GCF_964187855.1 Myxine glutinosa | reverse complement strand
CGAAGGAATGATGACAAAGATTGGCTTTTGCAATGAGCTTGTGCAACCTGCTGGGGATGAATTGATGTTTGAAAGTGGAACAAGCCAGACCAGATGTGTGAGTATAATGAGAAAGTGGGATGGAAGAGGTCAAAGTTGACTCGGTGGGGTGGGAAGGAGGGGAGGGTAAGGGAATAAATATGGGTGGGGATGGAAACGTATACAGTCGTGGCTAAAATCTTTTGCACCCTTGCACTTTTTTCAAATAACTTACAATTTTCTCTAAAAAATAAGTTGAAATTGACAAAAGTATTTGGTCTCCAGAAATCTTTATTTCACTGTTAATATTACAAAACCTTTGGGTTTTTTTTTTAAAATTCAGAACTTAATCTATTCTTTCAAATCAGAAAATAAAAAGAATTGGCATTGACCAAATTATTGACACCCTCGACTTAATATTTGGTACCACAGCCTTTGGACAAAATAACTGCAGTCAAGCACTTCCTATAGCCATGAATGAGCTTCCTACACTTCTCCACTGGCAGTTTGGCCCACTCTTCTTGTACAAATTGCTCCAGTTCTCCCAGATTTGAAGAGTGCCTTCTCCCAACTGCTGTTTTCAGATCTCCCCACAGGGGTTCAATCGGATTCTGATCTGGACTTATTGCTGGTCACTTCAGAACAGTCCAGCATTTTGTCTTGAACCATTCCTGGGTGCTTTCTGAAGTGTGTTTGGGGTCATTGTCCTGCTGCAAGACTTATGACCTTCGATGTAGACCCAGCTTTCTGACACTGGGTTGAACATTGCGCTCCAAAATGCCTTGGTAATCTCCTGATTTCATGATGCCATGCACACATTCAAGGCACCCAGTGCCATAGGCAGCACAGCAACCCCAACACATCACTCATTAACCTCCTCCATGTTTAACTGTAGGGAAGGTGTTCTTTTCTTTGAAGGCTTCATTTTGTTTCCTGTAAACAGAGATGATGTGCTTTACAAAAAAGCTCTAATTTGGTCTCATCTGTCCACAGGACAATCTCCCAGAAGGATTTTGGCTTGTTCAGGTGTGTTTTGGCAAACTCCAGTCAGGCTTTCTCGGCAGTGGGGTCTTCCTGGGTCTCCTACCATAGACTGAACCCCTTTCATTGAGTTGGCGATGGATGATGCGAGTTGAAACTGTCGTACCTTGTGTCTGAAGGTCGGCTTGAATCTGTTTGGCAGTTGATCGAGTTGCTTTCTCCACCATTCAAACAATCCTTTGCTGCAATCTTCGATCAAGTTTTCTCCTGGAGCCATGTCCAGGGAGGTTGGCTGCAGTGCCATGGGCCGTAAACTTCCTGATAACATTGCGTACGGTGGACACAGGAACACAAGGTCTCTGGAGATGGACTTGTAGCCTTGAGATTATCAATTCTTGGCTACAATCTTTTGTCTGACCGCCTCAGACGATTCTCTGGTTTTTCTTTCTTTTCTCTATGCGCTTTTCTCCATACACACGGTGACACAAAACAGCAGAATGACTCTCTTTCTCTATTCAAACTGGTGAAATGAGTGATTTTTATATTACAGGCACCTGAAACTCACCACAGGTGAGTTCAATTCCAAAGTAAAAGAGAATCACCTGCTTGAAATCTAATTATTTCCAACAACTTCTAAAAGGTGCCAATAATATTGTCTGGGCCATTTTAAGATTTCTGTGTGGAATAAACTAAAATTTAGTAATTTTTTCAGCTTTTTTTGTTTTGTTCCACTAAACCAAAGAAATACATATGTGGATACCAAAATATTTTTAAATTTCAACAATTTTCTGTAAGAAATGGTTCACTATTTGAAAAAAACCGCAAGGGTACCAATATTTTTGGCCACGATTGTACAGTGGCCTGGAAAAGTATTCACACCCTGGTCCTGTGACCAATAATCCCCCATTTAGATGAATTACGAATTGTATACAGTGGACTGCCAAAGTATTCACACCCTGGTCCCGACCAATAATGTCACATTTTGATGAATTACGAATTATATACAGTGGACTGCCAAAGTATCCACACCCTGTTCCTGACCAATAATGTCACATTTTGATGAATTACGAATTATATACAGTGGACTGCCAAAGTATTCACACCCTGGTCCCGACCAATAATGTCACATTTTGATGAATTACGAAGGATGCAGAAACAATCTTTCCAAATAAACTTTTCTCGCTCTTGTTTTCTTCTTATTCAGCCACTCTACTGTGGGTTTAGCTTTGTGCTTCGGATCATTGTGAATCTCCTACCCAGTTTCAGATTCATGGCTGACTCTTGCAGGTTTTCATCAAGGATTCTTCTATACTCTGCACTGTCCATTGCCCATTCTATCTTGACAAGCTTGCCAGTCCCTACTGATGAAAAGCAGCCCCATAACATGATGCTGCCACCACCATGCTTGACAGTAGTGATGGTGTTGACTGGGTGTTGTGCAGTGTTAGGCTTGTGCCAGACTTAACGCTATGAATTTCAACCAAAAAGTTCAATTTTTGTCTCGTCTTGCCACAAAACTCTTCTCTACATGCCTGCAGGATCATTACGATGGTTTTTTTCACACACTCCATACGAGCTTTTAGATGTGTCTTTTTCAGTAATTGCTTCTTTCTTGCCACCTGTCCATGGAGGCCAGCTTTATGAAGGGAATGGGATGTTGTTGATTGATGACTACTGACCCCCATCTCAGATATAGAGCCTTGCAGATCTTTCAGTCATTGTTGGATTTACATTGACAGCCTGAATCAGTTTCCTGTTTGCCCGCTTGATGTGTTTGGATGGGCGACCTGATCTTGGTAGAGTCTGGGTGGTATGATACATCTTCCACTTCTTAATGATGGATTTGACCGTACTCAAAGGGATAATGAGACTTTGAAATCTCCTTATAACCCTCTCCTGATATGACCTCTCCTAAATTGTGCTTCTCCACCACATTATGTCTGACTTATTTGGAAATCTCCTTGGGCTACATGTTTGCCTTGTTGGTTGGCCAAGTGAGTTGCAACTTAAAACTCTTTAGATAAGTGGGAGAGATTAATTTTTATGTTAAACCACTGATTACTACATACAGGTGAAATTATTACAATTATTTTGTAACCTTTCAAACAAATAATTAACTCCAAAAGTGATAAGTTTGATTTGAAAGCATCATGAAATAAACTCAGGTGGCATCAAAATGTGAAAACTTTGGGGGGTGGGGGTGAATACTTTTGCAGTCCACTATAGTTTGCCTAAAACATGAATATCCTTTTGAATACCATTGAGGTTGAACAATTTGTCAGTTTATGTTGATGAGTCTTCTCCAATGGGAGCCATCGATTTATAATGCCTCCAAACTGTTTGTTCGCTTTGATTTTTATTTTTGGCCTTTTCCACAGGTCGGATCTGATACCAAATGATGCTCTAAATATCCAGTAAAGCTAAGCTCCTCATCACATGTATCAATGCACTTGTTATCGTATGTTGTTGATCTTTTCTCAGGGTTCACTGAAGTTGCGATCCGGCAAGCAGTAGATGCTTGGCTCAATCGACGGTGCTCACGCCACATCCATACTCGTCCTGCAAGATCTCTCTCAGCACTGTGTGCTGCCGGATGCTTGGAAATGAGCGTGGATAATGTGGCAAGGCTGCGAGAGCCTCCATTGGCAAAGCCGTCTTTGGGTCCAGCATTATCGACCTAGTGTGCCACGGAAGTGAGGCATTGCGAAAGACAAGGGCACCAGACGTAATATGTGGTGTATTGTAACATTCCTCGGAATGTTATAAACTGATTTTGGGGTTTTTTTTGACACTTTGCAGTCGGGTGTGTCAGTATTCACTGCCCATCTAGTAAAGCATAACCTGGCGGGTACGTGTTTAAGACTTGGTCTTGGACTCGTTGGCTGAATCCTGGCCTTTTAGGTTTATATTTTTCTCCAAGAAATCCTTTCCTGCATTTTTGTGCAGTAACAGGTTTGAAACGCATCTGTTGGTTTTAAATTGTATTCCCATGGCTGGGTTTACATTTACCCAAACTGTTGCCGGAGGAATGACCAATAGGATGTGGACCAGTGATCTTTGGAGTTCCTTCTCTCGATGTACTCTTTTGCATCGTTCGTGTCAAATTTTCAAAACTGGTACACAAAGTACAAGTCGAGTTTTGCGGTCTTGCTGCTTGATCCAATATTGCCTCGCGCATCCTGTTGCATTTCCTACTGTAATCGGGTAACATGAAAGTGTTACTTGTGGGATCATTCTCCGATGGTGTAAAAATGCATTGCATGGGGTTTTCTTGATCTGTTGCCATGTTGGCTTTCACTAGATGTAAATGCAATTGCTGTACGGTACTTTGTTGTGTAAAATTCAAATAATAAACGTATTTTGAGATAATTTGCCAAAGTTTTTATGGGGCAAAAGGAAAGTAACCCCACTGGGTTTATATTTATTTTGTCATTATTGTTGTATTTGTATTCTGTTCTGTCCAAAGGCAAGTTCAGTACTGCCGACGCAGTTTGTTGGCAAGGGTGATGCTGGGTGTTTTGTGATAACCTTCTAGCAATATTTAGGGCAGGAATTTGTAATTACCCTGCGCTCGTGAAGCGAAAGGCAGGGTTAAGCATTCGGGTACGTGCGTGTCTGCATTTTAAAAATTCATTTTCTCGGCAACAGTTGGTCCGATTGACATGAAATTTTCACCATAGGAGGGCCTCCTCCTGTAGAATATTTTAGTGAATGTTATGACATCACAGGTCACGTGGTATGGGCGCCATCTTGGAAAAAAAACAAAAAACTTTGCACCTCTATATCAAAAACCGCTGCACAGAAATAATTGAAACAGGTCTCATTGCAAAGAACTCCATGTGGAACAACAGATGTGAATGATGATGTCATAGGTACTGCCATTATGATGTCATAATTGGACAAGTAAACAACTTTATCCGATCAGGATGAAATTTCTTGAGCCTCTTCTCGGTATAAATTGATGCAGAAATAAAATCATAATGAGGTTGTATGTTACGTGGTTCGGACGCCATATTGTTTTGAGTGAAAAGCCTGAAAAACCACTAAAATCCAATTTTCTCCTCAACGACTGAACAGATCGAGGCCAAACTTTGCAGGCAGAATCGCATACCCATGACGAACAAAAAAAGTCAGCAAGCATGACGTCATGCATCACATGGTTTCGGAGTTATGACGTTTTTAATGCATAAACTTTTAAAACCAAGTTCCTCCCTCATTTTTGATCCTATCGGGGGGGGGGGGGGGGGGGGGGGGGGGAGGAAACTTCACTGATGTGTTCAGCATATCAATCTACTAAAACGACCTTTTGGAATTTGTGATAGGTGACGTGGTTTGGCAGATATAAATAATTAAACGAAAATATATTTTTTAAATGTATAACTCTTGAACCGCTTCATTGATTGACGTGAAACTTTACATTATAGTAGAGGTAATGAAGTATAACGTGTGCAAAAATTCAAGATGATTGGATGTACGGTCTGGAAGCTAGAAGTTGTTATTGTGTGAAGAAGAAGAGTCTGCCAGAGTGGGCGTGGAATTAATTATCACTGCACATGACGAGCAGGCAAAGTACGGAGCGACCTCACGGGGTCATTTTGACCGCAAATAAAATTCTGATTTCAGATTGGTCAATCGCTGAGGTATATTAACACATGACCAAAACAGATTTGGTGAAATTCCGATGTTTTTTGATGAAAATATAACATTTGTGTATGCATTTCAGTAAAGTAAAGTGTGTGCCGTGTCGGCATTTTAAAAATTGAAACGTGGCTCATTGTAAAGAACTCCATATGGGGAATAGGTGTTGTTAACGATGACGTCATTGGTGCCATAATTATGACGTCATAATTCGACAGGGACAACGCTTAGTCTGATCAGTTTGAAATTTATTGAGCATGATCTATGCAACAATTATTTAAAGAATATAAATTTATGATGTCATCGCTCACGTGGTCTGGCAGCCATATTGGATGAACAAAAATAAAGAAACGTTCAAAAATAGAAGAGTTGGTTCACACCAAGTTGACTGCGCAGGGTAAGTATTCTATGAATACCATCTAGTTTGTTCATGGTGACGGAGGTAGCTCGCCTTCTCTTTGGGTAGGATACTGTGGGATTTTTTCATGTCCAACAAGCAATGCCGGTGGACGGAACGCTCGTTTAACGTCCATCCGAGGCACACGGCACACACATTGATGAAACACCGGGATGACCGTTTATAGCTGGGTTGAGATTCAAACCGAGGCTAGATAATTTAGAGGCAAGTGTGCAACATAAATCATTGGAACTTTGTGCAACTTCTTCCCTATTAAATGTTGGAAAATTTTGTAAAGCACAGAATGAGGCCTTTTGACCCATCATGCATGTATTGCAAAACATACCCCATTATTCCCATATACCGCAGCTGGTGTTCATTAAAAAAAGTAATTGAAACTTGGCACACTGCCAAGTCCTCCCAATGGGGAACAAAAGCATGATGATGATGACATCATCTGTGAAGTTGTATACCAGCCATAAATGTTCTAATTTAATGACATCCTAAAAATCTGAAATTGCATGCACAATGCACATGATCTGACACATTTGTATTGCAATATTAAATTTATGATGTCATAGGTCACATGGTTTGGCAGCCATTTTAGATTTAACCTAAAACCTCTAAAAAACACCTTCTCCCAAACCACAGAAGCGCTCGACTCGAAACTTTACGTCTCTCATTGACTAGGCATGGCGATTAAAAGTTTATCACGAAAACCTCATAGGCCACATGGTGTGGTAGCCATATTGGATTGAAAGAAAATATTAAATAATTATATCTCAGAAACCGCTTACCCTATTGATGTGAAACTTTACAAATGTCATCTAACACCATTGCTGCATATAGTATGAAAATGATGACGTTGTAGGTCACGTGGTTTGGCAGCCACCCTGGATAGAAAAATGAACCTTATCCGATCAACACGAAGCTTTACAAACGTGATCCCCTACCCATATATATGCAGCACATGGTACATTTTGTCTTATGTCACATGATTTGGCAGCCATATTAGCTTGAAAGTCAATATTTAAAAAAAACCCTTCTCCAAAACCGCTTCACCGATCGATGTGAAACTTGTCATGTTTGGTAAAAATGTCATACCTGAGAACTGCTGAAGGGACTTAAATCAAACATTTATTTATAGGACAGTCAACAAGGGCATCTACCTGTTGTCACGGGCAGGGACTATGCGGAGGCATATTGGTGACATAGTCAAATTGCTCTCGTTTTTTAATCGGTCTTGAAGCTTACAGCAGAGCTTGTACATGGACAGCTTGCTTGTACATGGATGTATTACATGCAGGACAACAATATTTAATAGACAAATAAGCACAGTACACCTAGAGTCACAGCATCCTGAGCTGTGCTCAGATGGGAATGCCAAAAAAGGTTAACTTGTTGAAGGACCGTCACGATGAAAGATTATGAGATTCATCATGTGATAGCATATTGAAAAGGCTTTCAAATAGGAAGTGAATGAGATGGCTACGGATGCTCGTGGTATGATCTTTCACTCTTTAAGCAACCTTGACTGCACAGCAGACCTGTGGCATGAAGTGTTCAATGTAGGCACCGAGAGCAATCACTCCCACAGCGGTGCAATGCTGAGAACATCCATCTGGAGATCATTGGTACCAAGTTAGCATAGAAAGCTCACTAGCATGATTGCTCACTGGTGACTAGTCTACTCAAGTGCTCGAATAACATTGTGAATCTACTCACTGGAGAGCCGTGTGTCCAGCCTCTTCTCTCTACCTCGTTTCTTTACAGGTTGCTGTAAATCTGTTGGAAGCCATGCGGATCATTGGGCATGGTTATCCGGTGATTCCAATATGACGAACTCGAATGTGCAGCACACGCACAGTAAATGTAACATTCTCACCTGTCCTGCAAAAGCAACCTGTAGCGGGATCTTGGATGTTTAAAATGGCCGGCAGCCATTCCAGACGTACAGCTCCTTGTACACCAGCCATGCCACATAGACCCACTGCCAGGGACAAGTTCACACAAAACTATACCTGTCCAGCCCAATTTGTGTCCCATTTAAGACATTTTCGATTGTTTCTACACCAACCGGTTGTACGACGTATTTGGTTAAAACAGACAAGTATAAAGCAGGTTTGTAGTCACCATTCTCCAGGAACAGGTCATGATTCATCTCTCCAGAAGAGAACTGCACCATATTATTGTTGAGCATTCGAGAACAGAGCGAGTGGAGCCAATCGGAGAGATCACCCAACGCACCCGCCATTTTGAGCTTGTGGTCCAGAATGTCAGCGCAGCCAGACTAAAAAAAATAAAGGTGGGGAAATAAAGAACAAGACACACTCATGGATGTTTTTTGTCCAGCATGATGAAATGGCTGATACTTAGGTAGTTGAGATTGGCAAGCGTGCATTTGCAGAATGCTCTTGTGAGTTTGACTTGGTATGGTGTCACCTGAGGCTGAGAATTCCCACGAGTCCACAATCTAAAGCATTTCTTATGACACGCAAAAGGCTTCCACGCATCCCATGATCTTTGTCTCCATATGTCAAGTTTGGGAATCGTGAGAAGTCCAGTTTGCAGAGGTTATCTGCTCACTAAATCTTTCCTCTTCTCCAATGGCTTGATCTCTGATCATCAATTTGGTTTCAGACCTGGACACTCTACTCTGGACATGCTGCTTCTGCTTTCACAACAATGGATGGAGGTCCTCAATGCCAAACAGGAAATTAGAGCTGTCTCCCTTGACATATCACGTGCCTTCGATACGGTCTGGCACCCCGCTCTGCTCACCAAACTCTCCTCTTTTGGTATCCATGGAAATCTCCACGCATGTCTGGCGGACTTCCTCTCTAGTCGTAGTCAACGTGTGGTCCTGAATGGGTTTCTCTCATCTCCTCTTCCTGTTCAGGCTGGAGTTCCCCAATGCAGTGTTCTGGGCCCTGTGCTTTTTCTGGTCTTCATCAATGATCTCTCTGACTCTTGAAAATCCTCTCTATCTCTTTGCTGATGACTCTACTCTCTGTCGCTCTATTCTTCATCCCTCAGATCGGCAGTCTGCAGCCTCCTCACTCTCTGCAGACCTGGACAAAATCACAGACTGGGCAAACAAGTGGAACATGTCTTTCAATCCTGACAAATCTCACACTCTTACGATGTCTCTCCGAAAAGACCGACTGGACAACCCTCCCATCCACTTTCTGAATAATCCTCTCCAAGAAGTTTTGTCACTCAAGCTTTTGGGTCTCACTATCTGCCATGATCTTTCCTGGGAAAACCACATTTCAAATCTGGCCTCCAAAGCCAGGCGCCGACTGGGCATCCTCCATCATGCGAAGTCCTTCCTTGGCACACCTGAGCTCCTCACCACATACAAGGCTTTCATCCGCAGCTCAATGGAATACTGCTCTTCCCTCTGGGCTGGTGCTCCCGCCTCACACCTAGCTCCTCTTCACGCTGTTGAAACCAAAGCATTCAGAATCATTGGAATCTCCCGTGATGAAGCTACCTCCGAGGGCCTTTCACTTACTCACTGCAGGCAGGTTGGTGGTCTTTCCGTCTTCTACCGACTCCTCTCTGGCCTTGCCCTCCCAGCTCTCTCTGGGCTCTGTCCCACAAATATTCCTACAGGTCGCACAAGATCTGCCTGCAACCCTCTTATGGTTAAACTGCCAAAATCAAGACTCTCTGCTCACCTTCACTCCTTCATGCCTCTTTTCTCCCACCTCTGGAACAAACTCCCTCACTCTCTTCAATCCCACTCCTCCCTCCAGGTCTTTAAAACAGCTGTTCACCACCATCTCTTATCTTCCCCACATCCAAAACCTTGATCTTTTCTACCCCCACTAATTTCACCCCAATTCCACTTTTTTGAAATACCAACTTCCGTCCTGGAGGTCCTTGGTGTCCTTGTGATTTATACTTCTCCCTCCCCCCCCCCCCCCCCATTCCCACGCCTCCTCCCCCCAAGCCCTCTCCCTTCCACACATCTCCCTGCTCTCAAATGTTGTGTTTGTGTGCTTCACCTTCTCTCCCCATCTTGTCTTCCGCTCCCTCTTTTTATATATTTTGTTTGTCTGGTTGATTTGTTTGTGAAGTAAATGTTAGCTCTTTCACGAGCCTCGATTCAGTATACAAAAAAAAAAAAAAAACTACAATCGTATCCCCATCCACGTTATTTTACGGTGTCAAACCCCTCTGTGCTAGGTCCTTCCAACCCCCACCTCTTCTATATATCCACCTCTTTCTGCATCCCCAAACCCCCCTCAAAGCTTACCGCCCTCCCCCCAGCACTTCAAGGTGGTGGAAATATTTTGGATGTTAAAGATGGACATTGGGAGTAGTGGAGATGAAAACTGCGTGAGTTTGCTATTACCTTTTTATTATTTATCTTTTTGGGGGGCGAAGGGAGGGGTAGGAGGGGATGTCGGGGGGCAGGTGTGGTGAGGTCGTTTGTAAGATGGGACGCTAACAAACCGACAGCACATTCACCTTTTTATGAGACCCTCACACAGACATCACCATCACTACACATGTATACAATCAGTAATCCGTGCCTAAGCTACCTACCAGTCCTGCGGACGATGGTTCCAATATCCAAGTAGTACTCCACTCTTCCCAATGCTACTGGGTACCTACTTTCAGTTTAAAACTTTCTACTCTTTTTGCTGCCACTACCATTCCTCGGAGACAATTCCATGCATTTACCACATGTGTTGGCAAAATGAGTACCAGATTATTGGTAACGGGGCACTGCATCAGCGGCACAGACGCGCTTCCAGAAAGGATGCAACCAGCAGCCACAGGCTGTATACAAAATATCAACAATCAGTTTAAATTAATCCAAATGGTTCCCCATCTAATCCCTATTTAATGTCTCCAACACCCCCTCAACAGAACTGGTCTAGAGTTCCCTCAACTTCTCTCTGGATCCTTTCTTAAATGATGGGGCTACATCTGCTACTCTCCAATCCTCTGGTACCTGTGCTGACTCCAGTGAATTGTTAAAGTTATCCACTGACATCTCGCTTATCTTCCATGCCACCTCCCCCAATACTCTAGGATGCATATTATCTGGCTCTGGAGCTTCGTAACATCCTGCACTTCCACCCAAAATTCCTCCAAAAGTACTTCCTCGCCTCCTACATATATTTTCTCAGCTATTGCTATTTCCCCTGATTGTTCTTGTGCAATGTCGAAGTAAAACGAAGAGACAAAGACATGAAATGTCATAGCCCCCGTGATTTTAGTAATTTTGCTGGACAGAGTTAAAGGCTGGCAGTTAGCCATCTTTGGTCCGATTACAAAACAAAATCTTCTGCATATGTATACTCTCATGTATCGTATTTGTGCCAAGTTTGAACAAAATCGGTCTATACATGCCTGAGAAATGGTTGGGGCCATGTTTAAGGAACAAAATGGCCGCCAGTCGGCCATCTCGGATGTGATGTCGAAAAAAGATGACGTGCATATGTAACCCATCATTCATCATCTGTGTGCTAAGTTTGAACAAGATCGGTAAATGCATGTCCGAAAAATGGTTGAAGATGTGTTCAATATCAGATTTTTTGCAACTTAAATGGCCGCCAGTCTACCAGTCGGCCATCTTTGATGAGATTGCAAAATAAAGTGAAGTGCACATGTATGCCGTCATGTACTGACTGTACTTATGGCAAGTTTGAACAAAATCAGTCCATTCATGTCGAGAAATGGTTGGGGACACGTTTAAGTAACAAAATGGCCGCCAGTTGACCACCTTGGATCTGATCTCGAAAAAAGATGACGTGCATATGTAAGCCATCATTCATTATCTGTGTGCTAAGTTTGAACAAGATCGGTAAATGCATGTCCGGAAAATGGTTGAGGACGTGTTCAACATCGGGTTTTGTGGAACTACAATGGCTGCCAGTCGGCCATCTTTGATCGCATCACAAAACAAAATGATGTACATATGCATGCTATCATGTACAAAATTGGTCCGTACATGTCCAATATATGGATGCGGACGCATGCACACATGGATGGACGGAAAGACAAGACCCAATCCATAAGCCCCCGTTTCGGGCTAAGTCCATCGGGGGCTAATAACCTTAATAAGGCTGCAATGTCACTTCATCACGAACCAATCTCTCTGTACTGTTGCTCATTGGGCCAACACTCGTTAACCTGCTTATGTACTTCAAAATGCCGTGCCATTGTAGCTTGTGCAAGTCAAAGAAAATGTATCACCTGTCGCGCCATTAAGAAGTACAGCATCTGATGAGAAAGGGCGTATTCTGTGCAGCCAGGAAGTGTGGCCATCTGGAGACACGTGTCTGATACAGTGCATCGCTCCAGAGGGCCTTGCTCCTCATTGCGCCTAGACATCAGAGAACAACACCCCCAGAACAGATGTCCATTGAGATTAGTGCAAATTCTTCAAAACGGCATTGCTTTCATTTTGGCCGAAAATGAAACAAATTTCTGTATGAAGATTTGGTAATGATGCAAATCCAAATAAAACATCACCAAGTGCTAATTCTTCACCTTTTGGGGAAGAAGCAGAAGAAGGATGTCTAGCTTACTACCATGTCATTTGCATGATGGACCAATGTCTTTCAGTTTTTTTAAACCAAGTCTCTGAGCCCAAACCTTGTCCCGAGGAGCAGGCCGAAGCAGTAATCGCATTTGCTCTCTGTTGCGCAGTCAATTGGGACAGCCGTCGATCCATTAGGAGGTCTGGTCGTCACCTGATCCGTCTCGACCGTCAGTGGGGAAGACGAAGACCAAAACTCTGAGCTTATCATTGGCTCAAAGTCTGTAAAAAAAAAAAGTGTATCCAACATTATAAACAACTTCATAACAAAACTGCTGGGTAACATATGGGTGGGGGTGGACATGCGTTGGCACCGACAGTGACGTCGAGACCACCAGCTCATCTGCCCCAAGGGGAGGGAAAGGAGCAACATATTGCCAAATGCGCTGGTGGTGACCTCTTTGGGGTCCTCTTGCTCTACCTCACCTGGTCCTCAACGGTTCAACCAGGAAGCACATACAGATCACGTGACATGCATAACCTAGATAACCTCGACCGCAAGCAACACCACCTTCCAACGACGTACACCAACAGGACAATTCACCCTAAAAACAAAGTCCCTGCTGCGCATCAAAATTATCTATCCTACATGAGCACACGGTCCATGATAAGACGTTACATTTCATTAACTAGATGGTATTCATATAATACTTACCTTGCGCAGTCAACTTGTTGCAAGCCAACTCTTCTGTTTTTGAACTTTTTTTCTTTGATCCAATATGGCTGCCAGAACACGTGAGCGATGACATTATAAATTTTTATTCTCTCATATAATTGTTGCATAGATCACGCTCAATACATTTCAAACTGATCAGACTAAGCGTTGTCCCTGTCGAATTATGACATCATAATTATGGCACCAATGACGTCATCGTTAACAACACCTATTCCCCATATGAAGTTCTTTACATGAGCCATGATTCAATTTTTTCCATGCAGCGGTTTTGGAGATTTAGAGGTACATTTTTCGGTTTTTCCAAGATGGCGCCTGTACCACATGACCTATGACGTCATGATTATCATTAAATATTCTACATGAGGATGCACTCCTATGGTGAAAATTTCGTGCCCATCAGACCAACAGTTGCTGAGAAAAAAAATTCACAATGATCGGATGCGTGTTGTACTTGTCGAATTATGACGTCATAACGAAGGCACAGATGACATCATCATTAACATATCTTATTCCCCATGGGGAGTACTTGACAATGAGCCATGTTTCAATTTTTCCATGGAGCGGTTTCGGAGATATAGAGGTGCAACGTTTTTCGATTTTTTCCAAGATGGCGTCTGTACCACGTGACCTATGACGTTATAATTATCATTAAAAAAATTATACAGGAGGAGCCGCACATATTCTGAAAATTTCGTGTCCATCGGTCTAACAGTTGCAGAGGAATTTTTGTTTTATTCATACTGATCAGATCAAGCATTGTACTTGTCGAATTATGACGTCATAATGAAGGCACCGATGACATCACCATCAACATATCTTATTCCCCATGGTGAGTACTTGACAATGAGCCATGTATCAAATTTTTCCATTGAGTGGTTTGGGAGATATAAAGATGTAAGTTTTTTCCAAGATGGCGTCCGTACCACCTGACCTATGATGGCATAGTTATGAATAAAAATATTCCACAGGAGGAGGTGCTTCTATGGTAAAATTTCGTGTCAATCAGACCAACGGTTGCCGAGAAAATGAATTTTTAAAATGCAGACACGGCACACGTACGCATTTGAATGCTTACCCCCGCTTTTCGCTTCGCGAGCACAGGGTAGCTACCCTGTACACCACACACGTAACGCAACCTCCTCCCCTGGACCTTATTTTTATGCCATGGTCAACTAAAAGGTCCTGGGCCCGTATTCATAAACGTTCTTATGTTAAGTACACTTAAACTTCAAGTGTGACACTTACCTAGGACTAAGACTTATGTCGTTATTCATAAATGACCTTAAGTGTTACACCTCACTCAGTGTGACACCTAAATATTGGCATAACATCTAACCGTTTTGACTGGCCGTTGCTGGGGTTAATGATCACATTTCTTGCACGATTGTGTCAGTTTCTGTGGTTTGGCTGAGTGCCATGACATGAGGACGGGAACACATAACTGGGTTCAAAACCAAATGCTATTATTTAATGCTGTTGTAAGTCGCTAGGAAGCCCTTCGGTATTCTTTCCACCCTTCATCATGGCAGGGAACACTACGTCTACGAAGCGAAAGAAAAATTTCACTGATGCTGAAAAATTCCGGCTGTGCGAAGAGTATGAAAAGCATATTGGTGTCATCGTATCGAAGTTTTCTGCCGCCGTTTCGAACAGAAAGAAGCATGACGCATGGGTTGGGATAACCGAGGCCATGAATAGAAGAAATCCTACCGTGGTAAGGAGTGACAAGGACTCCCAGAAAAATTGGTAGAACATGTGCTCAGTTATGAAGGATGAATACCGCGTGTACAGAAAATAACTTGTACAGAAAATAACTTGCCAAAACCTTAAGTTCCCTTGGCAATGCGTGGTTTCGCAATGTCAATGGATCAGGATTATCACCAATAGCATCAATAACATCCAAAATCGTTTGCCGGTCAAGGCGGTATCGTTGGTATAGTTTGACATCATCGTACTCATCTAGCGGATGAAGTCGGTCACGAAATACTCGTTCTCGACGAATTGCACGCCGTCGAACCAGCCGTTCTTGTGCTATCAGAAGCAATGCAGCCATTCCTCTTCGCTGTCTGGTCGAAAGTGGACAGAATATACAGTGTGTGGCCAACTTACGTTCACTTAAGACACCCCTGGAGGTGTCTCAAATATAAGCATGAAGTTGAGTGTAATACATTAGGTAAGTAGCATATTGAATACCACTTGTTCGTAAAACCTAAGTTAGGAGGTACTTAAGTGTTATACTCAGACTTAAGTACGTTTATGAATACGGGCCCTGGCCTCAGCAATGAAATATTCATTTTGTGATTACCTTACCCGTAAAATTAGAGAGGCCTGAAGGAAGGCAAGACCGAAGTCTTACCTAACTAGCCTCAGCAATCTACCCACATATTCCCATCAAACTTCACATATTTACAAAATCAAATAACATTCCAACAGTTTCATTCCTCCATCCACTTCAGGCCTTGTTGAAGTGTTCCTAGGGAGGAGAGAGGAATGGTATGAAAACACAAACCTTAACCACAATTTAACATTTCTCAAACATGAATCCCATATATTTGATCGACCACATCCCTGAGTGGATGCCACTTGGTCCACTGATCAACTGAGACAATACCAAATTTAACCCTTAAATGCAGGCGTCAAAAATCCTACATAAACGCAGCCATTGGGCCTCGGAGACCCCAGGCCTGCATTTGTGTCGGATTTTCCGGTTATAAGTGAATAATGAAGATTTTCCCACGAGCCTGAATTAATTTTTATTTATTTATGTCACTGAATTTTGTCTAACAACATGAAAGTCGGTGAAAATGAGGCTCATTCCAAAAAAAATTGTGCAGCATAGTTTTTGCAGCAAAAAAAACCTTGTGGGCCTCCGAGGCTCAATCACTGCATCCAAGGGTTAAAATGTACTCTAACCAATTGTCGGGGTTCAGTGTACTGCAGTCCACATATAGTCCGGCAGCTGAGCTAAATATAGCATAACAATTGTGCATTTTGTGAGGAAAGCACCAAATTTGGCACACTAGTAGACTATCATATTATGAAAAGATCTGGATATTGGGCCATCTCAGATTCAGAGATTTGATTTTTGCAAGATTTGCAGATTTTCAAGCTGAGATTGCAACGCCAGGGACGGCCGACTCCTTCCTGCGAGCTGCCCACGTCACCCGCACAAGAAGAGCTCATCAAATCACTGCAGCGGCACTGCACATCCTGCAACACCGTGCGTATGAACGCCACTGTATGACATATGCTGATGATGCAGAAGACCTGCCTGAGTTCGAAGACTGGTGTCACCAGAGAGGAGAAGACATTCCCAACTTTCAGTACTGGGCAACTGTGCTGGAACTAGAGATGTTGGTACTGGTCTACGTGCGTTCTCTGCGGCAGGCTTCATTCACGATGTACCTTGATGCCCTGACGGAACTGGTCCCATGCCTTAGACCACACACACTATGCCAGGTGGGTCCCTGTTCACCTGAGGGACATGGTTGCACTCCCAATGAAGCACCCAGATGTACCCAGAGAATTCAGGGCTGGCAACTTCACTGTACAGAAGACGAAGAAGGTGTTCTCTTCGATCCCAATCGAATCGAAATCTTGCAAAAATAAAATCTCTGAATCTGAGATGGCCCAATATCCAGATCTTTTCGTAATATGATAGTCTACTAGTGTGCCAAATTTGGTGCTTTCCTCACAAAATGCACAATTGTTATGCTAAGTTGCCCCACTAATATGGAATTGCATGTGACCAAGTCGAGCATTCCCATAAATACATTTCAACAGACTGCAAATATCATTGCAAATATTTTCATCCCTGCAAGGCCTTGGCATCATAATTAACTGTAGGTTTACTCGATCAAGGTGGCAGTGAGATCCTAAAATAAGGTGGTGGGGCGAAGGAGCAGGGGGTTGGGGGGCAAACTTAGGGCAAACAAGCCCACTTCTAAGGAAACTTCCAGGCCCCACATTCAAAGGAAACCTTCCCCTGCTCCAATGCAGATTCCTGGGTGTTCCCATGCTGGAGGGGGTCAACAAAATAGCCTTCCGCATCCTGCAGTGGTCGTCAAGGGTCTCCTGCCTCTCAACCAACTGAAACCTGACCCTCCTCCCAGTGGACCCCTTTCCTGTCACGACCTAGCAGGAAAAGGCATGGTGGAGCATTCATCTTCCCTCTCTCCCTGGGAGATTGCAGCCTCGGCAGGCACACACACACACCTCTTCTAACACAAACTGGACACACAATGTTCTCCACTCAGTTGCCATTCCAATGTATCTATACCTGCCATACATGGTGCCGTAAAATATTCCTGACAGCCATGGCCTGCATCCCCACACAAAACAAAACACAAAGCACAATAGATTTGATTCTCGTATTCACAATACGTCACTTTTCTGCTAACTTTATCCCTTTCCACTTGGTCGACGTCTCAGGGCAATTGTTGCCCGTCACCCATATCAATTTCCCGACTCACCTGAATTCTCCCAAAGCTAAGCATGGTAGTTGTTGCAATAGGAAAAGGTATAAATTTAGTTCCACTTTTCCAAATTATCACTGGAAAGGTTGGTCAATACCAGCAACACCTGTTGCAGCCATTCTTCCCTGGTCCATGGTCCATACAGCCAATCAATCCCAGGGGCCTTCTGCCCAAACAAAGAGTCCATTAAATTGCAGGGCACCATCTGTGGAAGATTAGACCTGCTATGGGCATTATGCAATCATGCTCTCAATTTAACAACTTAAAGTCCCAAAAGTTGTTCATGCAGTGGGGGTACTCAAACTGTCCTCACTGGTGAACCACATCCATTGATCAATGCGATACAACGGGAGTTGCCATGTGGTGGGCTGTCCAGGAGCCTCGGGGAGATGTTGCTGGACCACCTGCCCAAGCAGTCATCTCAGTCACAGCAGTGCCTTCACCAAGGCATGGCCAAGTCACACTGCTCCCTCGGGGTCCTCCCAGACACACCTCTCACAGGTACCCAAGAAGGACCACCTCAAAACCCCCCTCCCTCTCCTCTGGGGGATCTACCACCGCGACCGGGTACCAGTGACCCCCTGAGCTTGAGAACATAGCTCAGGCTA
Source organism: Myxine glutinosa (assembly GCF_964187855.1). Classification (NCBI taxonomy): domain Eukaryota; kingdom Metazoa; phylum Chordata; class Myxini; order Myxiniformes; family Myxinidae; genus Myxine; species Myxine glutinosa. The sequence goes on along the minus strand of NC_136261.1, from coordinate 76,436,126 downwards.
CACCCCAATGGAGTTGGGGTGCCACAGAGCATCACCAATCTCCCCATGGGGCGTTAGCCCAAACTATCCCTGTGGCCAACCCATGTGTTCAAATCCTGTAAGGCTAGCCCCCTATCTGTCTGATCCATCCCAATTTCCCAGGGGAGTAATTCTTCATGAGGCTGGCCAAACCAGCCCACATCCTCTCCGCCAGGCAAAATTCAGTCTGGGGACCAAGTTCCCTAAAGGCTATCCCAACAACAATTTGTAGACCTTGGCTATCCAATCGCGGTTGTGGACAATTGCCCCTTGGCTCTTAGGTCTCTTTACCTCTCCCTGTAGCTGCTGCTGGGCTTGAGCATCCTACTCTATTTGAGCGCCACACCAGTTGTTGATTTTTTACGGCGTAGCCCGTAAGGCAATGCCGTCTGGAACAGCTTTTATCTGTATGTATTTATGTATGTATGTATGTATGTATGTATGTATGTATGTATGTATTGTTACATTTGTGGGCCGTAGGTAATGAAATACCTTAGACAAGGTAGGATGGTAGCGGGTAGTGTGCTCCGAATGTCGCGAATAGAAACCTTCATGTACCTAAGTCAGGCCCGCGTAAGCGTTATGTGTCTCCATGGCGAGGGGTGGAGCTATGCTAATTAGTTAGGGTATAAGGGTAAATTCCCTGTGTGTAGTCACCTCTGTATTTTCCCTCCATTCTTATAAAGCACTTACACCACCAGCCATGCGATCGGCGCATACAATTAATAATAATAATAATAATAATAATAATTCATTTATTTTGTATAGCGCTTTTCCAGAAGCCCAAAGGCGCTTTGACAGAGTGGAAAACATAATGCATAACAAAACATGAAAACAACAATTGCAAAAAGACAAGAATCAATAGGGAAATATTTAAAGCAAAAGGAGGGAGAAGGAGAAGAGATTGTCAGGGGTTAAATGCTGTGGGTTGAATGTTGAATGCAGTGTTGAAGAGGTGGGTCTTTAGTGATGTTTTGAATGTGGTGAGTGAGGAGGAGTCTCTGATGGTGTGAGGTAGTGAGTTCCAGAGGGTGGGAGCAGCGATGGAGAAGGCCCTGTCCCCCCAGGATCTGAATTTGGTCCAGATGGAGGGGGTCAGGAGGTTGGTACCAGCAGAGCGGAGGTTGCGGGTGGGAGTGTGTCTGGAGAGGAGGTCAGCCAGGTAGGATAAATAACGCAATCGCCAACTGGACCCGGACATTCGACTGACGCCACCCAGTCAAATCTTCTCGATGGGCATCAAGAAAGGCCGTGAGGCCCTGCCTCGAGAGGAACGATTGGTCATGGCCATATACTGGTGTGACGGCACTCGGTGATTGGAGCATGGGTGACATCACGGAGAACATTCGAGCATGGGAGCAAAAAGGCGAAGCGACCGCCATCTTGTCTCTTTCTGTCCACGTCTGATCGCAGGTGGTCGCAGTTTGTGCTCTCTTCGTGCTGGCCTTCACTGTGAGCAGTCACATTTTCTCTCCCTCTTTCCAGGCTGCGGGAAGGGCAGACGCATACTTCTCTACTTCTCTCGCTCCTTGATGCTGGCTTCTTGATGGCTGCACGTGGTGCCATGTGTGCCTGAAAGGAACATCGGGGCTCGCTGCAGCCGAGCAGGAAGGACAAGGAAGGAGCTCGGGTATGTTTGCTTCGCGTCGGAGGCTGGCGGTGAACACGACTTCACACCAAGGCGTGTTTTCCCGTGTAGGGACGCGGGACCTGTGAGGCCCCGGACGGTCAAGAACGCCAGACGGAGTACCAGGTAAATGCACCACACTACATTTTTACTTTAGTTATTTTATCATCCCCTTGTGTTGTATATGAGGTTGTATTGTGTGGGGGCACCTCAATTTAGGAATTTAGTGTTATCTTTTTATTGTATTGCATTATTTTCATTAAACCTTTATTTGTTGACTTTCAATTCCTGTGTCTTGTACGTTTATTTGTTTGTGGTTCGGAAAACCCTCGTCGCGTCCACCCGTTTAGGTAAGCCTTGTCACCATCCACTACCCCCTCCTCCCCACACCCCGCACGTGTCACTACCACCGTAGTTTGGGTACACACCTCAGAGGTAAAGCTCGGTTGGCCATCCGTCACCCTGCGGTGTTCACTACAGGGTAGACACGCTACAATATGTATGTATGTCCCTTCCGCTGGAATTTTGTGGGTTTATTCCCTTTAAAATTTGTTTTCTCTGCAACCGTTGGGTCCGATTGACATGAAAGTTTGACTATAGGAGCCTCTCCTCCTGTATAATTTTTAAAATGATAATTATGATGTTATATGTCATGTGGTATGGGTGCCATCTTGGAAAAACCGAAAAACTTTGCACCACTATATCTCCAAAATTGCTGAACAGAAAAAATTGAGACATGGCTCATTGTAAAGTACTCTCCATGGGGGATAACATATGTTAATGACGATTTCATAGGTGCCTTTATTATGACGTCATAAATCGACAAGTATAACGCTTGATGTAATCAATATGAAATATATTTAGCGTGGTCTAGGGATAAATTGGTTCAGAAAAACAAATTGATGTCATTGGTCAGTGGTTTGGCAGCCATATTTTTACGGCGTAGTCCATATTGAAGGCGTAGTCCGTAGTCCTCGTCACACACCCAACCTATCCACCACGTTTTGTACGAATCCGTCCACAACATCTTGAGATATTTTACAAACAAATAGACAAACAAGACATTGTGCAGAGCAAGGTACTTGCAAAATCCACCCCACCCCCCAAAAAAGAGTTGTCATGGATACATCAAATTGTCCATTTCATTATGATTTAAATTGACGATCTTAATCAAAGCTCAGTTCAATCGGATTCAAATTGATTATTTTTCAGATAAGAGTTTTAGAAGTTTGACCTTGAGTTGACCTTTGATCTTAAAATCAATAGGCTTCTCAGTTGAGACTACCTCTACAACTTGGTAAAGTTTCATGACGATCGGCTTAGAATTGTGACCTGTAGGTGATTGACAAACAGACAGACAGACAGACAGACAGGGGTGAAAACAACGTCCATCCAACCTTCGGTGGTGCAGGTAAAAATAGAATCAGTGTTCTCACTGTCATAGTAACTCGGGTTGGAGGTCTGAGCAGCTTGGATAGCTCCAGGGACGAGTAAGCTCAACTTCCGCTGAACCAGACACAGTCTTCTCTCAATCCTGCCACAGGTCTGTGTCACGTGCGTCATGTTACCCGTACATGCTGTCTTCCTCATGGAGGCGTTAACTTGAGCTGTGCAACAACATTAGGGAATCAATATGATTGTAAAAGCCACATTCAGATTACAAAACATTCAGTTCAAGCTTTATGTAAATTCTCTATGTAAATGTGAAATTTTGTATCGCCATCTAGTGGTGGTGGCAGAGGGTAGTACAATTTCCTTTTTTTAACCAGGGAAACGCTGAGGTTGAAACACTCTTCCATTCGCATGGGTAAAATTGTCCTCCAGCCCTCACCCTCCCTCCCCTTCCCCTCTTCCCTTTTCTCTCCCCCCCCCTTCTCCTCCCCCTCTCTTCCATCGCCCCCCTCTCGGGAAACGCCGAGCTGTTAGCTAGTATACAGTGCCTTCAGAAAGTATTCACACCCCAGACTTTTTTCACATTTTGCTGTGTTACAGCCTGAATTTGAAATTGATTAAGTTTAGATTTTTTTTGTCAATGATCTACACATAATATCGCACAATGTCAAAGTTTATTTTTTTTTTTTACGTTTTTACAATATAAATACAAATGAAAATCTGAAATGTGTTAAGTCAATAAGTATTCAACCCCTTTGTTATGACACTCCAAATTGAACTCAAGTGCATCCAATTTTCTTTTATCATCCGAGAGATGTCTATACAGTAGGATGGTTCTTCAGAATGAAAGTTAGAAATGTCATGCTCTGAACACCCAAACATTTTTGTATGCATGAAAAATCCCTTGTGGTGAAATTTTAAGCCATTTGGACTAAATTTAGGGGTTGCACACAGAGTTTGTAATTTCACATATTTGGCTCGCATAAATGTTTGGAGTTGATTATTTTTCTCCACTGCTATACTTTTGATTTTGACCATTACAGTTGACCTATGACCTTGCGATGTACTGCACATTTTGAAGTTGTTTTTAAGTTATTTAAATACAGTACGGCTGTACTCTGGTGTATACAGTTGCTCTCATTGAAGAGTACAATCGTCTCCTGACAAGGGATGAACAGCAAACCCAGTATCTGCTTCAAGTTGTGACAGAACATCGCAAGAGGTTTCCCGATTGCAGGAAATCAACGCTTATCGGGCAACAATGAGTGGCTGGCAACCATGAGTCACTGTGCAACCCCTAAATCTGGATGTATTCAAAAAATATTGCACAGGCAGAAGTTTTACCTCAATAGCAAAAAAATTAAAGGTTAGGAGTAAAACAATTCAAAACATTATTTTGCCTTATGTAGCAAAGAACCACCCTACCAAAGAAACCAGTTGCAAAGAAAGATGTAGCAAAGAACCAGCTTGATTGGCGTCCACCTGTGGCCAATTCAATTGATTGGTCATGATTTAGAAATAAACACACCTTTCTATATAAGGTCCCACATTAGACAGGGCATGCCCTGAAGCACTCATCTTCACCACAGGAAAGGAACCACAATGCAAGGAACCACAATGCAAGGAACCACAATGCGAGGACCAAGCTGTCTCCTTATCTGTGCTGTGCCTAACAGACCCTTCCCTGGTCCTGTAGCATCCAGCTTCACCACAGCAAATAACAATGACTCATCTCTATGTGTGTGTGTGTGTGTGTGTGTGTGTGTGTGTGTGTGTGTGTGTGTGTGTGTGCACGCGCGCGCAGGGACGCGCATGCGCGCATGTGTTTCATTCTGAACTAGAACGGCACTCGGAAAGCAAACTTGGTCTGTGAACATGACCTTTTCAGGTAATCTTCATCATCGTCTATGCGACTGAACAGTTCCCAATCAAACGGCTTGCATTTTGGTTTGAATTCCTGCAGAATTTCCACCTTATAAGCATAAAGCTCAATCTTTTATGCAAAATCCTGTGTATAGTGGTGGTTGGTAGTCCCAGTTCTCTGGATGCGCATCGGATTGATTTTCTTGGACTTTCTTGAAATGATTTGCGTACTCGTTCAACGTCTGCAGCACTTGTGCTTGGTCGACATGTTCTTTTCTGTTTCTGACAACTTCCAGTCTCCTTAAACACCACTCTCTGATTCCAGCCAGTCCGCGATGGTGGAATCCTTCCATACCTTGTGCAGAAATTATGCTGAACGTGCGTGTTGGATCTCGTCTTGATGAACCATTCGATGCACTGAGTATTCTCCCCATTTTTACCTCCAACACCGATGGTGGATGGAGATTATGTTTTCACCCCTGTCTGTTTGTTTGTTTGTCTGTGAACAAGATATCACCAAGGCATGGCCAAGTTGTGGACGGATTCGGACGAAATTTTGCAGAGGGGTAGTGTATGTGACAAGGACGAAATGATTAGATTTTGGTGAGGATCTGAATATGGATTCGGATATGACAATTATTTAATTTTTTAAGCGATTCTTCACCATTGGGAGTTAGAGCTAAAACCGATATATAGCAGGATATCTCAAAAAGTTATGAACGGATTTGGACGAAACTTGGTGGACAGGTTGTGTGTCTGCCAAGGACGATAAGATTCGATTTTGGTGAAGATCTGAATGTGGATTCGGATATCAGAATTATTTAATTTTTTAAGTGATTCTTCACCATTGAGTGATATGGCTAAAACCGATACATAGCAGGATATCTCAAACAGTTATGGATGGATTTGGACGAAACTTGCTGGAGAGGTTGGGTGTGTGACATCGACGAATCCACTCGATTTTGGTGAAGATCTGAATATGTATCCGGTTACGAGAATTATTTAATTCTTAAGTGATTGTTCACCATTGAGAGATCGGGCTAAAAGCGATATATAACATGATATTTAAAAAAGTTATGGACTAGTTATGACTAAACTAGGTGGACGAGTTGTTTAGGTGACGAGAACAAGCCAATTAGATTTTGGTTCAGGTCAGGATCCAGATCCGGCCTATCAGTAGGATACGAAACGTAAACTGTTCAGCCTGGAGGAGGTATGCTCTCTACCGAGAACCGTTCTAGTCTTTTACATTAAACACCAGACCTAAAAATATAGAAAACTTTAGAGTTTCTGTAACATATAAAACGGAGTATCGTTGTATACTTTGTGGTACTAAAAATAGTAACAAGCAAAGTTGTCCAGGTCTTTTTGGAACACCCTGTATATCATTTCTGGCCCGATATCTCAATGGTGACGAATCACTTTGATAATCCGAGTATCCGGATCTAGATGCAGATCTTCACCAAAATTGAATCAATTCGTCCTTGTCACACACCCAACCTGTTTACCAGATTTCGACCGAATCTGTCCTTAACCTTTTGAGATATCCTGCTCATAGACAGACAGCTGGGTGCAAACATAACCTTCGCCCACCTTCGGGGACACAGGTAAATATTGTGCTGTCCAAAACTCACTCTTTTATCCTATACATACCATGCATTGCGCACACCAGTTGAGCCCCTTCCCCTGTGCGAAACGTAATAAATAGATGTACCGGTACCGGTACCTATGTTTCGATCTTAACTTAACCTTTTCGCTCTCCAAGCAGCTATTGAGGTGTCGCACTCACCTTCAAACATAACAAACCCCAGGGCTCCATCCAGGATCATCTCTTGCTGTGTGTGGTCCAGAAATTGAATAGCTCCCTCTGCCGCCTGCACCACCGTGGTGAGCAAGTCCACAAAACGACCTGGGGGTGAATCATCGGGGAGACAGGCTTGAGGTTGGGAAGAGCCATGTACCTGCAAATGACAGATTAACGTGAAGAGGATCATGGTACAGGAGGTCACTCTCATTTTGTCTGTGGCGGCTCTCTCTCTCTCTCCGGCAGACGAGCAACACCAGCTCGATATTCAAAACCAGAACTGAACTCTCTTTGCCTTTAGCACCTCATTTCAAAACATCTCCCTGGTGTTCAGAGCTTCCGCTATGTATGTGGGTGCCCCTTTTAAAACCTCAAGTGGGCGGCTCTCCCATTGGAGGACCAATCAAATGATGACGGATCTTCAGGTGAACCATATATCTACAGCAAAGATTTATTACACACACACACACACACACACACACACACACACACACACACACACACACACACACACACACACACACACACACACACAACAATCAACAATCAATGATGCTTACAATTTCACCTTTTATTTTTTTTAATATGGAGTCAAGGTTCGTGGAAGAGAGAACAGAACAGAACGAACACCGCCGACGCAACAGAACATAAGGAACAGCAGAAAAAGGGGAAATATCAACAGCAGGGAAGAGGAGATAAAGGGTCGGGAAAGGGATGAACGCAGGGGTGGATAATATGGATACAGAAGCAAACTCCCAGGAAGGAGAAACTGGGTGTGAAAGATCATGGTTTTCGATGGAGGATGATCTGAGATCGTGGTGAACAGCTGGCTTCAAGACATGGAGGGAAGAATGACATGAAAAAGAATGTGGAAGTGGATTCCACATTTGGAAAGAAAAGGATTTGATGAGTTTTTTTCTCATTTTCTGGATGCAAAATTGTCAACCATGTCATCATACTTTGACTTGCATCATTTGACAATCACATCATTTGGCCTGAATCCTGTTTCCTCCTCAATCCGAATTCCAACCTCAGTTCAAGAGGAAAATACATAGATTTCTTCTTTCTCTTCAATATCTATACTTTCCTTTCTGTTAGCCCCACCTTTGAGTGGCATTTGGCTTTATGGTGCAGGAAATTCCGTAAAAAATTCTTTAGATTTCTTCCTAAGTCCTCAATTGAGATGACTATATGTGAAAGATGACTAGACGACTAGATATGACTGGCTAGATGTGAAAGATGACTCGATGTGAAAGATGACTGGATATGACAGTGGCTAGATGGGAAAGATGACTAGATGTGACAGTGGCTAGATGTGACAATGATTAGATGTGAAAGATGACTAGATGTGAAAGATGACTGGATGTGACAGTGGCTAGATGTGAAAGATGACTAGATGTGACAGTGGCTAGATGTGAAAGATGACTAGATGTGACAGTGGCTAGATGTGAAAGATGACTAGATGTGACAGTGGCTAGATGTGAAAGATGACTAGATGTGACAGTGGCTAGATGTGAAAGATGACTAGATGTGACAATGATTAGATGTGAAAGATGACTAGATGTGAAAGATGACTGGATGTGACAGTGGCTAGATGTGACAATGATTAGATGTGAAAGATGACTCGATGTGAAAGATGACTGGATGTGACAGTGGCTAGATGTGACAATGATTAGATGTGAAAGATGACTAGATGTGAAAGATGACTAGATGTGACAGTGGCTAGATGTGAAAGATGACTAGATGTGACAGTGGCTAGATGTGAAAGATGACTGGATGTGACAGTGGCTAGATGTGACAATGATTAGATGTGAAAGATGACTAGATGTGAAAGATGACTAGATGTGAAAGATGACTAGATGTGAAAGATGTCTAGATGTGAAAGATGACTTGATATGACAGTGGCTAGATGTGACAATGATTAGATGTGACAATGATTAGATGTGAAAGATGACTGGATGTGAAAGATGACTGGATGTGACAGTGGCTAGATGTGACAATGATTAGATGTGACAGTGGCTAGATGTGAAAGATGACTGGATGTGACAGTGGCTAGATGTGACAATGATTAGATGTGAAAGATGACTAGATGTGAAAGATGACTAGATGTGACAGTGGCTAGATGTGACAATGATTAGATGTGAAAGATGACTCGATGTGAAAGATGACTGGATGTGACAGTGGCTAGATGTGACAATGATTAGATGTGAAAGATGACTAGATGTGAAAGATGACTAGATGTGACAGTGGCTAGATGTGAAAGATGACTAGATGTGACAGTGGCTAGATGTGAAAGATGACTGGATGTGACAGTGGCTAGATGTGACAATGACTAGATGTGAAAGATGACTGGATGTGACAGTGGCTAGATGTGACAATGATTAGATGTGAAAGATGACTAGATGTGAAAGATGACTAGATGTGAAAGATGACTAGATGTGAAAGATGTCTAGATGTGAAAGATGACTTGATATGACAGTGGCTAGATGTGACAATGATTAGATGTGACAATGATTAGATGTGAAAGATGACTGGATGTGACAGTGGCTAGATGTGACAATGACTAGATGTGAAAGATGACTGGATGTGACAGTGGCTAGATGTGACAATGATTAGATGTGAAAGATGACTAGATGTGACAGTGGCTAGATGTGAAAGATGACTCGATGTGACAGTGGCTAGATGTGAAAGATGACTGGATGTGACAGTGGCTAGATGTGACAATGACTAGATGTGAAAGATGACTGGATGTGACAGTGGCTAGATGTGACAATGATTAGATGTGAAAGATGACTAGATGTGAAAGATGACTAGATGTGAAAGATGACTAGATGTGAAAGATGTCTAGATGTGAAAGATGACTTGATATGACAGTGGCTAGATGTGACAATGATTAGATGTGACAATGACTAGATGTGAAAGATGACTTGATATGACAGTGGCTAGATGTGACAATGATTAGATGTGACAATGATTAGATGTGAAAGATGACTGGATGTGACAGTGGCTAGATGTGACAATGATTAGATGTAAAAGATGACTAGATGTGAAAGATGACTGGATGTGACAGTGGCTAGATGTGACAATGATTAGATGTGACAATGATTAGATGTGAAAGATGACTGGATGTGACAGTGGCTAGATGTGACAATGATTACATGTGACAATGATTAGATGTGAAAGATGACTAGATGTGACAATGACTAGATGTGAAAGATGACTTGATATGACAGTGGCTAGATGTGACAATGACTAGATGTGAAAGATGACTGGATGTGACAGTGGCTAGATGTGACAATGATTAGATGTGAAAGATGACTAGATGTGAAAGATGACTGGATGTGACAGTGGCAAGATGTGACAATGATTAGATGTGACAATGACGAGATGTGAAAGATGTCTTGATATGACAGTGGCTAGATGTGAAAGATGACTTGATATGACAGTGGCTAGATGTGACAATGATTAGATGTGACAATGACTAAATGTGAAAGATGACTGGATGTGACAGTGGCTAGATGTGACAATGATTAGATGTGAAAGATGACTCGATGTGAAAGATGACTGGATGTGACAGTGGCTAGATGTGAAAGATGACTAGATGTGACAGTGGCTAGATGTGAAAGATGACTGGATGTGACAGTGGCTAGATGTGACAATGATTAGATGTGAAAGATGACTAGATGTGAAAGATGACTAGATGTGACAGTGGCTAGATGTGACAATGATTAGATGTGAAAGATGACTAGATGTAAAAGATGACTGGATGTGACAGTGGCTAGATGTGACAATGATTAGATGTGAAAGATGACTAGATGTGAAAGATGACTAGATGTGACAGTGGCTAGATGTGAAAGATGACTAGATGTGACAGTGGCTAGATGTGAAAGATGACTGGATGTGACAGTGGCTAGATGTGACAATGACTTGATGTGAAAGATGACTGGATGTGACAGTGGCTAGATGTGACAATGATTTGATGTGAAAGATGACTAGATGTGAAAGATGTCTAGATGTGAAAGATGACTTGATATGACAGTGGCTAGATGTGACAATGATTAGATGTGACAATGATTAGATGTGAAAGATGACTGGATGTGACAGTGGCTAGATGTGACAATGATTAGATGTGAAAGATGACTAGATGTGAAAGATGACTGGATGTGACAGTGGCTAGATGTGACAATGATTAGATGTGACAATGACTAGATGTGAAAGATGTCTTGATATGACAGTGGCTAGATGTGACAATGATTAGATGTGACAATGATTAGATGTGAAAGATGACTAGATGTGACAATGATTAGATGTGAAAGATGACTTGATATGACAGTGGCTAGATGTGACAATGATTAGATGTGACAATAATTAGATGTGAAAGATGACTGGATGTGACAGTGGCTAGATGTGACAATGATTAGATGTGAAAGATGACTAGATGTGAAAGATGACTGGATGTGACAGTGGCTAGATGTGACAATGATTAGATGTGACAATGACTAGATGTGAAAGATGTCTTGATATGACAGTGGCTAGATGTGACAATGATTAGATGTAACAATGATTAGATGTGAAAGATGACTAGATGTGACAATGACTAGATGTGAAAGATGACTTGATATGACAGTGGCTAGATGTGACAATGACTAGATGTGAAAGATGACTGGATGTGACAGTGGCTAGATGTGACAATGATTAGATGTGAAAGATGACTCGATGTGAAAGATGACTGGATGTGACAGTGGCAAGATGTGACAATGATTAGATGTGACAATGACTAGATGTGAAAGATGACTTGATATGACAGTGGCTAGATGTGACAATGATTACATGTGACAATGATTAGATGTGAAAGATGACTAGATGTGACAATGATTACATGTGACAATGATTAGATGTGAAAGATGACTAGATGTGACAATGACTAGATGTGAAAGATGACTTGATATGACAGTGGCTAGATGTGACAATGATTAGATGTGAAAGATGACTGGATGTGACAGTGGCTAGATGTGACAATGATTAGATGTGAAAGATGACTAGATGTGACAATGACTAGATGTGAAAGATGACTGGATGTGACAGTGGCTAGATGTGACAATGATTAGATGTGAAAGATGACTCGATGTGAAAGATGACTGGATGTGACAGTGGCAAGATGTGACAATGATTAGATGTGACAATGACTAGATGTGAAAGATGACTAGATGTGACAATGACTAGATGTGAAAGATGACTTGATATGACAGTGGCTAGATGTGACAATGATTAGATGTGAAAGATGACTGGATGTGACAGTGGCTAGATGTGACAATGATTAGATGTGAAAGATGACTAGATGTGACAATGACTAGATGTGAAAGATGACTAGATGTGACAATGACTAGATGTGAAAGATGACTAGATGTGACAGTGGCTAGATGTGAAAGATGACTAGATGTGACAGTGGCTAGATGTGAAAGATGACTGGATGTGACAGTGGCTAGATGTGACAATGACTAGATGTGAAAGATGACTGGATGTGACAGTGGCTAGATGTGACAATGATTAGATGTGAAAGATGACTAGATGTGAAAGATGACTAGATGTGAAAGATGACTAGATGTGAAAGATGTCTAGATGTGAAAGATGACTTGATATGACAGTGGCTAGATGTGACAATGATTAGATGTGACAATGACTAGATGTGAAAGATGACTTGATATGACAGTGGCTAGATGTGACAATGATTAGATGTGACAATGATTAGATGTGAAAGATGACTGGATGTGACAGTGGCTAGATGTGACAATGACTAGATGTGAAAGATGACTGGATGTGACAGTGGCTAGATGTGACAATGATTAGATGTGAAAGATGACTAGATGTGACAGTGGCTAGATGTGAAAGATGACTAGATGTGACAGTGGCTAGATGTGAAAGATGACTGGATGTGACAGTGGCTAGATGTGACAATGACTAGATGTGAAAGATGACTGGATGTGACAGTGGCTAGATGTGACAATGATTAGATGTGAAAGATGACTAGATGTGAAAGATGACTAGATGTGAAAGATGACTAGATGTGAAAGATGTCGAGATGTGAAAGATGACTTGATATGACAGTGGCTAGATGTGACAATGATTAGATGTGACAATGACTAGATGTGAAAGATGACTTGATATGACAGTGGCTAGATGTGACAATGATTAGATGTGACAATGATTAGATGTGAAAGATGACTGGATGTGACAGTGGCTAGATGTGACAATGATTAGATGTAAAAGATGACTAGATGTGAAAGATGACTGGATGTGACAGTGGCTAGATGTGACAATGATTAGATGTGACAATGATTAGATGTGAAAGATGACTGGATGTGACAGTGGCTAGATGTGACAATGATTACATGTGACAATGATTAGATGTGAAAGATGACTAGATGTGACAATGACTAGATGTGAAAGATGACTTGATATGACAGTGGCTAGATGTGACAATGACTAGATGTGAAAGATGACTGGATGTGACAGTGGCTAGATGTGACAATGATTAGATGTGAAAGATGACTAGATGTGAAAGATGACTGGATGTGACAGTGGCAAGATGTGACAATGATTAGATGTGACAATGACGAGATGTGAAAGATGTCTTGATATGACAGTGGCTAGATGTGAAAGATGACTTGATATGACAGTGGCTAGATGTGACAATGATTAGATGTGACAATGACTAAATGTGAAAGATGACTGGATGTGACAGTGGCTAGATGTGACAATGATTAGATGTGAAAGATGACTCGATGTGAAAGATGACTGGATGTGACAGTGGCTAGATGTGAAAGATGACTAGATGTGACAGTGGCTAGATGTGAAAGATGACTGGATGTGACAGTGGCTAGATGTGACAATGATTAGATGTGAAAGATGACTAGATGTGAAAGATGACTAGATGTGACAGTGGCTAGATGTGACAATGATTAGATGTGAAAGATGACTAGATGTAAAAGATGACTGGATGTGACAGTGGCTAGATGTGACAATTATTAGATGTGAAAGATGACTAGATGTGAAAGATGACTAGATGTGAAAGATGACTAGATGTGACAGTGGCTAGATGTGACAGTGGCTAGATGTGACAATGACTTGATGTGAAAGATGACTGGATGTGACAGTGGCTAGATGTGACAATGATTTGATGTGAAAGATGACTAGATGTGAAAGATGTCTAGATGTGAAAGATGACTTGATATGACAGTGGCTAGATGTGACAATGATTAGATGTGACAATGATTAGATGTGAAAGATGACTGGATGTGACAGTGGCTAGATGTGACAATGATTAGATGTGAAAGATGACTAGATGTGAAAGATGACTGGATGTGACAGTGGCTAGATGTGACAATGATTAGATGTGACAATGACTAGATGTGAAAGATGTCTTGATATGACAGTGGCTAGATGTGACAATGATTAGATGTGACAATGATTAGATGTGAAAGATGACTAGATGTGACAATGATTAGATGTGAAAGATGACTTGATATGGCAGTGGCTAGATGTGACAATGATTAGATGTGACAATAATTAGATGTGAAAGATGACTGGATGTGACAGTGGCTAGATGTGACAATGATTAGATGTGAAAGATGACTAGATGTGAAAGATGACTGGATGTGACAGTGGCTAGATGTGACAATGATTAGATGTGACAATGACTAGATGTGAAAGATGTCTTGATATGACAGTGGCTAGATGTGACAATGATTAGATGTGACAATGATTAGATGTGAAAGATGACTAGATGTGACAATGACTAGATGTGAAAGATGACTTGATATGACAGTGGCTAGATGTGACAATGACTAGATGTGAAAGATGACTGGATGTGACAGTGGCTAGATGTGACAATGATTAGATGTGAAAGATGACTCGATGTGAAAGATGACTGGATGTGACAGTGGCAAGATGTGACAATGATTAGATGTGACAATGACTAGATGTGAAAGATGACTTGATATGACAGTGGCTAGATGTGACAATGATTACATGTGACAATGATTAGATGTGAAAGATGACTAGATGTGACAATGACTAGATGTGAAAGATGACTTGATATGACAGTGGCTAGATGTGACAATGATTAGATGTGAAAGATGACTGGATGTGACAGTGGCTAGATGTGACAATGATTAGATGTGAAAGATGACTAGATGTGACAATGACTAGATGTGAAAGATGACTGGATGTGACAGTGGCTAGATGTGACAATGATTAGATGTGAAAGATGACTCGATGTGAAAGATGACTGGATGTGACAGTGGCAAGATGTGACAATGATTGGATGTGACAATGACTAGATGTGAAAGATGACTAGATGTGACAATGACTAGATGTGAAAGATGACTTGATATGACAGTGGCTAGATGTGACAATGATTAGATGTGAAAGATGACTGGATGTGACAGTGGCTAGATGTGACAATGATTAGATGTGAAAGATGACTAGATGTGACAATGACTAGATGTGAAAGATGACTAGATGTGAAAGATGACTAGATGTGACAATGACTAGATGTGAAAGATGACTAGATGTGACAATGACTAGATGTGAAAGATGACTAGATGTGACAATGACTAGATGTGAAAGATGACTAGATGTGACAATGACTAGATGTGAAAGATGACTTGATATGACAGTGGCTAGATGTGACAATGACTAGATGTGAAAGATGACTTGATATGACAGTGACTAGATGTGACAATGACTAGATGTGAAAGATGACTGGATGTGACAGTGGCTAGATGTGACAATGATTAGATGTGAAAGATGACTAGATGTGACAATGACTAGATGTGAAAGATGACTTGATATGACAGTGGCTAGATGTGACAATGATTAGATGTGACAATGACTAGATGTGAAAGATGACTGGATGTGACAGTGGCTAGATGTGACAGTGGCTAGATGTGACATTGATTAGATGTGAAAGACTGTCCTGTAACATTGTGGAGCATGAGTAGCTCTTTATGAGCTTTAGCTTTGAGAAAGTGTGTTCTGCCGACGCAACGTTTGCCGGCATTGTTAGTAACCAACTACTCAGCATACTTTGATAACTCGATCAAAAGCATTAATCTGATCATTTGTCAGTTAAAATGTGAATTTAATGTTTTGTAATCCCATGAAATGTTGTTTTTACAATCATAATGAATCCCGAATCGTGTTGTAGGTAAAGTTTATGTCCGCATAAGGAAGACATGTACAGGTAATATGGCGCACGTAATACCTACCTGTCGCAGAATTGAGAGAAGACTGCGTCTGGTTCAGGAGGGCTTTCTGGGCTAGGAGTTGGGCTTTCTCGTCCCTGGAGCTATCCGAGCTGCTCAGACCTCCAACCTGAGTTACTATACCACGGCGATAAAACCAATTTTATTTTTACTCCCGCCACGGAGTAATGCATTCGATCGTGTCCGTGTGTGTTCGTGTCCGTGTGTGCGTATGTGTGTTCGTATGTTCGTGTGATCGTGTGTTTGTGAACAAGATATCTGGAAAAGTTTTGAACGGATTTGGATGAAAGTTGGTGGGATGATTGCACTTGGTATAAGGAAGAATTGATTAGTTTTTGGTGAAGCTCAGGATATTATTCCGGATCCAGGAAGTTTTTGGGGATTTTTTTTTTCTGTTTTCCTTTAAAAACCATTTGTTCTGCAATAATTGGAGCGATTGAGAGCAAATTTTTACCATAGGAGGGACTCGGTCTGTAGAATATTTTAATCGTAATTATGACGTCACAGATCACGTGGTTTGGCCGCCATATTGTTTTGAGTGAAAAACACTAAAATCCAATTTTCTCCAAAACGCCTGAACAGATCGAGGCCAAACTTTGCAGGCTGAATCGCATACCCATGATGAACAAAAAAGTCAGCGAGCATGACGTCATGCATCACATGGTTTCAGAGTTATGACGTTTTTAAGCACAAACATTTAAAACCTAGCTCCTCCCTAATTTGTGATCCAATCGAGGGTAAACTTCACAAATCTGTTCAGCATATCAGTCTACTAAAATGCGCTTTTGGAATTTGCGATAGGTCACATGGTTTGGCAGATATCGTTAATTAAACGCAAATAATAAAAAGATTTATATCTCTTGAACCACTTCATTGATTGCCATGAAACTTCAAACTGTAGTAGACGTCATGAAGAGTAACAAGTGTGCAAAAGTTGAAGATGATTGGATGTACGGTCTGGAAGCTGGAAGTTGTTATTGCGTGAAGAAGAAGAGTCTTCGCCTGTGGACGATTAATAATTTATTTATCGCATGTACAGACTTGCAGGCATCGTTTGCCACAATCTCCTGGGTTAATTTGAACCTCAAATAAAATTATAATTCCAGATTTGTCAATGGCTGAGGTATATTAACAAACGAATCAAACAGATTTGGCAAAATTCCAACTTTTAAAAAAATATCGCATATTCACCCAGGGTTGTGAGAAGCTGAAGAAGAAGAAATCTCACATGGGCTTCCCAGACCAAATAAATAATTCTGGTTCTGGCCCTGCGATTTTCAGGTTTATTACTCCCGCCAGGGAGTAATGCATTCGATCGTGTCCGTCCGTGTGTGTGTGTATTCGTGTGTTTATGAACAAGATATCTGGAAATGTTCTGAATGGATTTGGATGAAAGTTGGTGGGATGATTGCCCTTTGGATAAGGAAGAATTGATTAGTTTTTGGTGAAGATCAGGATATTATTCCGGATCCAGGAATTTTTTGGGAGAATTTTTTTGGGAAAGATTTTTTTCTGTTTTACTGCATTAAAGCTTTTATTCTTATTCTTAAATGATGTGTTTCTCCTCCAATTCCGAGATATATGAAAATAAATTCCCTGACAGTTAGGGCCTACTTTCTTTTTCATTTATTGTTTTGGGGAGAGGGGATGTTAAATTAAACGTATTATTCCAACTAAACCCACGGCGGGAGTATGCGCTCTCCTGAGTGGCGTTCTTGTTGCTTATATTTTTGTTTCTCGTGGATCACATCTTTCCAGAACCGAGTTGTGCAGAAGCTTAATTTCTTCCCGCAGCTCATGAGGTCTAGATCACTTAAACTCGAATCAGGAAGCAGGATATGTGGCATAACCACACTCAATGGCCTAATGGTTAGAACTAATCCTGGCCCTGCTCATAACCCCGTATACAACTCATCCGCAAGAGATTTTGAAACTTGATTTGAGTTATTGGACCATTTACCTTTAAAAATCACACAGGTGCTTCTTCGGAACCGGCTGCGAATGGCCGCTAGGGGTGAAAATCCAAGATGGCCGCCAGTATCCATATTGAAAATATAAATTTTTAACCACTCACCATAGAAGTATGTGTAATACCTTGTTTTATGGGTTTTTGGGTGTGGGGAATCCATTTGTGACATCATTTTCATGATTGAAGGCCAAGGTCACATGCTAAGGTCAAGGTCAAGGTCAGAAATCACAAACAACGACCAAAATCGCAGTTTTACACACATCGAGAAGCAAACTATCAAGTATAACTCACTATTTAAAAGTTTATGATGTAAATTATACTTTGCCTATATGATTGCTTTGATGGAAGGTCAAGGTCATACTCTGGATGTTAAGACCATTGTAAAGCGCGGCGTTACGCGCGCTGCTTGTGAGCAAGGAGGAAGCGGACAAGCGGTAACATATGAACGTCTTTATTGTAAGACTACACTGTAACACTGAACTCTTCCGGGCTGGTCGCCCGGTGTATATCCTGAGGCCACGCCTACCCCTCGGGCGTGGCCACCGCCCACTTGGTGCGTGGAATGATGTCACCACGCCAGTGGGCTTTTGTGTCCGCCACACGCGCCCCCCCAGAATTCCCGCGCACCTGGAGGGCCAGTTTGCGGGGCAGACGAATGACCCGGCCGAAGCGCCCCCTGGCGATCGGCGGCGTCTGGGGTGCAGGGATACCAGGTGGGATGCCCCTGGCTGCCCCTGGGATGGGTGCAGGACCGGGGGGCGCCGTGGCGGCGGGGCTGGGCGGTGCCGGGGGTCCGCCCGCAGGAGGGCGGCCCCGACGTGGGGGTCGGGCCACTGGCGGTGGATGGTCCACATCGAGGTGGGCCGGCTTGAGGCGGTCTACCGAAACGCGGTCAGGAGTACCGCCGATGTCCAGGGTGAAGTGCTTCGCCCCGGTCTCCAGCACGCGGAAAGGCCCGTCGTACGGGGGCCGCAGTGGTGTCCGATGGGCATCGTGGCGGACGAAGACGTACTCCGCCGTGCGAAGCTCCGGGGCGACGTGCGTCGGTGGGTGCCCGTGGCATGCCGTTGGCACCGGGGCGAACCTCTGGGCGGTCTCTTGCAGAGCGGAGCGCTGCTGTGCCGCGGACCATGGTGCCGTGGAGTCGGGGAGGAACTCGCCCGGCACCCGCAGCGGTTGCCCGAAGACCAACTCCGCCGCGGATGCGCGCAGGTCCTCCTTGGGCGCCGTCCGGAGGCCCAGCAGGACCCAGGGGAGCCTGTCGACCCAGCCGCCGTCGCGGAGGGTGGCCCGGAGCGCGGCCTTCAATGAGCGGTGAAATCGCTCACACAGGCCGTTAGCCTGGGGGTGGTAGGCCGTGGTTCGGTGCAGCCGGACCCCGAGCCCCTGCGCAACCGCCCCCCAGAGCTCCGAGGTGAACTGGGGGCCGCGGTCGGATGAGATGTCTGAGGGGGCGCCGAACCGGGCGACCCAGGTGGCGATGAAAGCCTGCGCGACATCGGCCGCCGTTGTCGACGCCAAGGGCACGGCCTCCGGCCACCGGGTGGTGCGGTCCACCATGGTGAGGACGTGGGTGAAACCCCGCGAGGGGGGCAGAGGTCCCACCAGGTCCACGTGGACGTGGTCAAACCGGCGTTCCGGCACCGTGAACGGGGCCAACGGGGCCTGGGTGTGCCGGTGCACCTTGGCGCGCTGGCACGTGAGGCATGTCCTGGCCCAGCCGCGGACGGCCTTCCGGAGGCCATGCCAGACGAACTTGTCGGCGATCAGCCTTTGGGAGGCCCTCGCGCCCGGGTGGGACAGGCCGTGGATGGCGTCAAACACCTGGCGCTGCCAGCCCGTGGGCACAATGGGGCGAGGACGCCCGAGGGAGACGTCGCACAAGAGGGCCGCGCCCGCGCCGTCGAACGGCACCTCGGTGACGCGGAGGCCCGTGACGGCGGTCCGCAAGGCCTGGACGTCGGGGTCAGCGGCCTGGTCCGCTGCCATCCGGGCATAGTCGATGCCGAGGTGGACTGCGTGGGCGACAGCCCGGGAAAGGCAATCCGCCACCGGGTTGTCCTTCCCCGCGACGTGCTGGATGTCCGTCGTGTACTTGGACACGGCCGAGAGGTGACGCTGCTGCCGGGCCGACCACGGCTCGGTGACCTTGCCCATCGCGAAGATCAGCGGCTTGTGGTCGACGAAGGCAGTGAACGCCCGGCCCTCGAGCAGATGGCGGAAGTGCCTGACCGCCAAGTGAAGTCCGAGCAACTCGCGGTCGAAGGTACTGTAACGGCGTTCGGGCGGGCGAAGCTGCCGGCTAAAGAACGCCAGCGGTTGCCAAGCTCCACGCACCCATTGCTCGTGCACCGCGCCCACCGCGTAGTCCGAGGCATCGGTGGTGAGGGCGATCGGTGCATCGGGCGCCGGGTGCGCGAGCATGGTGGCGTTAGCCAAGGCGAGCTTCGCGCCCGTGAACGCCGTGTCCATCTGCTCGGTCCAGGTAACGTCGCCTTTGCCCGGCTTACCTCGGAGAGCTTCGTGCAGGGGGCGCAGGAGCTGGGCGATACGGGGCAGGAACCGATGGTAAAAGTTCACCATGCCCAGGAACTCCTGCAGCCCTCTGATCGTGCGGGGGCGCGGAAACCCCTTCACCGCCTCCACCTTGGCCGGCAGGGGGACGGCGTAGCGGTCGGGAGTCGTGGCGTAATTGAGACGGCGATAGTCCCCGCACGGTCGCCATCCCCCGCCGGGCTTCGGCACGATGTGCAGCGGCGACGCCCAAGCGCTCTCTGAGCGCCAAACGATGCCGAGTCGCTCCAGGGTAGCGAACTCCGCTTTTGCCACCGCCAGCTTCGTCGGCTCGAGGCGGCGTGCCCGGGCGTAGACCGGTGGCCCGACGGTGGGGATGTGATGGGCCACCCCGTGCTTGACGGCCCCCGCCGAGAAGGTGGGCCGCGTGAGGGCCGGGAAGCCGGCGAGGAGGCGGGTGAATGCGTCCGCTGCCGGAAGCGTACAGACCAACGTGGCCGGAACCGAATCGTTCGGCAAGCCGCTTGGCAAGCCGCTCGTTGAGCTGGGCAACGCACATGCGAGCGAGCTGAACGTCTCGGCCTGGACAAGCCGTCTGCGCTTGACGTCGACCAGGAGCCCATTAGCGCACAGGAAGTCCGCGCCAAGCAGTGCCATGGGCACGTCGGCGGTGACGAACGTCCATCGGAAAACCTGCCCTCCAAACCGCAGAGAGAGGCAGCGTTTTCCGTACGTACGGATGGGCGTCCCGTTCGCGGCAAGCAGCGCGGGGCCCCCACCCGCGGCGTGCTTGTCTGACGTGCCGGCGGGAATGACACTCACCTGTGCTCCCGTGTCGCACAGGTAACGGCGCCCGGAGAAGGTGTCCGTTATGAACAGCAGGCTGCTCGAACGGCCGGCGCTCATCGCCACAATTGAGCGCCGGCCCGGGCGTTTCCCGACCCGTTGAAGGAGCACGGCAGATGACACCGCCGAGCTTCGTGGCCGAACTTGGCGTGGAACCAGCACCAGGTGGTGGAGCTGGAGGAGCGCGGCTGGCTCCGCCAGGCCGGTGGAGTCGACGGGTTTCCCCGCGGTGGCGGTTTTCGCCGCGGCGGTGGGCGGGGCGTGGCGGCGTTCACGAGGTGCGTATCAGCATGCTGCTGAAACTCAGCGTGCTGTAGAAGATGATGCTGTGGAACAGCAGCGTCGAAGGCCGTGATGGCCACGCCAACGCTCGCCCGCGTGTCCGAAGCGGCGAAGTACTTGTCCGCCTCGGCCGCCAATGCTCGGGGTTCCGTTAGCCCTGTCCCGGCCAACGCGAGGCGAACCTGCGCTGGAAGTTGGCGACGGAAAAGCGCCCGGAATAGCGAACCGGGGGCTTCGTCGCCCAACAGTGACAGCATATGGTCCATTCGGACCGACGGGCACGTCTCACCGAGCTCGGGGAGATCCAGGAGGCGGTCGGCCCGTGCGTCGTCCGTGAGGCTGAACGTGGCTAGGAGTAGCCGCTTGAGTGCCTCGTACTTGTGGCCGTCCGGTGGGTGGCGAAGGACGGACACAACTCGAGCGGCCGTGCCGGGCCCGAGGGAGGCGACGACATGGCAGTAGCGCAGGTCGTCGTTGGTGAGGCGCCGAAGCTGAAATTGGGCTTCGGCTTGAACGAACCAGACCTCGGCCTGGGCCTCCCAAAATTCGGGAAGTTTATTCGCCATTGACTTGTCGTTGGCCATTGCAATGGCGTCGTGTACGGAAGGATCGCTACGGCAGATCCAACGTCGAGGGTCACCAGTAAAGCGCGGCGTTACGCGCGCTGCTTGTGAGCAAGGAGGAAGCGGACAAGCGGTAACATATGAACGTCTTTATTGTAAGACTACACTGTAACACTGAACTCTTCCGGGCTGGTCGCCCGGTGTATATCCTGAGGCCACGCCTACCCCTCGGGCGTGGCCACCGCCCACTTGGTGCGTGGAATGATGTCACCACGCCAGTGGGCTTTTGTGTCCGCCACAATTGCAATTTTATTACTCATTACCAACTTGCCACTGACTAAGGTTGTTTTATACTCCGCAGGTGTGTCGTGCATATGTGTATCCGCATAGACGTGTCTGATTCTGTCGACATTGTGCTCAATGATCGCCCCGAGTCATCCACTCCGAGTGGTAGGTATATATATTATTTTTCACAAAAATGGATTCTTTTCAAGATACTTAGGGTGTTTTAGAAAAAAAACAGAACCAGTGTTATCACAAGTGTTGTTATGCTGATGAACCATACTTTTCAAATCTGTATCAACTTGTGAAAAAGAGGGCCCCATTTTTTTCTGTCTGTGATGATCTGGGGACACCCTGTATATATAGCATGGATAATTTGGTATCCATGACACAAAGTCAATTATTAGCTGTTATTGTATTGTACTAGCATTTTTTAGTACTTTTTACAGTGTGTAACTAGAACGCCACTCAGTAGAGCGCATACTCCCGCCGTGGGTCAAGTTGGAATAGTACGATTTCACAAAAGTTTGAGGGAGTAGTTCAGTGACAACACAAGATTGCACAGATATATATTTAGAATATATAGAAGATAATGTTAAAAAAAAAACAAGACAATTTCACTTACATTTTCGGATTCAGCGTTCAATTCTATGTAAGCGAGTGTATTTTGAGGCATGTGTGACTTCAAATAAAATTGTAAGCCAGGAAAACGTTCGTTTCATTCCTTCGGGATACAACATGTAAAACTGGCCCAAACGTCAAAACAAAACTCGCTCATTTTAGGTCGTACAAGCTAATGCGACCTTTCATTCTTCTGGGAAGAATCCCGTGCACATGCTTGTCACACTTATAACTCACCTAAGTCTTTATAAGTTCATCAAATACTGACACCACGATTGACATTCGCTGAGGTAAATGCTGATAGATATGTTGAAAAATGACGGCCGCCATATCGAGACCAATAACTAAATTTGTATCAATTATTTTTAAATGAAATTTTCACATAATAAATGGGGAACATTTGTCTATAAGTGCTGCAAATTACAAGTAAATCGGTTCACGCAGCACAGAGTTATTCAAAACAAAATAGTACGTCGTATGTGAATCACCCTGTACATAAATACAACACTCAACGCCTCTGAGGAAGAGAACTACTTTGCTCTCAAAGTGTCAGGTGATTAATAAAGAATTTAAATTATTTTACTGCTCAGTGTGCTATATATATATGTATATATACTAGCAGAAGTACCCGGCATTGCCGGGCGGGGGAGGGGAGGGAAACGGGGGGAGGGGGAAGGGGAGGGTAGGGGAACGGGGGGGAGGGGAGGAGTGGGGGAGGGGGGAGGGGGAAGGGGAGGGGGAGGGGAGAGGAGGGTGAGGGAGAGGAGGGGGAGGGAGGGGAGAGGAGGGGGAGGGGGGAGGGAGGGGGGAGGGGAGGGGAGGGGAGGGGAGGGGAGGGGTAGGGGGAGGAGGGGGAGGAGGGGGAGGGGAGGGGGGAGGAGGGTTAGTGGAGGGGGGAGGTGGGGGAAGGGGGAGGGTAAGGGTGGAAGGGGAGGGTAAGGGGGAAGGGGAGGGGGAAAGGGGAGGGGGTAGGGTGTAGGGGGAAGGGAGGGGGTAGGGCGGAGGGGGAAGGGAGGGGAAAGGGGAAGGGGAGGATGGAGGGGGGAGGGGAGGGCGGAGGGGGGAAGGGAGGGAGAGGGGGGAGGGGAAGGGGGGAAA
>NC_136261.1:76061415-76411781 GCF_964187855.1 Myxine glutinosa | reverse complement strand
CCCCCTCCCCACCCTTCCCCCTTCCCCTTCCCCCCTTCCCCCCTTCCCCCCCTCCACCCTTCCCCCCTCCACCCTTCCCCCCTTCCCCTCTCCACCCTTCCCCCCTCCCCCCCTTCCCCCCTCCGCTCTCCACCCTTCCCCCCCTCCACCCTTCCCCCCCTCCACCCTTCCCCCCTCCACCCTTCCCCCCTTCCCCTCTCCACCCTTCCCCCCTCCCCCCTTCCCCCCTCCGCTCTCCACCCTTCCCCCCTCCCCCCTCCCCTCTCCACCCTTCCCCCCTCCCCCCTCCCCTCTCCACCCTTCCCCCCTCCCCCCTCCCCCCTCCCCTCTCCACCCTTCCCCCCTCCCCCCTCCCCTCTCCACCCTTCCCCCCTCCCCCTCCCCTCTCCACCCTTCCCCCCCTCCCCCCTCCCCTCTCCACCCTTACCCCCCTCCCCCCTCCCCCTCCCTCTCCACCCTTCCCCCCTCCCCCCTCCCCTCTCCACCCTTCCCCCCTCCCCCCTCCCCTCTCCACCCTCCCCTCTCCACCCTTCCCCCCTCCCCACCCTTCCCCCCTTCCCCCCTCCCCACCCTTCCCCCTCCCCACCTCCCCACCCTTCCCCCCTCCCCCCTCCCCACCCTTCCCCCTCCCCCCTCCCCACCCTTCCCCCCTCCCCCCTCCCCCCTCCCCCCTCCCCACCCTTCCCCCTCCCCCCTCCCCCCTCCCCCCTCCCCACCCTTCCCCCTCCCCCCTCCCCACCCTTCCCCCCTCCCCCCTCCCCCCTCCCCCCTCCCCACCCTTCCCCCTCCCCACCCTTCCCCCCTCCCCCCTCCACCCTTCCCCCCTCCCCTCTCCACCCTTCCCCCCTCCCCTCTCCACCCTTCCCCCCTCCCCTCTCCACCCTTCCCCCTCCCTCTCCACCCTTCCCCCTCCCCCCTCCCCTCTCCACCCTTCCCCCCTCCCCTCTCCACCCTTCCCCCCTCCCCCCCTCCCCACCCTTCCCCCTCCCCCCTCCCCCCTCCCTCTCCACCCTTCCCCCCTCCCCTCTCCACCCTTCCCCCCTCCCCCCTCCCCCCTCCCCTCTCCACCCTTCCCCCCTCCCCCCTCCCCTCTCCACCCTTCCCCCCTCCCCTCTCCACCCTTCCCCCCTCCCCCCTCCCCACCCTTCCCCCCTCCCCCCTCCCCCCTCCCCTCTCCACCCTTCCCCCCTCCCCTCTCCACCCTTCCCCCCTCCCCCCTCCCCCCTCCCCTCTCCTTTCCCCCTCCCCTCTCCACCCTTCCCCCCTCCCCCCTCCCCCTCCCCTCTCCTTTCCCCCTCCCCTCTCCACCCTTCCCCCCTCCCTCTCCTTTCCCCCTCCCCTCTCCACCCTTCCCCTCTCCACCCTTCCCCTCTCCACCCTTCCCCCCTCCCCTCTTCTTTCCCCCTTCCCTCTCCACCCTTCCCCTCTCCATTCCCCTTTAAACCAAGGAAGTTTAATGCAGGAGGCCATGGGGCATATCAAAGCGAGGTTATGGTTGCCAACAAGTTGTTTTGTTTGTGTGTCAAAGCAAGGAAGCAGATCATACCATTTTTACGTCTTTGGTACGACTCACTCAGGTTTGGGTTTGAACCACCGACCTCCAAGACTCAGAGCAGACGCTCTAACCATTACCCCACCGAGTCTGGTAAATTAATAAATTAATTGTGTGGCCATGCTTTACCTGTTGTTCAGTGAGTCACTTCACTTACACTACATATGGTTGATGGTTACGCATCCTATGTGGTGCACCATATTTGAGCTATTTTCCATATATAGAGTCATACCTCTGTGCTCACAGGCACCGATTAGATTGATAATGTTGGGATGGTGACCAAGCTTGCACAACACCTCAAGCTCACCGGCGAAATCCCTGTGGTCATCCTCGGACGCAAATTCTAAAAATACAGACAAAAACGAGAAGCAAAGAGCGACTTAGTCACCATCAGATTCTTTCTCAACGTATGTTGCACGTGCACGCACCAACTTGTGTCCGATTGCTGCGAATAGCAAAATAATGAAATTCCCAGCAGCCAGTTTGGTTTATGAGGAAATTCCAACAGTGTTTGTTATAAAGGACACTACTGGACAACCATCTTTTAATATTTGCTGATCACACTAAAAATAAATAAATCATTGACTGCCTGCTGCACCTTTGAGCATTTTGATGGCGACGTTGATCTTCGTGCCATCCTTCTTGACCAGAGCTTTCATCACCTGTCCAAAGTTACCCTCTCCAATCATATCCTCAAACTTTATATCCTGCCAGTCGAGCAGAGGATAAGTGATTGGCTCGGATGGTGGTTTTGGTCGACGGCTCAGTGTGAGAGTGCCAGGAGAAAACTGGATGACCGGATCTTCTCGCTGTGGAAAGAAAGATCTTTTAAAAATACAACCAAAGCTCATCAAGTGCAAGGCCGAAACTATTGTTTTATAGTTAAAAAAAAATATCTAGATGTGAACAGGTTTACAGTAAAGACAAAAAGGTGTGTAAGTCTCTCCAGCACAGTAAGGCATAGAGGTAAATTAACAATATAGTCGTTTAAATTTTGCTTTATAGGAGCTATGCTCCAACGTAAATTGGAAGAATGGACGCGACAAAAAGCTGGAATTCGTCCGAGTTTCTTTATCAACTCAAATCAACTCGGGTACTCTGAAAAGCCCGTTTATCGGGCAGCAATATATATACACATTATCCCGGAGCGTTTGCCCGGGAAAGGCGAGAGGGGGCGTGCCCGGGCGTCCTGGACGAGGCCTGGCAAGTCGAGAGCGGGCATGCCCGGGCGTCCTGGACGAGCCCGGCATGGTGATCGCTCCGCGTCCTCGGTAGGTGCAAGGCGATTGTGTATACCCAGCGGTAGCCGCTACACACGTCCCCCCAGAATCGACTTGCAGGGTCAATTTAAGGGGGGTCCTGATGACCCGGCCGAAGCGACCCCTGGCGGGTCGTGGGGGGGGGGGGGTCCGGTGTGGTGGTGGGCAGTCGAGTGGGGGGCACCGTGGATGGGGGGCGGCCTCGCCACGGCGGAAGGGCCAACCGTGGCGGTTGGTCGATGTCCACGTGCGCCGTCTTGAGGCGGTCCACCGCAATCCGGTCCGACCTGCCGCCGATGTCGATGACGAACGACTTGTCGTCCCATCGCAGGACCCGGAAAGGCCCGTCGTACGGCGGCCGGAGTGGCCCCCGATGTGCATCATGACGCACAAAAACGTACTCCGCTGTGCGAAGCGCTGGGGGGACGTAGGACTGGGGGTCACCGTGGTGGGACGTTGGCACGGGGGCAAACCGTCGGGCGGTCTCCTGGAGGTCCGAGCGCTGGTGAGCTGCGGACCAGGGACTGGTAGCGTCGGGCACGAATTCGCCCGGGACGCGTAGCGCCTGGCCGTAGACAAGCTCGGCGGTGGACGCCCGGAGGTCCTCCTTGGGGGCCGTGCGGAGGCCCAAAAGGACCCACGGCAGCCGGTCGGCCCAACCGCCGTCCTGAAGGCCGGCCATGAGCGCGGCCTTCATGGAGCGGTGGAATCGCTCACACAACCCGTTGGCTTGGGGGTGGTAGGCCATAGTACGGTGGAGCTTGACCCCCAGGTTGCGGGCGACCGCGCCCCACAGCTCGGAGGTGAACTGCGGTCCGCGGTCCGACGAGATGTCCGCCGGTGCGCCGAAGCGGGCGACCCAGGTGGCGATGAAAGCCTGCACCACGTCGGCGGTGGTGGTGGAGACGAGGGGAACGGCCTCCGGCCACCTGGTGGTCCTGTCCACCATGGTGAGCAGGTGTGTGAAACCCCGTGATGGGGGGAGGGGGCCCACCAGGTCCACGTTGACGTGGTCAAAACGTTGTTCGGGCATGGTGAAAGGTGCCAGTGGGGCCTGGGTGTGTCGGTGGACCTTGGCCTGTTGGCAGGCTGTGCAGGTGCTGGTCCAATCGCGGACGTCCCGTCGAAGGCCGTGCCAGACGAATCGCGCCGACACCAGCTTCTGGGAAGCTTTGCGGCCCGGGTGGGAAAGGCCGTGGAGGGAGGCGAAGATGCGGCATTGCCAGGTAACGGGCACGATGGGGCGAGGCTGGCCTTGGGAGACGTCGCAGAGCAGGACAGTGTCCGCGAAGGGGATGTCGGCCAGGCGGAGGCCCGTGTCCGCCGCCCAGAGGGCTTGCACCGTGGTGTCGGTGGTTTGGTCCGCCGCCATAAGCGCGAAGTCCACGCCGAGGTGGACCGCGTTCAGGCTGGCCCGGGAAAGACAGTCGGCCACGGCGTTGTCTTTGCCGGCGACATGCCGGATGTCCGTGGTAAACTCCGACACGGCGGAGAGGTGGCGCTGTTGGCGGGCCGACCACGGCTCCGTGACCTTGGCCATTGCGTAAACCAACGGCTTGTGGTCGACGAACGCCGTGAAGGGTCGGCCCTCCAGGAGGTGGCAGAAATGGCGAACGGCCAGGTGTAGACCGAGGAGCTCACGGTCAAACGTGCTATATTTGAGCTCGTTCGGCCGGAGTTGCCGGCTGAAAAAAGCGAGTGGCTGCCAAACCCCGTTCACCCATTGCTCATGTACGGCGCCCACCGCGTAGTCGGATGCATCCGTGGTGAGGGCGATGGGAGCGTTGAGCACCGGGTGAGCGAGCAGTGTTGCGTCGGCGAGGGCCCGCTTTGAGCTTTTAAAGGCCGCGTCCATTGCTGCAGACCAGACGACGTCGTGCTTGGCAGGCTTGCCCCGGAGGGCTTCGTAGAGGGGCCGCATGAGTTGAGCAGCGCGGGGCACGAAGCGGTGATAGAAATTCACCATTCCCAGGAATTCCTGCAGGGCCTTTATGGAGCGGGGACGCGGAAACGTGGTGATGGCCTCGACCTTGGTTGGCAGCGGCACGGCCCCGTTCTTGGTGATGTGGTGGCCCAAAAAATCAACGGCCATAATGCCGAAGTGGCATTTGGCCGGGTTGACGATGAGGCCGTGCTCGCTGAGGCGCCCGAACAGTGTTCGGAGGTGGAGGAGGTGCTCGGCCCGGGACGTGCTGGCGACGAGGATGTCGTCCAGGTGAACGAAGAGGAACGGCAGGTCGTGCAGCACGCCGTCCATCAAGGGCTGGAACGCCTGAGCCGCGTTCTTGAGGCCAAACGGCATTCGCAGGCATTCGAATAAGCCGAACGGCGTGATGACGGTCGTTTTTGGGACGTCGGCCGCCCTGACAGGTACCTGGTGGTATCCCCGTATTAAATCGATCTTTGAAAAAATGACCCGTCCTGCCAAACGGGCGGAGAAGTCTTGGATGTGCGGGATCGGATACCTGTCGGGGGTGGTAGCATCGTTAAGGCGGTGGTAGTCGCCACATGGGCGCCAGCCGCCCACTGGTTTTGGGACGATGTGTAGTGGCGAAGCCCACGCGCTATCGGAGCGCCGCACGATGCCGAGGTGTTCCAAAGCGTCGAACTCGGCTTTGGCCACGGCGAGCTTGGCTGGGTCAAGGCGGCGGGCTCTGGCGTAGACCGGCGGGCCCGTGGTTGGTATGTGGTGCGCGATCCCATGTCGTACTGCGACGGCCGAAAACGTCGGCCACGTGAGGGCCGGGAACTCCGTGAGCAGGCGAGCAAACTCGTTCGCCGCCGGGAGGGCGCATGCCAGCTCGGTCGGAGCGGAGCTGCTCAATGTGCATGCCAGGGAGCTGAAGGTCTCGGCGTTGATGAGGCGACGCTGTTGGACGTCCACCAGCAGTCCGTGTGCGCAGAGGAAGTCGGCGCCTAGCAGAGTCATGGGCACGCTTGCGGTTACAAAAGTCCAATTAAAGCGTTGGCCGCCGAAGCAGAGGGTGACGTTGCGTGGGCCGAAGGTGCGGATGGCTGATCCGTTGGCCGCAACCAAGGAGGGGCCGCAAACCGCGGACTGCCTGTCCTGATCGGAGGCGGGTATAACGCTCAGTTGGGCGCCGGTGTCACACAGGAAGTGCTGTCCTGACGCTTTGTCCCTGATGAAAAGTAAGTTGCCCGTGTGGCCGGCGCTCATGGCTGGTAATGAACGCCGGCCCGGCCGTTTCCCGGCTTGCCGAAGGTGCATGGGGGTTGGCATGTCCGGGCCTTCTGTCCGAACCTGGCATGATAATAACACCACGCCTGGTCAGGTGGAGGCCCCGGTCGTCGTGCTGGAGGTGGTCGGCGCGGCGTAGGGGCCGCCAATTGCGTCGGCAGTTCGGTTGTCGACCGTGCCGGGTGCTCGGGCGCCATGGGCGTTGCTTCGGACGGCGGTGGGCTCCAGGTCGCTGCTCCAATGCGTTGGCCTGCCGCGGAGATCTTGTCGGCTTCCCTGGCGAGGGCGCGGGGATCCGTGATCGTCGTGCTTGCCAGGGCGAGGCGTACCGGGCTAGGCAGCTGACGGAGGAACAGCTCCCGGAACAGGAATGCCGGAGAGTGCTCGCCGAGCAGCGAAAGCATGTAGTCCATTCGTTCGGACGGGCGCGTGTCACCGAGATCGGGCAGGTCGAGCAGGCGCCGTGCGCGTTCCGCTGATGAGAGGGCGAAAGCGTCGAGGAGGAGCTTTTTAATCACGCCGTATTTGTCAGCGGCTGGCGGGCTCTTGAGGAGGCTCAGGGCGCGGGCCGCGGTGGCGGAGCCGAGCGCTGCTACCACATGGTGGAAGCGGGTGTCGTCGGCCGTGATGCCTCGCAGGGCGAACTGGGAGTCCGCCTGGGCGAACCAAACCGCCGCGTGAGCCTCCCAGAAGGTAGGCAGTTTGAGGGTAACTGCCATGTCCATGTCGGATCACCAATGTAGGAGCTATGCTCCAACGTAAATCGGAAGAATGGACGCGACAAAAAGCTGGAATTCGTCCGAGTTTCTTTATTAATTCAAATCAACTCGGGTACTCTGAAAAGCCCGTTTATCGGGCAGCAATATATATACACATTATCCCGGAGCGTTTCCCGGGAAAGGCGAGAGGGGGCGTGCCCGGGCGTCCTGGACGAGGCCTGGCAAGTCGAGAGTGGGCATGCCCGGGCGCGCCCTGGCGTCCCGGACGAGGCCTGGCAAGTCGAGAGCGGGCATGCCCGGGCGTCCTGGACGAGCCCGGCATGGTGATCGCTCCGCGTCCTCGGTAGGTGCAAGGCGATTGTGTATACCCAGCGGTAGCTGCTACAGCTTTTTATTTTGTTACAGTAGTGGGACACAAAGCTGGAATAAGCATGCTACTTACTATGATTAACTTGCTTGTTCTTAATCACATATTGTGTGAAAATTATTTGATAATTAATTATTAGTCTTATTTGTGAAATAATTATTTGATCAAAATACTTCTAATCTTGTTTCATGATGTTGAAGATGTAAGAGAAGATAGCGTCCGCCGGGGGTGCATTCGATCGTCTGGCGGGGGAGCATTCGAGCGTCTGGCGGGGGAGCATTCGAGCGTCTGGCAGGGGAGCATTCGAGCGTCTGGCGGGGGAGCATTCGAGCGTCTGGCGGGGGAGCATTCGAGCGTCTGGCGGGGGAGCATTCGAGCGTCTGGCGGGGGAGCATTCGAGCGTCTGGCGGGGGAGCATTCGAGCGTCTGGCGGGGGAGCATTCGAGCGTCTGGCGGGGGAGCATTCGAGCGTCTGGCGGGGGAGCATTCGAGCGTCTGGCGGGGGAGCATTCGAGCGTCTGGGCGGGGGAGCATTCGAGCGTCTGGCGGGGGAGCATTCGAGCGTCTGGCGGGGGAGCATTCGAGCGTCGGGTGGGGGAGCATTCGAGCGTCTGGCGGGGGAGCATTTGAGTGTCTGGCGGGGGAGCATTTGAGCGTCTGGCGGGGGAGCATTCGAGCGTCTAGCGGGGGAGCATTTGAGTGTCTGGCGGGGGAGCATTTGAGCATCTGGCGGGAGAGCATTTGAGCATCTGGCGGGGGAGCATTTGAGTGTCTGGCGGGGTTGTGTTTGAGCGTCTGGAGGGGGTGCATTTGGGTGTCTGATGGGGGTGTATTCGAGCATCTGGTGGGGGTGCATTTGAGTGTCTGGCGGGGGAGCATTTGAGTGTGTGGTGGGGGTGTGTTTGAGCGTCTGGAGGGGGTGCATTTGGGTGTCTGATGGGAGTGCGTTCGAGCATCTGGTGGGGGTGCATTTGAGTGTCTGGCGGAGGAGCATTTGAGTGTGTGGCAGGGGAGCATTTGAGTGTCTCGCAGGGGTGTGTTCGAGTGTTTGAGTGGCGGGGGTGCGTTCGACCATCTGGCAGGGATGCATTCGAGCATCTGGTGGGGGTGTGTTTGGGCGTCTGGTTGGGGTGCGTTCGATCATCTGTTGCGGGTGCATTCGAGTGTCTGATGGGGGTGCATTTGAGTGTCTGGCAGGGGTGCGTTCGAGTGTCTGGCGGGGGTGCGTTCGAGTGCGTGGCAGGGGTGCGTTTGAGTGTCTGGTGGGGGTGCATTCGATCATCTGGTGGGGGTGCATTCAAGTGTCTGGCGGGGGTGCGTTCAAGTGCCTGGCCAAGGGTGGGGGAGGGTCCAGCATCTGGCCAGGGCAGTGGGTGTCCAAAAGGTGGGCGTCCAAATATTCGGCGGGCGGCGCTGGAGCGTTTAATGAGTAGGATGAGAGCTGCTTATGAGTAAATGTTTGGTGTGAGTGTTTGCTCGTGTACAAGCATTTTTTGAGCATGCCTATATTTTATTTAATTAACACGTATTTTTCAGCGTTGGCTTAAATGTGTAATTCTTAAATAATATTGTTATGGTTAATGATTTCCCACACTGAAAATTACAGTTTGATTACCAACGGAAACTAGTCACAAGGTTGATTTGTTTAGGAATTTATAATACGAAGTGAGATGGACACAGATGATGAAGCATGGACGCACAGAGCCAGGCTGGTAGATAAAAGTTCTCCGCCGTCGTAGAACACTTCCTCTCAAGCAAAGGAAACCCAAGAGAGCCAGTAGGATTGTGAGGCAGGTGGCAGCCACAGAGCCCAGCATGACCAGGAGGAGACGTGAACCACCAGCCTCAGACCCTTCTCCACCTTCGAGGCCCATACTTATCGTGCTTACTGCAGGAAATGGGAGAGAAAAGTTAAAGATCAAGTTAAATCCAACATAATATGGGAAAATGGTGCTGTCAAAAGTTGGAAATTGAAATAAATGAAAATTGAAAGTTAGTTATGAGAAGCCAAGGAATGTTATAAGTTGATCCAGAGGAGAACAAGGGACGAAGTGCATTTAATTAACTCTTCATTAACTACTTAACAAGGTAATGGACTGGCAGGATAGTCCAGAAGTACGCACACTCACCTCTGAATTGTCCAGCCTGATTTAGAATCTAAACCCATCTATAAACTGCCATCCTGGTGTTTCACAGGCACGGTGTGGCATCAATGTGCGTGTGGTCCCTCAGATGGACGTTAAACTGATTGTCCCATCTGCCATCATTTGTTATTGGGCATTACAGATACCACAGTGTCCTTCTCCAAGAGTACATGATCACTGGCTCCCTGAACAAATTACAATCACCGGCATCATGCCTGGACTGAGGGTAACAAGTAGTCTGATTTTCTTGGTGGTAACTTGACACCAGGTTAACTGCTTGCTATCTTAAGAGTGTGTTTCCTGTCGATAAACAAACTAATCAGGTAGCTTGCATGATTGAATGAAAAACAAGTCCTGCTGGTGAAGGATAGTGTTGATCTGTGTTGGCAGACAGGTAGAAGAATGGATGAAATCAACAGGACGTTGATCGAGGTATGCTAACCACCGTGGGAAGTAAGGAGAAGCTTCAGCTTCAGGCATTAAGCCTTAGTCTGGGCAAAAGTTTGCATGTTTCATGTGAACGGCCTTCTTCAGATGTGAAGATAAACCAACGCAGCACAACACAACAAGGTAATATATGAAGCTCATACATTTCCGTTACTTCACCTATACCGGAACAGAAATCTGATCTTATTTTCAACACTAAAGATGCTGTGCAATTTGTTTGATCTGCAATAGTCTCTGTTTCTTTCCTGGACTTTCATGGAGGCATGACCGGTGATTGGCCCAGTTGTTGAATATCTGCCAATACTAATTTTGTAAAGTATTACATAAATCCACCAATAAGTTTGGCATTATATTACTTCGTTTTTTCATTTGAGGTTCATCTCACCGACCAGCGGCGGCTTTGTATGCAGCTCTTTGATGACGTTCGGCGAGCTGTCTCCGACATTGTTCCTCGCCACAACCTCCACCAAATAGGGCCTCTCTGGAACCAAGCCCACAAGTCTGGCATCTGCCACCGTTCCATCTGGACCGTCGACCACTACCACCTTCTCACGTGGTGTTGCATCTCCGTAAACCTGTCCCATCAAATCACGTGTCCATAAAAAAATAAAACACAAATATGAAATTCAAAATAAAATGCATCGATAATGGGGTTTTTTGGGGGGTTTTTTTTGTATACAAGATCGAGGCTCGTGTAAGCGCGAACATCAATCACAAAAAAAAAACGGACACATAAAACATACAACAAGAAGACGTCATGCGGAGCACGATACTTGCAAAATCCGCCCCTCTCCCCCCACCCCCCAAAAGTTTTCCATTGATACAGCAAATTGTACATTTCATGAAAATCAAAGCTGGGGTCAACAGGATGAAAAGTGACGATTTTTCAGATGAAAAATGATGATGTTAGAAGTTTGACCTTGAGTTGACCTTTTGACCTCAAAAATAGTTGGTTTCCCAATTCAGTGAGGCAATGCACAAATGCTGTTCTATTTTCAAGTCAATCGGATGAAAAATGATGATGTTAGAAGTTTGACCTTGAGTTGACCTTTTGACCTCAAAATAGTTAGTTTTCCTATTTAGTAACACAATGTACAAATGCTGTTCAATTTCCAAGTCAATCGGATGAAAATCGACGGTTTTTCAGATGAAAATTGATGATTTTGGAAGTTTGACCTTGAGTTGACCTTTGACCTTTTGACCTCAAAAATAGTATGTTTCCCAATTTTGTGACTCGATATGCAAATGCTGTTCAATTTTCAAGTGAATCGGTTGAGAATTGACGGCTTTTTAGATTAAAATTGATTTTTAAAATTTGACCTTCAGTTGACCTTTGACCTTTTGGCCACAAAAATAGTACATTTCCCAATTTAGTGACTCAACATACATATGCTATTCAATTTTCAAGTTAATCCGATTTAAAATGGCGATTTTAGAAATTTGACATCCAGATGACCTTTGACCTTTGACCTCAAAATCAATAGGCTTCTCAATTGGGACGACCTAGACAGCTTGGTGAAGTGTCGTGACGATCGGTTTAGAATTGTGACCTGCAGGCCTGTGACAAACAGACAAACAGACAGAACCACAAACGCAACCGATCAATATACTTGAAAAATCTTCGATTTTGCAATTAATAAAGGGCGCTGGAGACAACATGGGGAGAGAGAGGGAAGCAGACAAGTACAACAGTGGAGAACAGGGACATCGGGAGATCTGTGGGAGGGAGAGGGCTTGGGGGGAGGAGGTACGGGAAGGGGGGTGGGGATGGGATGGGAAGGGATTATCCTGTACTTAACAGTTTCTGCACCAATGGCTAAACATTGAATTACAAGCGAATTCATAAGGAATTAAAAGAACTATTCGATGTTTTTTTGAAGAAAAGGATGAAAATAGGAGAGACACAAAGAACAAGTACAGGATAATAGGAATGCATAGCAGGAAGAGCACAGTTGTGACAAGAGCACCAAAGGTTAGGGCAAAGTCAAGTGACCATTCTTTGAAACACAACAAACTGCATCAGAGGACGTCGAGGAAATCACAAAGTGTGTGTGGAAGTTACTTCCTGATCCAACGGGCAGCCCCGATTTAGCTCATTCAGATTCTGCTTTGCTTGGGTCTGTGAAGGAACACCTCTGAGGAAAATATCTTGGAAATGGTACTGAGGTCAAAGTTACTGTCACGGTGGCAGAAGTGGCAATAGTGCCAATGTCATGTACATGCCCCTATAATCGTAACTTGCCTCAACGGTATCATTTGTAATTTAAGAAAGTTTGGTAGAAAATACCTTTGGTACTACCCTGGTCACTCGCATCCGAGCTGTCCAGCTGGGTTTGAATCCTGGCCCAGCTATAAACTATCATCCTGATGTTTTGCAGGCAGGGTGAGGCATCAATGTGTGTGCCATCCATTCGATGGGCATTAAACTGGGAATCCCGTCTGCCAACATTAGTTTGTTGATGTTAAAGATCCCATGGTGTTCTTCGTGAAGAGTATGCGTGTTGTCGCCAGAATCCTGACAAAATTCCAAATTCCCACTCTAACCTACAGGGGCACTGCATCAGCAGCACTGCCATGCCCCTGTAAGAACTGATGCTAACCCGAAGCCAAGCGTTGCATACGAACGACGACTACCCTCATAGTTTGTGATTTTGAAAGTTTGAGGGGATACAATCCACCAGCATTTGAACAATACAACACTATGGCAACATGACGATGCACTATTGCACTATGGCAACATATGGATGACTGCAACATGACAACGCTATGGTGCACACTGCACACTGCAACGCTAGCGCACCAGGTTTTTGAGCAGGCATAGCATTCATTTTGACCAGAAGTGCATGGAAGAAGTTTCGGGAACTGAGTGGCGTGCTGATGAGGGGAGTGTCGTTGAAGGTGAAGGGAAAGGTGTATGCTGCATGTGTGAGAAGTGTTATGATTTATGGGAGCGAGACATGGGTAATGAATGTAGAGCAGCAACGAAGGCTGGAAAGGGTGGAAATGTGAATGGTTCGGTGGATGTGCGGAGTATCGTTGAGAGAATGAATGAATGAATGAATGAATGATCGTTTTAAGGCCATTTTTCCCCGCTATACAAGGGTTAGCCTCGTAGCGTGGGTTAGCCTTGCGGGCCCCACGACCTCATGGTTCCCTGTTTGAGGCAATGTTTTTATGGCCGGATGCCCTTCCTGCCGCCAACCCTTAGTTGCCTCTTACGATGCGCAGGGATACGGTGTACCTATTCTAAATCGGTGTACACACCGGGATCATTCATCCGAGCAAGCTGGTACTCAATTTGCCGACCTCGGAAGGATGACAGGCTGAGTCAACCCCGCTGGTGTTAATTCAGCGATCGACCGGAATTCGAACCCAGGATCCTAGGATCCCAAGCCTGCACCCTAATCGCTAAGCCAACACCAGGCTTAGACAGGAAGACAAATGATGAATTGCGAAAGATGATGGGAATAGAGCCTGTGATTGATGCTGTGAAGAGGAACAGGTTGAGATGGTTTGGTCATGTGTTGAGGAAGGATGACAGTGACTGGTTGAGAAGAGTGATGGAAATGAATGTAGAAGGAAGTAGAGGATGGGGAAGACCGAGAAAGACTTGGCTAAAGGTCGTGGAAGAACAATGCGGGCAAGGGGGTTAACAAGGGGAGATGCAGAAAATAGGGCAATATGGAGAAGATTGTCATGGGGTCCGCAAGGCTAACCCCCGCTCTAGCAGGGAAAATGGCCTTAAAATGCCTGTTGTTGTTGTATAGCATTCCAGTTGTCAAACGCCAACACCTATTTGTACAGGTAGAGCACCTGCATCCTGGGAAACTTTTAAACAAGAATGATAATTCTCAGTTCCTCCTCAGAGCTGTTCCTGTCCAGGAGGTGACACCAAGAAAAAGCCATGGGAATCCAGAGCATGAAGCTTGAATTGATAGTGTTGATCGTGTTGCACATGGAAAGAAAGCTTTTTGCACATTCGTCAGGATTATACTGAAACAACAATCGCTCGGACATTTCCATGGCCCAGGTGACTCGAGGAAACCATCTTGGCATGTGCTTCAAAAGCAAGCAGATGATGAAGCAGCGTTCGTTTCCATAACAATGAAAAATAAAGATTGCTCAGCGCCAATGCCTTTTGTCTTTTCTGGGTTCGCCCTCGTACAACAGGCTGGGAAGCAGATAGGTATTCACCAGAGTCAAGGTAAAAATGAACTGCCGAAGCACCACCGGGAATATCTCCAATAAAAATGAACCAACATGGGGCATTAACGAACGAGATAGAGGAGCTATTGACCCACTCAACAACGAACTGCATCGCCATTTTTATGCCGGAATATTAGTCTTCATGAACGCTGGTATCGGTTTCCTTCGACCGACAAGTGGAGCAGTGGAATTTATCAACTGAAAGCCGATAGTTTTGTTAATCACTGTGGGGAAACAGGGTTGCGGCCCGAGTTTAAAATGTTACCCTTTGTCTGAGCAAAATATATTTTCCTCTCATGAAGGGGGTAATGCTGGAAATGCCAGCCACACCTTGTTTACCATAGCGGTAAGCATACCTTTTTTTTTCCTTTTCTTTTTTTGTATACAAGATCGAGGCTCGTGTAAGAGCTAACATTAATGACAAAAAAACAAGCGGACACATAAGACAAAATAAAGGGAGCGGGAGACCAGATGGGGAGAGGGGGAAGCACACAAGTACAACGTTTGAGAGCATGGATATCGGGAGATCTGTGGGAGGGAGAGGGCTTGGGGGGAGGAGGCGTGGGAAGGAGCGTGGGGGGCGAAGGGGATTTAGGAGTGAAGCGAAGATAAAGTGGACCTTTACGAGCGAAGGAGATTTAAATGACCACCTTTAGAGGCCATTTCCCCCCGCAGAGCAGGGGCTGGCCTTTTTCGGGCACCGTGGTCCCCTTTTTGAAGCAATGTTTTATGGCCGGATGCCCTTCCTGCCGCCAACCCTGTTAGTCGCCTTTTGCCACAAAGGGAATTACCAGTGAGCTGGTACTCAATTTGCCAACCTCGGAAGGATGACAGGCTGAGTCAACACCCATGGCGTTAATTTAGTGATCGACTGGGATTCAAACCCAGGATCCTATGATCCCAAGCCGGCACCCTAACCGCTAAGCCAACACCAGGCTTAGAGAGGGGATTTGCATGACATAGCGTTTTCATAGGTAGAATTTTGGTGCCTATCCTGAGTCTCCTGAGGGTACAACGAGTCAACCACAAGGTTTAAACGAGTGTTGAACAAAGCAGCCAGATTATTCGCCGAGTCATTAGTGAGCAAGCTGGGTTTTGATTGACATTTCATTTGTGACATACAGCAGTTGTCCTAAGACGACAGCTCAATCTCCAGCAAAAGGTCCTCAACAACATGCTTCGAGATGAATATGAGCACATAACCTCCAGTATGTCACTGCAATAGTTGTTACCGCTCAGCCACCACTTTTTTGATTGTTGCTGCATTCTGTCTGCTTGCACGTCATAGTGAGTACAGGTAAGAAAGTGTGTCCACACTGCATTAAAGAAACAACAGGTTATTTTGCTAGCCACAACGCAGCTCTGTTGACAAAGTCACCTTATAACGCAGGACAATTGCAGAGACCCAGTGGTCAGGTGACAGTCGCCAGGCAACCGACGCCGCAGTGTCTGTCACGTTGAAGATGTGCACATCTGTTGGAGCTGCAGGTAAGCCTACCACAAAAAGAGAAGAAGGAAATTGGAATGATAATTAAAATGGAAAGATTTTGAAGACTCCATTGACCGAGGACCTCTTAATAGCACATGGAAGCATGCAGAACAATAACTTGAACATGTCAAATAATTAAGTGCAGGATTTCAACCTGGCACTTGCGATTTGATACGTGTAATAAGTTAATGATTTCAAAGATAAAAGTTTGCATTTACAGTATTTCTTCATCAGGATGATGCTGATCAAGGAAATAAGGCCCATTTGATGTTGTGTTGCAGAGTTTTCTATTGCTGAAGCAGCATTTGCGCAGCTTGAGAAACAGGAGTCTTAAGACACCTGCATTGTCTGAAACTTTACCTGGATAAGCCTGCATTCCTAAGGGATATATGAACGTTAAACTTTCCAATAGTTTCCTTTCTATTCCATCCAGGACTAGCAGGATAGCCTAGAGGTGTGCACACTTGCCTCTGAGCTGTCTAGCATGGGATCGAATCTCAACGCAGCTGTGTGTGCCGTACATTGGAAGGACGTTAAAATGAAGAACCTGTCTGCCAGGATTGGTAGATGATAAATATCCCACTGAAGAGTCTTTCATAAATAGGAGGAGAGAATTATTGCCGGCACCCTGAATAAATTAGAAATGCATTCCCTGAAAGCTGGGAAAGAAACGGCACATCACCCAACATACGTAAACCACCCAAAAAACACCCAGCAGAACCAAACAACCCGGGCCACCAGATCCGAAACAACAAACATAAGCAAACAACCCACTAGATCCGAAACAACAAACATAAGCAAACAACCCACCAGATCCAAACCACCCGGAACACCAGATCCGAAACAACAAACATAAGCAAACAACCCACCAGATCCAAACCACCCGGAACACCAGATCCGAAACAACAAACATAAGCAAACAACCCACTAGATCCAAACCACCCGGAACACCAGATCCGAAACAACAAACATAAGCAAACAACCCACCAGATCCAAACCACCCGGAACACCAGATCCGAAACAACAAACATAAGCAAACAACCCACTAGATCCAAACCACCCGGAACACCAGATCCGAAACAACAAACATAAGCAAACAACCCACCAGATCCAAACCACCAAGCATAATCAACCACCCAGTATAACCAACTACCAAGCATAACCAACCACCCAGTATAACCAACTACCAAGCATAACCAACTACCAAGCATAACCAACCACCCAGTATAACCAACTACCAAGCATAACCAACCACCCAGTATAACCAACTACCAAGCATAATCAACCACCCAGTATAACCAACTACCAAGCATAACCAACTACCAAGCATAACCAACCACCCAGTATAACCAACTACCAAGCATAACCAACCACCAAGCATAACTAACCACCCAGCATAACCAACTAACAAGCATAACCAACCACCCAGTATAACCAACTACCAAGCATAACCAACGACCAAGCATAACCAACCACCAAGCATAACCAACCACCAAGCATAACCAACCACCCAGTATAACTAACCACCCAGCATAACCAACTACCAAGCATAACCAACCACCAAGCATAACCAACCACCCAGTATAACTAACCACCCAGCATAACCAACTACCAATCATAACCAACTACCAAGCATAACCAACCACCAAGCATAACCAACCACCAACCATAACCAACCACCAAGCATAACCAACCACCGAGTATAACCAACCACCCAGCATAACCAACTACCAAGCATAACCAACCACCAAGCATAACCAACCACCATGCATAACCAACCACCAAGCATAACCAACCACCTAGCAGAACTAAACCACCCAGCAGATCCAAACGACCCAGCATAACCAAACCACCCAGCAGATTTTTTCAAGCATATTGGTCGATTGAGTTTGTTATTCTGTCTGCCTGTTTGTCTGTCTGCCAATGGCCTACAGGTCACAATGCTAAACTGATCGTCATGAAACGTTAACAAGTTGTAGAGGTAGTCACAGCTGAGAAGCCTATTAATTTTGAGGTCAAAGGTCATCTTTGTCTTTCATTAATCATCCACTTTCGAAACTCCCCTCTTGCCCCTCCCCTCCTAAACTCCCCACTTGCCCCTCCACTCCTGAACTCCCTCCTTGCCCTTCCCCTCCTAAACTCCCCCCTTGCCCCTCCCCTCCAAATCCCCCCCTTGCCCCTACACTCCTAAACTCCCCCCTTGCCCCTCCACTCCTAAACTCCCCCCTTGCCCCTCCCCTCCTAAACTCCCCCCCTCACTCCTCCCCTTCAAAACTCCCCCCCAACCCCTCCCATTCAAATCTCCCCCCATACCATTCCTCTCTAATTCTCCCTCCTCCCCCCTCCTCCTCAAAGCTGCCTCCTCCCCACTTCGTCTCCCTTCTATCTCATACCTCCACCCCCCCCCAACCTTCTACTTTCCTCTGCCCCCCCCTCTCAAACAACCCCTCACTGTGCCTCATCCCTTCACCATCAAACCTTTCATCCTCCTCATCCTTCCCTTTCTTGGAACTCTTCTGTAATCTCTGACACACTATCAACTGCTCTCCCTACCTCCCCCTCTCATCCTTCATCTTACCCTACTCCTCCCCTCCCCTGTCCTGTACCCGATGCTCCCCCTCTCTCTTCATTAACGGTATGGACCTCAAACATCCGGGGCCTTCGCTCAAACCTGACTGATCTCTCCATACAGGTTGCTTCTGACAATCCAGACTTGATCTGCTTAACAGAGACTTTCCTCCTTCAAGATGTCTCTGATTCCTTAATATCTCTTCCTGGTTACTCCCTCCTCAGGTATGATAGACCTGAGCCTCGTCCTGGTGGTGGGGTGACTATCTTTATCAAAAACTCTCTTCCTCACTCTCCTTGCACTGCCCTCTCTCCTCCTCACCCCCAGGAGTACCTCTGGCTACGGCTTCCTCTCCGCTCCCACCTTTTGTTCATATGTGTTCTGTACCGTCCTCCAAACAGTGATGACTCCATTTACATTTCACTGTCTGACAACATGGACCAACTTCTATCCACTCATCCCAACTCTCTCTTCCTCATATGTGGTGACTTCAACTGTCATCATGCCAGCTGGTTGGGTGTGGGTTCCTCTCTCACCAGTCATGGCACCTCAGCAAAGGACTTCTGTGACTCACTGGGATTGACACAATCTGTCAATTTCCCGACCCGGATCTCAGCCAATGGAGTATCTTCTCTTCTAGACTTGATTATGACAAACTTCCCTGCTAATGTCTGCTGCTCTTCTTCTGCTCCAATCGGTTCTTCTGATCATGTGCTTGTCAAAGTGGACATCTCTCTGGCCATTCTCAGAGAGCCTCCTCGGCGTCGATGAGTCTGGCATTTCACTCAGGCCGACTGGGATGGTCTTCAAGCAGCCATCAATCATCTGGACTGGTCTCCCATCTCTACTGCCTCTGACATCAATTCTTCCTGGGAATTATTCCAAAGCACACTGCTCTCTCTCATGCACAGATTTATCCCATCTCGTCTTCAGTTGTCTTACCCTTATTCCCGTCCATGGTACACTGAATCTTGTGGTGAGGCAGTTGCCCTGAAACAACTGGCCTTTGCCTCTTGGAAGGCAAATCCAACTGAGGGCAATCTCAGTTCCTTCCACCAAGCTCGGAACAAGTGTGTGTCTACCCTCAGGAGTGCCAGGAAGCACTAT
Source organism: Myxine glutinosa (assembly GCF_964187855.1). Lineage (NCBI taxonomy): Eukaryota > Metazoa > Chordata > Myxini > Myxiniformes > Myxinidae > Myxine > Myxine glutinosa. The sequence continues at coordinate 76,392,723 of NC_136261.1, read as the reverse complement.
CTCTCCACACTCAAGAATGAACTCTCAAACCTGTCTCCTTCCTCCAAATCCTGGTGGCGTCTGGTCAAATCCGTTTCTGGCGTTTGTTCCCCCTCCATCCCCTCCCTTACCTCAAATGGCCACACAGTTGACATCGCACGTGATAAAGCCGAATGCCTCAACTCTGTGTTTGCCTCAAACTCTTGTGTCCCAAACCCATCTCTCTCTGTTCCCACCTTTCCCAGTCGAACCCAACTGCTCCTGGACTCTGTGTCCTTCTCTCATGACAAGGTGGAGGAGTTTTTGTCTAACCTCGACTCTGATTCTGCAACTGGACCAGACGGCATCAGCCCACGGGTCCTAAAATCCTGCTCTGCCGCTCTATCTCACCCTCTCTCTGTCCTTTTCACCCTCTCTTTTGCTCAAGGTCATCTGCCAGCATCCTGGAAATCAGCAAACATTACCGCTTTACACAAAAAGGTGCAAAAACAGATCCTTGCAACTACAGACCAATCAGCCTGCTCCCAATTATCAGCAAAGTCATGGAATCCATCATTGCTTCGGATATGAAATCTTTCCTCTTCTCCAATGGCTTGATCTCTGATCATCAATTTGGTTTCAGACCAGGTCACTCTACTCTGGACATGCTGCTTCTGCTGTCTCAACAATGGATGGAGGTCCTCAATGCCAAACAGGAAATCAGAGCTGTCTCCCTCGACATATCACGTGCCTTCGATATGGTCTGGCACCCCGCTCTGCTCACCAAACTCTCCTCCTATGGTATCCATGGAAATCTCCATGCATGGCTTGCGGACTTCCTCTCTGGTCGTAGTCAACGTGTGGCCCTGAATGGATTTCTCTCATCTCCCCTTCCTGTTCAGGCTGGAGTTCCCCAAGGCAGTGTTCTGGGCCCTGTGCTTTTTCTGGTCTTTATCAATGATCTCTCCGACTCTCTGGAAAATCCTCTCTATCTCTTTGCTGATGACTCCACTCTCTGCCGCTCCATTCCTCATCCCTCAGATCGGCAGTCTGCAGCCTCCTCACTCTCTGAAGACCTGGACAAAATCACAGACTGGTCAAACAAGTGGAACATGTCTTTCAATCCTGACAAATCTCACACTCTTACGATGTCTCTCCGAAAAGATCGACTGGATAACCCTCCCATCTACTTTCTCAACAATCCTCTCCAAGAAATTCTGTCGCTCAAGCTTTTGGGTCTCACTATCTGCCATGATCTTTCTTGGGAAAACCACATTTCCAAGCTGGCCTCCAAAGCCAGTCGCCGACTGGGCATCCTCCGTCGTGCGAAGTCCTTCCTCGGCACACCTGAGCTCCTCACCACATACAAGGCTTTCATCCGCAGCTCAATGGAATACTGTTCTCCCCTATGGGCCGGTGCTCCTGTCTCACACCTAGCTCGGCTTCACGCTGTCGAAACCAAAGCTTTTTTTTTTTTTTTTTTTTTTTCGATACAAGATCGAGGCTCGTGAAAGAGCGAACATTAATCACACAGAAAGACAAACAGACACATAAAACAAATAACATCGGGAGCGGTAGACACGATGGGGAGAGAGGGGGAAGGACACACAAACAACATTTGAGAGCAGGGACCGAGAGACATGGAGACATCGAGAGAACTGTGGGAGGGAGAGGGCTTTGGGGGGGAGGCATGGGAAGGGGGGAGGGGGGTGGGAGAGGTATAAAACATATGGACACTGCAGGACTTCCAGGAAAGAAGTTGGAATTTCAAACAAGGTGGATCTGGGGTGAATTAGTGGGGGTAGAAAAGATCAAGGTTTTGGATGGGGGAAGATAAGAGATGGTGGTGAACAGCTGTTTTAAAGACCTGGAGGGAGGAGTGGGATTGAAGTGAGTGTGGGAGTTTGTTCCAGAGGCGGGAGAAAAGAGGAATGAAAGAGTGAAGGTGAGCAGAGAGCCGAGATTTCGGCAGTTTAACCATCAGAGGGTGGCTGGCAGATCTTGTGCGACCTGTGGGAATATTTGGGGGACAGAGCACAGAGAGAGCTGGGGGAGCAAGGCCGGAGAGGAGTCGGTAGAAGACAGAAAGACCACCTACCTGCCTGCGGTGAGTGAGTGAAAGGCCCTCAGAGATAGCTTCATCGCGGGAGATTCCAATGATTCTGAAAGCTTTGGATTCAACAGCGTGAAGCCGAGCCAGGTGTGAGGCAGGAGCACCAGCCCATAGGGAAGAACAGTATTCCATTGAGCTGCGGATGAAAGCCTTGTATGTGGTGAGGAGCTCAGGTTTGCCGAGGAAGGACTTCGCACGACGGAGGATGCCCAGTCGGCGACTGGCTTTGGAGGCCAGCTTGGAAATGTGGTTTTCCCAAGAAAGATCATGGCAGATAGTGAGACCCAAAAGCTTGAGCGACAGAACTTCTTGGAGAGGATTGTTGAGAAAGTAGATGGGAGGGTTGTCCAGTCGATCTTTTCGGAGAGACATAGTAAGAGTGTGAGATTTGTCAGGATTGAAAGACATAAATTGAAAGACTTTCAGAATTATTGGAATCTCCCGCGATGAAGCTATCTCTGAGGGCCTTTCACTCACTCACCGCAGGCAGGTAGGTAGGTGGTCTTTCTGTCTTCTACCGACTCCTCTCCGGCCTTGCTCCCCCAGCTCTCTCTGTGCTCTGTCCCCCAAATATTCCCACAGGTCGCACAAGATCTGCCAGCCACCCTCTGATGGTTAAACTGCCGAAATCTCGGCTGTCTGCTCACCTTCACTCTTTCATTCCTCTTTTCTCCCGCCTCTGGAACAAACTCCCTCACTCCCTTCAATCCCACTCGTCCCTCCAGGTCTTTAAAACAGCTGTTCACCACCATCTCTTATCTTCCCCCATCCAAAACCTTGATCTTTTCTACCCCCGCTAATTCACCCCAGATCTACCTTGTTTGAAATTCCAACTTCTTTCCTGGAAGTCCTGGCAGTGTCCATATGTTTTATACCTCTCCCATCCCCCCCTTCTCATGCCCCCCCCCCCACCCCCAATGCCCTCTCCCTCTCACAGATCTCTCGATGTCTCCATGTTTCTCGGTTCCTGCTCTCAAATGTTGTGTTTGTGTCCTTCCCCCTCTCTCCCCATCTTGTCTACCGCTCCCGATGTTATATGTTTTATGTGTCGGTTTGTCTTTCTGTGTGATTAATGTTCGCTCTTTCACGAGCCTCGATCTTGTATACAAAAAAAAAAAAAAAAAATCTTGAGGTCACATTTCTAAAATCGTCATTTTTCATCCAATTGACTTGAAAGTTGAACAGGATTTGCATATTGGGTCACTCAATTGGGAAACAAACTATTTTGAGGTCAAAAGGTCAACTCAAGGTCAATCTTTGGAAATCATCAATTTTCATCTGAAAAATCCTCAATTTTCATCCAATTGACCTGAGCTTTGATTAAGATCATCAATTTTAATCCTAATTAAATGGACAATTTGATGTATCCATGGCAACCTTTTTTTGGCGGAGGTGGAGGGAGGAGGAGGGGGTTGCAAGTATCATGCTCCGCACGACATCATTCTTGGTTGTACTTTTACCAAATTAATTCCTGCACGTTATATTCTGTTCCAAGTTGTGTTTCTCTCTCTTTTCCCCCAAGCTGCCTCAAGTTCTACTCATCAACCATTTGGATATTTTGCCATGAACGTGACTGTTTAATTAATCTAGGTTATGTTCCCTCATATTAAGCTAACCACACAAATCTCTATCGCTTCATCACAATTTTCTTGTTATTCTCTCCCCACCCCTTGGTTGAAGGTTGAACTCACTGTCGCTGTAAGTCCAGGCAAAGGCCGGCAGATTCCACTCTCCCCACCTGACTGCCTGGGCCTTCACACGAGCTTCATACTTTCTGCTCGCTTTCAAGCCACCCAAGACGAGGCTCGTTTGATCAGACGAGACCAACTTTTGCCTTTTGTTCTTGCTGTTCCCAACTTGCTGCCACTTGCAAAGATAGTGAGTGATGCGACCTTGATAAGTGCTTGGTGGTTTCCAAGTCAAGTGCAGTGACGTGTCGTTTATTGGCTGGAGTAACACATTACGTGGAGCACCGGGACCTGTGGGATGCACAGTGGTTATTGCAGGCAATCTGAACAACACATGGCTTTTAACAAACAAACATATAAGCAGTTTTAGAAAGTAATGCATTCCTACCCGACTTAGGATAGTAAAATGACCAACTGTAATCTGTTAAATTACTCATGTTTCAGACATGTAATCTCACAAATTACTTTGGTTGGGAGAGGGTGTTTGTGGGTGAAGGTGGGGAGGTGTGTGGGTGATGGGGTCGACATTCACCTGGCAGCAAAAAGTCCAAAGGCATTTCTAAGGGCATATATGAGGTGAAGTATTTCTGCACCGAGGGGATTATTGCGCAAATTCACCTATGGAGCTGACAATCGGGAAGATTAAAGAAGTTTTTTTCAGGCTGGAAATTTGAACTCTTGTTGACGTACAAGGTGGAAGAGAAGAATATCCTGGCAGAAAAAACTTCTCCACCTGACTCCAGTTTTCTTTTCAAAAAGGCCTTTGTTTTTTGTTGTATACATAGTCGAGGCTCGCGGAAGAGCTAGTACGAGTATATTGAACGGATCGGAATGAAACAGGAAAAAAGGAACAGCAGAGAGAGGGGGTGCGGGGGTCACCAACAGCAGATCTAAAGGCCAAGACGGGAGGAGGTAGACAAACAATGGGTGTGGGGAAGAATGAGGGGCAGGAGAGGATGCAAGGAATGGATGAGATAGATACAGGAGAAGACTCTCAGGTGGACAAACAGGAAATTTGGAAAGACGAGGGATTGGGGTATGAAGGGGGAGGGGGAGAAATGAGGGTAAAAATATTATGTTTTTGGATTGGGGATGATCTGAGATGGTGGTGAACAGCTATCCTGAAGACCTGGAGGGAAGAATGAGATTGAAGAGGATGTGGAAGTTTGTTCCACAGGCGAGAAAAACAAAAACGAACTAGACTGGCACTCGGTAGAGCACACACCTCCACCAGACTGAACGGTTTTTACCTTTTGTATCCTACCATTAGGCCGGATCTGGATCCGGACATGAACCAAAATCTAACTGACTTGTTTTTGTCGCCAAACCGACTCATCCACCAGGTTTTGGCACAATCTGTCCACAACTTTTTGAAATGTCACGCTGTACATTATTCTTGACAAAATCAATCAACAGTGAAGAATCACTTTTAAAATTTTCTGATCTGGATCCGGATTCGAATCTTCATTCGATCAATGCTTCATTGTCACACATCCAACCTATCCACCAAGTTTTATCCGAATCTGTTGACTTTTTTTTTTGAGATATCATGATATATATATATATATAGTTTTTTTGTCCTAACTCTCAATGGTGAAGTCACTTAAAAAATTCTCAGTTCCAGATCTGGATCCGGATCTCCACCAAAATCTAATCATTTTGTCCTTGTCATACACCCAACCTCTCCACCAAATTTCGGCCAAATCCGCCCACAACCTTTTGAGATATCCTGTTCACAAAAAAGAAAGTCAAACAAATAGACAGACAGGGGTGAAAACATAACCTCCATCCGCCTTCAGTGGTGAAGGTAATAACTAACTGTTAACATGCCATTGCCTTGTGCTCGCATAATAGTGATTATATTTTGCTATTAAAAAACAAAGCATAAACAGTATGACAAAGTCCATCGAAACTAGAATACTTCACAGGTCTCTGCTTTGTTGTTTGGATTAAAGAAAGTGAGAAAAGGCTCAGCTAAAATATTCAAAAGCATATTTCAAAGTAGAAAGAGGAAGTGCCGGACGTGCGGATTGTCCACCTGTGTGAAAAACTGTCCAAAATTATTTTTCCATGGAAGTGGGAAAACAAACTAGTAATTCCAAAAGTAATCCTAGAAGGAAATCGCAAAGGTAATCAAAAGGTAATCCAGATAATCTATTACGTCAATCACATGGAATATGGAACAGATTAACCAAGAGCAAATGGAACTGGAGTGAAGTTGATGCCGTGCTATCGTAAATCCCCACACTTCCGACTGAAAGCAGTGTTGAAAGATGGCAAAAAGTTCCACCAGGAATGACCCAATATCAAATTTAAAGTTAAAATTTTTCCCCGTTTTGACTGCTGTGACCTCACGTCTCCCCCCTCTGGAGCATGAACCCGGAGTCAGAAGACGATGAACCACCTTTAGAGGCCATTTTTCCCCACAGAGCGGGGGTTGGCCTTTTTCGGGCACCGTGGTCCCCTTTTTGAAGCAATGTTTTATGGCCGGATGCCCTTCCTGCCACCAACCCTGTTTGTCACCTCTTGCGACACACAGGGAATTACCAGTGAACTGGTACTCAATTTGCCGACCTCAGAAGGATGACAGGCTGAGTCAACCCCGCTGGTGTTAATTCAGCGATCGACCGGGATTCGAACCCAGGATCCTTCGATCCCAAGACAGCACCCTAACCGCTAAACCAACACCAGGCTCCTGGAGCATGAACCTGGAGTCAAATCATAAAAATCGTTACATATTTCATGCGTCACCCAATTTTGGTTGCACATACAAAGTTTCATTAAAAGATGTTTTAAAATGTGCTCGTAATTGCATTGTTTGGCATTTAACCTTTTGTCCCCACTACAGGGAGAAAGGCCACAATTATACTGCTCTTGTACCTTTGTGCCATGTGGTGTTCACAATTACCAAGTTTGCTGAATTTCTGCACAACCGTTTCGGAAGAGATAGCGTGATGGACAGATGGACACAGACAGACAGAGCAGATTACAATGCCGCCGCCCCCCCTTATTTTTTCAAAAAGCATGGCAAAACCAGTAATCTGCAAGGAACTGCTTTTTTAAAACAATATTAATCTCATTAGGGCCACCTAAACAAGGTGATAAAATCCGTGCATATAAATGTGGCTACATTAGACAGGTAAACAAGTTAGTGAATATAGAAAGCTCTACTTTGCCAACTCTAGCGCTATCTAGTCACTTCTGTCTCGAGTACTAAACTATTATAAAACTAGTGTAAAATCCCGTCAAAATGGACGGGTTGAAAGAGTTTATTTGACGGTGCAGTCTCGTGAGCATGCCAAAGTCTGAAGCCTTGGCCTAGTGCCAGGTGTGCTTGTATAGTCTTTATTTATTGGACATTCTACGGACGTAAATGACCACTTGTTTTACTCTGCGCACATTGCACATCACGTGCAGCAAATTTCACCTCCTGCACCTTGTATTTATTGTTATTTTAAAAAATGCTTCTGTACACCGCCCTTGAAGCTCGGATTGAAAGCCACCGTCTACAATTCCAATTAAAGAGACATAATTACTCTTTTATGGAAAATGTTTTTCGAGTTTATTTTATCCTCAAAAATAGACCATGGTGAACACACATTTGTGTTAAAAGATTATCCTTTAAAAGCTACCCTTATGAAGGGGGATAGACATCTGTACAAACACACAAACATTGCGTTTTATATGGTAGATGTTGTCATTTTCATGGAATGCATAATGTAACACCAGACATTTTAATATAATCCTTTTGCAGATCCTTAAATAAAAAGGCTTAAAGCTAGGAAAGAGTTGAAACACAGGAAATCATGGATATGTACAAATAATTGACATAAACAATTGAAATATTAAATATAAACCAAACCCCTTGACTGTTACGGTACCAGGAAGCTCGTGCCATATCGGCTATGGTCACATGGATCCCAACCAACAGGATGTGCCAGTCACACACCATCCTGCTGGTGGTCCATAAACACATTTAGAGAGGTATCTGTGGAAAAATACGATCAAAGGAAGGATAAACCTCGAATAAGCCTCAGTGGCGTAATGGTTAGAGCATCCGCTCTGAGTCTGCGAGGTTGGTGGTTCAAACCCCCTCCGAGTCATACCAAAGACCCTAAATATGGTACATGCTTCCTTGTTTGATGCTCATCATTTAAAAAGGACAGACAAACAACCATAAGTTGGTCATAATAGCAGAGGCTTTGATGGGCCTTATGGCTTCCTCCTGCCTTCAAGTTCCTTGGAAGGGAATTCTTGTTTACGTACATGCGGAGTGCACAAGAGCATAATGTTCTAATATGTTCTAATGTTCTCGTTCCTAATACGCTGCAGTGAAAGGTACACTGGAGGATGCTGTATTGAGTGGCAGCATCTGCTTATTTTTCAGACTGCACATCATCATCTTCATCAGCCTGTTCTCAGTCCACTCAAACTCGAGATAGACAGCTAAAAGGGGAGTATGCATACCTCTAAGTCTAAGCTATCCTGCCAGTCCAATCTGCGCATAACCGGAGGTTTATCATTCTTTTAACCTAGGAAAGAAAGTTTGTGGGAAAAGCAATAATTCAGGTCGAAATTATTGACTTTGACAGTCCTATTGATTTTAAAAGCATTTTTCGCATCAAAACTTCTCAAATATGCTTTAGGTTTTATACTTAAATTTTACTGAAAGATTGCTGAAATACCAGCTGGAATCTGTACAGTCAGGTGAACTACCTTGGTCATCATTGAACAGAGGCGTATGCTGAGGCCGGACATGAGTAAGTATCTAAAATGGGCAGAGTGATCCAACACAAGACAGCTGGCCAGATACGCAGGTGGCACAAAAGGTTTCAAAGATCATAGGTTTGAAAAATTCATGAAGAAAAAAAAAATCACTAAAAACAAACAATATCGGCTCGTTCGTGTTGCCATGTGAACGTGAAAGCAAGGAACTCACATTCAAATCCTACGTATCACATGTTTGGCCGTTGCTGACTAACGTTCTTGTAGTACACGTTAAAGTACACCGATGTCTCCCATATGTCGGTTTCCTGCAAATTATGACTTGCATACAACCACTTACATGAGCCTAAGGCCAAGTTAAAAGAAAAAGAAGGCATCAGTATGTAAAAACTTATCCAGACAAACAGATCTGCTATATACTTCTATTGTTTAAACAATGTGAACTTTCGTTATTAAAAAGTCAATCCTGCAAGGAAATCCCCTGTCCATCCAAAAGGCTTTGATAATAAAACAATCAAAAGGATAGAAGCATGTTGGCTTGCTTCCTGCTTGTCCTGTGGTGGTGAACCGTGATGACTGATTGACGCGAGATGGGGGAAAAGGTTAAAAAACAAAAACTCAGGGCCGAGTTTATTGTTTAAATTCAAAGTATAATCTTGTTACCTCCACCACCGAAAGTTTTCACCTTTGTCTGCCTGTCTGTCTGTCTGTCTGTCTCTGTGAGCAGGATATCACAAAAAGTTATGGACGGATTCAGAGGAAACTTTGTGGAGAGGTTGGGTGTGTGACAAGGACAAGCTCATTCGATTTTGTTGAAGATCCGAATCCAGATAGCACGAGATATATAATTTTATTTAGCATGATATATACACACACGACCGGTCAAAAGTTTTAGAACGCCTCAATTTTTCCAGTTTTTATTTAAATTTACGCAGTTTAATGTCTCAATGTACTCTGAAAATAAGCACAGAACAAATAAACAATTGGAGATAAAAAAAAGAAATCAAAGAATCATTTTGTTTAACAAAATTTAATTTAAATTTTTGACTCAGCAAAGTAGCCACCTTTTGCAGATATAACCCCCGAACACACTCGTGGTATTCTTTCTACAATGGAAATGAAATATTGTTCGGGAAGTTCTTCCCAACACTGTTGCAGAAGTTCCCACAAATGTGTTGCACTTGTCGGTTGCTTTGCTTTCACCCTTCTGTCCAGTTCATCCCAAAGCAGCTCGATGGGGTTCAGGTCTGGAGACTGTGCTGGCCATTCCATGTTTTGAAGCCTACCGTCTTGTTCTTTTCCTCGAAGGTAGTTTTGACATCGCCTGGAGGTGTGTTTAGGGTCATTATCTTGCTGCAGGATGAACCCCTGACCAACTAGGCGTATACCAGAGGGTATTGCATAGCGCTGCAAAATGCCGTGGTGCCCCTTTTGGTTCAGGGTGCCAGTCACTCTGTGCAAGTCTCCGACTCTGGATCCAGCAAAAGAGCCCCAGACCATCACGCTTCCTCCTCCATGTTTGACAGTTGGTGTCACACACTGAGGAACCATCCTTTCGCCTCCTCGATGGCGTACAAAAACCCTGCGTGATGAACCAAAGATTTCAAATTTTGATTCATCGGTCCATAAGACCTTCTTCCAGTCTTCAGTAGTCCACTGGCGGTATTTCATGGCCCAGGCAAGCCTCTTTTTCTTATTTTGCCATCTTAGCAATGGCTTTATTACTGCCACTCGACCTGTCAAACCTGCAGCTCGAAGTCTTCTCTTCACAGTTGAAACTGAGACTTGCTTACTTCGACCAGTATTAAGCTGTGCTTGAAATTGTTGTCCTGTGAGCCGCCTATCACGCAAGCTGTTGACTCTCAGAAACTTGTCTTCTGATTCTGTTGTGGCTTTGGGTCTGCCAGACCTCTTCCTGTCAGAGATTCCTCCAGTTTCCAATATACTACTTTCTGCAGTGCAATATTGTCCAAATAATGCTTCAGAGGGTGTAATAACAGTCTGTTCCAATACTGCTTTTACACAGACAGGGGGTTTGTAATCAATTAATCAGCAGAGGTTGGGACACCTGTAGGAATTGTTTGCATCAACTTTCAAGGCTTAATTTACTTACATTGCTGCAGAACAGCTGTAAGTTGTTAACCCATTACTTGTTCCCTGAAGAAGGCCTTTTTTTTTTACAATATCGTTACGGATCCGGGGGACGGCACTCCCGTTAGCAAGGGGGGGTTAATCCCCTTGTCCTGTTAAGCTGGCCGTCCGACCGGTCCTGGGGGTATGACGTCACTTCCCGTCGATGGTAAGTAGGGTTGTAAGCCCAATTTGTCTTAATACCTAAGTACTACCACTGGCCGTAAGCGAGGAAATACTCACACCCGGGCCGCAGCGCGATTGGATTGCGCCGAGCGAAGCGAGCTGCGACTCAGGCCGTTAGCAAGAGACTAAACCCGACTATAAAGCGTTTGGCCAAAATCGCGCCACAGGTATTCAATGGGAAGAAAGGACTAAAGTGATCGGGGGAAAGAAGAAGCCAAAGTAAGGAATACCAGATATTTATTAACTATATACAAAACCAAAACCAAAGAAGAAACGAAAGGTAATGTACAGTGAAGAAGAAGAAGACACAGGGCAGCCTTAAGCAGTCTTATATTATTCCCCAGGACAAACAAACAGACTCACACGACAGGGAATGGCAGGAAGGAATGGCTGGAAGGAATGAGAAGGCCCAGGCAGATGGTAGGCGTCGAGGTCCGGCTCCAGGAGTCGACTCGCGTCGTGGCGGGAAAACCCTGGCAGGCAGCAAGCGCGCATCGTTGACTGCGAGCAGACGTTGCATATAGCGGTGGGACTGGGATGCTCTGTATGTAATAAAATGGCTCGTGCCCACGCTCTCTCTCCTGAACAAGATGGGGGAGATGCCAGTTCGTAGCGCACTCCAGCTCCCTCTCTTCTCATCTGCACCTTCTCACTCGCCTCTCTCAAGCAGTCCCTCGCAGCCGCTTTTATTGCTCGTGCTGGAATCAAGCCGCCGGCTCTGATGACACGCCTACCGGTTGGCTCACCGCGGCGCTGGTTGGTCGGTAAGGGCTTGCTGACTCCACCTTTGCTGACGAGTCGACGTGCCACACCTTGTTCTGGTGGCCCCGCCCCCTTCTTCCTCAGTTTGACCACATGGCTTATGGCGACGTGGTGCCAGCAAAACAGCCCAATGCAACGGCAGCGAACGCTGCTGGCAAGCGAGGTACCACAATTTGGAGAGGGAGAGCAAAATGGACGGAATGGGGCCTATCTTATTTGATTAATGCAACGCAGATTCAACTATTGGGAACAGATCCTTAACTGAAACACACAATAATGAAATAACTACGGAGAGGTCCTATGGTTCGCTACGTGTTGTACATGGACTAACTAGGGTGCGATCTTTAACAAGCCAATTGATGGGGATATTTACAGGGGATCATTTATAAGGGAAACATTTACTAAAATTTACTAGTGAAGGTTCTAAAAACCGTAACAATATAATTGTGCAATTTACATTATTTTCCCGTTTTTGCTAACCTAAACTTTTTTTTTTAAACCTCGAGCAGTTTACTGCTTACCTTTGTACCATTTCAGGTTATTCACTGGACTTGAATTGCTGAAATTTCAATAAAAACTGGAAAAATTGAGGTGTTCTAAAACTTTTGACCGGTAGTGTGTGTATGTGTATATATATTATATATATATATATATATAATATATTATATATATATATATACGATATAGCACGACATATTGATATTTAAAGGGATATATATATATATATATATATATATATATATATATATATATATATATATATATATATATATATATATATATATATATATATACGATATAGCACGACATATTGATATTTAAAGGGACTTATGGAGACATTTTTACAAAACTTGGTGGATGAGTTGGGTAGGTGACAAGAACAAGCCGATTAGATTTTGGTTCAGGTCCGAATCCAGATCCGGCCTATCAGCGGGATGCAAAACATTAACTGTTCACGAGGCGGAGGTTTGCGCTCTACCGAGTGCCGTTCTCGTTCTCACATTATTTAGAACCATATCACTGATGGCGTGTGCATCTTAACCCTGCCTCCTTCCCCGAAAACACACGTTCAACGTGGATGGAAAGAGCATTAAACTCAGATGGCTAACGATGCAAAATGAGGGTCCACCGGTACCCTATATCATCGTACGTCCTCACATTTCCAGCTATGTCAGATGTCTGACTTCATTATGACTACGTGACATTTAAGTGATTCTTCACCATACTATGTCTGACTTCGTTATGTTACTTTCCCAATGGAGGACTGAGAGAAATAGCAGACAAACGTGAAGCGCACCAATATGTTTGGAGTAATGTAGAGTTTGATGAGGAGCTGGTCCTTTGGACAGGAGGAAGCATGCAGGAGACCCCTCACAACCCTCCCCCTCCCCCCACATGGTCTTTTGGCATGCTGGGGAAAATTCCATGCCATCACCCCTCCCCTTAAGCCAACAAGTTTCAAACTTATTCGTATTCTTTCAAAGTCACCAAGTTTCCGAAGAACACGGGTTATTTAAACACACTTCTGTAATGATGAATTAATGGTCTGATCTCTTGCAAAGTACGAACCATTAAAACTTCCGTTTTTCATGACGGCGTGAGCAATAATATTCATATGTGGGACCATATATACACTATGTATGCATCATTCTGTGGGATTTAGAACATCTCTAGGGTTTGCTTTGAGTGCAAATGGCATGTACCACAGTCATGTGCCGAGTGCTTCTTCTACAAACACAACAAAGCTGTTGGCACACATTGAGGTACGATTATAAAAGTGAGTCTGGCTGCTCAACATTGCTCAAATGGGTGCACTTCTTGCCATGGCACCGCTTCTTTACTGTGCAGCTAACATTTCTGCAACCTTATTGTACCTTTGGAAGTTATGCTTCCAATACTTAAATGCTGATTCAGTAATTTAGACCTTCTCATAAAGTGGAGCTTTCAAGAGCATGTCACATGGTCACTGTGTGCATTGTACTATCATAGAGGGAGACAGAGACAGAGACAGAGAGAGAGAGAGAGAGAGAGAGAGAGAGAGAGAGAGAGAGAGAGAGAGAGAGATAGAGAGGGAGAGAGAGAGAGATAGAGAGGGAGAGGGAGATAGATAGAGAGGGAGAGGGAGAGGGAGATAGCTAGAGAGGGAGAGGGAGAGGGAGATAGCTAGAGAGGGAGAGTGAGATAGATAGAGAGGGAGAGGGAGAGGGAGATAGATAGAGAGGGAGAGGGAGAGGGAGTTATATAGAGAGGGAGAGGGAGAGCAAGAGGGAGAGTGAGAGTGAGAGGGAGAGAGAGGGAGAGCGAGAGGGAGAGGGAGAGCGAGAGGGAGAGCGAGAGGGAGAGCGAGAGTGAGAGTGAGAGGGAGAAGGAGAGGGAGAGGGAGATTGGAGAGAGAGAGGGAGAGAGAGAGAGAGGGAGAGTGAGAGATAGATAGAGAGAGGGGGGGGGGGGGGTAAGATGACAGTTATAATATGTTCATTCTTCAATCAATTGCATTTTTTAAATACTTAGTCTCGGCTCGTATGAGAGCTAACATATAGAACATATAATAAAAGGAGTGGAAAACAAGAGTGGGGAGAGAGGGAAGTACAACAACAGCAGGGAACAGGGACATCTGTGGAAGAGAGAGGGCTAGGGCAGGGTACACGGGATAAACAAGATGGACAGTACATGGGCTTTCAGGAAAGAAAACAAGAAATTTGAAGGAGGTGGATTTGGGGGTTTATCAACGGGGGTAGAAAAGATAAAGGTTTTGGATGGAGGAAGATATGAGATGGTGGTGAACAGCTGTTTTGAAGACCTGGAGGGAGGAGTGGGATTGACAAGAGTGTGAGAATTTGTTCCAGAGGCGGGAGAAAAGGGGAATGAAAGAGTGAAGGTGAGCAGAGAGTCTTGATTTTGGCGGTTTCAACAGAAGAGGGTTGCTGGCAGATCTTGTGTGTCCTGCAGGAATATTTGGGGGACAGAGCACAGACAGAGCTGGGGGAGCAAGGCCGCAGAGGAGTCTGCAGAAGACAGAAAGACCACCAACCTGCCTGCGGTGAGTGAGTGAAAGGCCCTCGGAGTTAACTTCATCGCAGGAGATTCCAATGATTCTGAAAGCTTTGGTTTCAACAGCGTGAAGACGAGCTAGGTGTGAGGCAGGACCACCAGCCCAGAGGGGAGAACAGTATTCCATTGAGCTGCGGATGAAATCCTTGTATGTGGTGAGGAGCTCAGGTGTGCCAAGGAAGGACTTCGCACGACGGAGGATGCCCAGTCGGGGACTGGCTTTGGAGGCCAGCTTGGAAATTTGGTTTTCCCAGGAAAGATCATGGCAGATAGTGAGACCCAAAAGCTTGAGTGACAAACTTCTTTGAGAGGATTGTTGAGAAAGTAGATGGGAGGGTTGTCCAGTCGGTCTTTTCAGAGAGACATTGAACCAGTAGGGCACTAATAATTGGATTTAATAATTTCTTATTTTGATCCATTAATTTGTGAACATTTGAATGTGTGGATGGCACTCTAGGATTGAAGAACCGGAGTTGCAATAACAAATGCTGAGCTGAAGAACCGTTTGGGATTGACTCAGAATTTCCTAGTCTGGCTTTCTTTGTCGAGTAGCGCATGTATCCGAGGCTCTTAGAAGAGCATCACAAGGGGTTGGGGAAAAACCGAATTGAGAAAATTTAAATGGAGAAAAGTAAGCGATGAGAGAATAGCAGGAGAGAGATGGGAGGTTAGGGGAGTGCGGCAGAAGTGGAGAGAAGAGGGAAGGAAGTTTGGGAAGAGATAAGAGGATAAGAGGGTGGAGGAATCACAGATATATATATATATATGGAAATATTATAGATATTTAATATAATAATAATAGATATATGGAAAATTAATCAATGAATGTACTGGATATTCCCGCAATATTCCATCAGTGAAACAGCAATGCTCACTTAAATCATGGATAATCCGGATTTGTTGTTTGGAAAGACTCAATCAGTGTAATACAAATAACAACGCCGCTTGCTGATCCACGTACAATGCTATGTGGGATCAAATTTTTTTTTGTTGTGCAGGTGAGGATGCAAACTTCATTCACACACTTACTCGGTGAACCAAGGAGGACGGCGGCAGGATGTGAAGGTGGGCCACGGGAACCGCAGTTGTATAGCAACACCTCAGCGGTGTATGTGTAATCTGGCTCAAGTTCCGACACAAGGTGTGATGTAGCCTTGGTATCAGGTACGATGAGCTCAATCACACGCCCCTCGTTTGGGCGCCAAACACGCACCACCACGCCCTGTGCTTTGGGCTCAGGACGTGGAAGCTTCCAAGATACGAGCACCGATGTTCGGGTCTTCTCTGTGAGGTCGAGGTGAACCGGTGCAATTCCAGGCTCTGACAGACCAATGATGGACAATGAAACAATAGGTTACAATCACAATGAGCTGAAGTTTAAATCACCATTAAAGCCAGGCCCTGCAGTAAGTGAGATACCTGGGCAGTCTGTCTGTACCACACATTCAGGGCCAAAATCCCCCTGTCCACCCATCCCCGGCCTTCGCAGTTTGATACGTAGACTGTAATTGGTCAGTGGCTCCAGGTCATCCAGCAGAAAGGACGACATATTTGCCTCTGTTTGAAAAGTGGAAAAACAAAAAAAGCATCCATTAATGTTTATACAACACTATTCATAAAAATTCCCAAGACTAAACTTGTGTTGTGGCAGTATCTTTACATAGGATGGCATTGCAGATTGGGACTGCCTGCTCAGTGTCCCCTCAAAATAACAACTCAATCCTCCTGCTAGCAACAACAAAATAACAACTCAATCCTCCTGCTAGCAACAACAAAATAACAACAAATCCCCACACCAGACAGAAGTTCCCAATAAATTTGATTCTGCTGAGAATTCAACCCACCATGACGCAACTAAGATGCGCCAGGCTATTGATCTATTTGGGGATAGGAGACGACGTGATAACTTGATAACTTTGTTACCCACTGGATTTTTGTCCCTCGACTCACGGTGTACATCGAGGCATACGTTCCTTTTGCCCTCATCTTGTCTGACGCACAATAAAGCTCCAACCACAGGGCCGTCCCCGTAGTGAGATTCACCCAAGAGGTCGAGTCGCAACGCCGCGCTGTAGCGCTCGAGTAGTCTCGGTGGCTTCTGCGGCCTGGGGGGCACTGGCCATATTTTCAACAACCACGGGGCACAAATCTTAAAATCAGAGATCGCATGACAAAGAAAACACAATCTATCGGAGGAGATATTATATGGAGGGACGAGTTGCAGAATTTTCATTAAATTGAGATTTGCGCTTTAATCGACATCAATGTGAATGCAAGGTGTCATAACAAATGCAATATGTTATGAATAGGGGTCATAACCTATTGCGTTGAGAAAAAGTAGTAAAGAACAGAATATGGGTAGGAGCTGACCTTTGAAATCGACCCGGAAGTGCTTTTCAGCTGTCCTACTGGGTGTGTTCACAAGACAGCGCCAGATGCCATCGTCACTGATTTTTGCCCCTCTCAGCCAGAAAGTCGCCTTCTTCACAGGCTCGTGGAGCCACAGTGTATCGGGCTGGTCAAAGATGTACATTAAAACCACAAGGCATAAATAAAACAAAGAAATGAACCTTTGGATCACTCCATCACCTCGATGCAGAACACGTAGGCCTATCATCACAGTACGACAAGGGAAGCTTTCACTGGCAAAATGAAATATTTCTGCTCAAACCAAGATCATACAAGGACAGGAAAGGACAGTTATTGCACATCTACATCTCATTCACTTCACTCATGTAATGTATCTGCATTGTGTCGACTGAATTTATCAATATATTTGATCAAACATGCCAGTGGGGATTGGGAGGGAGGGAGGAGGGAAGGGGATGCTGAACTAATGAAACGATATAAATTCAAATTAGCCATTTCAATGAAACAATCTCTAAAATAATCCAGTTGTTGAGCAGGCACGCCATCAGCCGGAGGAAGGAAGTGGAAGCTGACATTTCGTTGTTAACCCTTCGTCGGAGCAAGAGAAGGTTAATGCCTGAAATGTCAGCGCACAGTCGCTTCCCACGGTAGTTAGCATAGCTAGATCAACGTTCTGTTGATTCTGTCCATTGTTCTACGTATCTGATGACACAGAATGACACATGGCCTTCACAATTAAGACCAGTGCACAATTCGACTCCTCTGGATGATATTTGTTTTTGTTAGCAATAAAAATAATAGGAACAAATTGATACAAAAAGTGGATTCCACCACTCACGTTGACTTTGTGTAGTTCCTACGTGAGGTTTAAATCCCCTGTTAGGCACACTCACCTCTGAGCTATCTAACCTGGGTTTGAATCTCGGCCCAGCTACAAACTGTCATCCTCGTATCTCGCAAGCAGGGTGAGGCATCAATGTGTGTGTTCCTTCAGATGGATGTTAGAACTGGGCATCCCATCTGCCAGTTGATGGACGTTAAAGATCCTACGGTGTCCCTCGTGAAGAATAAGCTATTGCCCGCACTCTGGGCAAATTCCAAATCCTGCCCTAACCTATAGCGGATGTTGCATCAGCAGTACAGCCATACTCCCCTCAGCGAAATACATGGCTGGCAGCCATGTGTTGCATTCAGATAAGAAGAAGAAGAAGAATCCTCTTTGTCCACTAATAGCCTGGTAAATGCTGTAAAAGTATTTGATCTATATTGATCATCCCCGAATCGATCCTCCATGTGATATTTGGATGAGCTCCTCCATTAACTTTAGATGAATGGTAATATAAATGCTGGAAGGTCTGCTGTGCAGTATTTTCCCATTATATGGGTCCACTTCCGCCTCTGGTCCCTCGAGTGAGGAGGCTTGCTTCAATCTCTCAACGGCATCGAAGTTTGAGTATTTTCCCATTCATGTGTTTGTCAAATTTCCACTTGTTATTTTATTGCGTATGTGTTATTGTGTGTTTCTAGTTAGTTTTGGTTTTGTAATTATTGCAAACTTGTGTGTAACAGGTCGTTTGTTGTTCGCAACTCGTGCGCGGCCTGGTCTCTCTAGCCCAGAGTTGTGAGAGTTAGAGTCTAGGTCTAGTTAGAGTTAGTCCTAGTTAGAGTCCAGGCTCCCTCCCCCCGTTGGTATATTGTGAATATAAGTTCTTTCCTTCGGTGTATTTGCTTGTTTCTTTGATTTTCTTTTCTCCCCCTACCTCCCACAAACATCTTACCCTCCTTTGTCTAACGTTTTGAATACAAACCGATATGAACTTAATTTTGTGAACATCACAAAAAAACAAATTCTTTATTAATTCTTTCTCTCCTCGCGGACACGTGCTTGTTCTCTCACCCCCTCATCTCGCCTTGTGCCCCGCCCCCTTGTTTCGCCTTGTGCCCCACCCCCTTAATCCCCTCCTTGTTCCACCTCTCCAGCCTTTCCAAATCTATTTTCCTCCATACTCATTCAACCCATTCTCCCTCTTTCTCAAATCCACGTCCTCACTTAGGGACTTTTCCCAGATTGTTTTTCACGGTTTTGTTTAAATATTATTTAAGTATGTTAACACTTTCCCCTGCAGTGTTTTATTCAGTGGTTTCTTACAACACGCTGTTTTTCTTCCTATTTAAAAGGCTTTTTTCAATTTCCTCTTCAATTCATTCCACTTCAAAAAAAAATAATCAATCTATTACAGTTCCTCCTCCCTACATTCTCTAAACTCACCTTCATTCCACCCCCCTCTATCATTTTCAAACGGAACTCTGACTTGAAAATCACAATAACCACAGTTTGTATGTAAATGTTCGTTTTTCATTAATCATCCACTTTCGAAACTCCCCCCTCACACCTCCCTTCCTAAACGCCCCTCTCATCCCTAACTTTCAATTCTCTCCCCTTTCCCCTTCCCTCCAAATCTTCCCCCTTGCCCCTCCCCTCCAAATCTTCCCCCTTGCCCCTCCCCTTCAAATCTCCCCCCCCCCCTACCATCTTTCTCCAATCCCCCCCCCCCCTCAAAGCTTCCTCCTCCTTACTTCGTCTCCCTTCTACCTCATACCTCCACCTCAAACAACCCCTTACTGTGCCTCATCCCATCACCATCAAACCTTTTGTCCTCCTCATCCTTCCCTTTCTCCTAACGCTTATGCAATCTCTGACACACGATCAACAGTTCTCCCTACCTCCCCCTCTCACCCTTCATATTACCCTACCCCTCCCCTCCCCTGTCCTGTCCTGCACCCGATGCTCCCCCTCCCTCTTCCTCAATGGTATGGACCTCAAACATCCTGGGCCTTCGCTCAAACCTGATTGATCTCTCCATACAGGTTGTTTCTGACAAACCAAACGTAATCTGCTTAACAGAAACTTTCCTCCTTCAAAATGTCTCTGATTCCTTAATATCTCTTCCTGGTTACTCCCTCCTCCCCTGTTAGGCACCTGAGCCTCATCCTGGTGGTGGAGTTAATATCTTTATCAAAAACCCTGCTCCTCACTCTCCTTGCATTGCCCTCTCTCCACCTCACCCCCAGGAGTACCTCTGGCTACGGCTTCCTCTCCGCTCCCACCTTTTGTTCATGTGTTTTGTACCGTCCTCCAAACAGTGATGACTCCATTTACATTTCGCTGTCTGACAACATGGACCAACTTCTATACAATCATCCAAACTCTCTCTTCCTCATATGTGGCAACTTCAGCTGTCATCATGCCAGCAGGCTGGGTGTGGGTTTCTCTCTCACCAGCCATGGCACCTCAGCAAAGGACTTCTGCGACTCATTGGGACTGACACAATCTGCCAATTTCCCGACCCGGATCTCAATCAACGGAGCATCTTCTCTTCTGGACTTGGTTATGACAAATTTCCCTGCAAATGTCTGCTGCTCTTCTGCTACAATCGGCTATTCTGATCATGTGCTTGTTAGAGTGTATATCTCTCTGGCCATTCTCAGAGAGCCTCCTCAGCGTCGATGAGTCTGGTATTTCACTCAGGCTGACTGGCATGGTCTTCAATAATAATAATAATAATAATAATTCATTTATTTTGTATAGCGCTTTTCATGAAGCCCAAAGGTGCTTTGACAGAGTGCAAAACATAATGCATAACAAAACATGAAAACAACAATTGCAAAAAGACAAGAATCAAGAGGAAAATATTTAAAGCAAAAGGAGGGAGAAGGACAAGTGATAGTCAGGGGTTAAATGCTGTGGGCTGAATGTTGAATGCAGTGCTGAACAGGTGGGTCTTTAGTGATGTTCTGAATGTGGTGAGTGAGGAGGAGTCTCTGATGGTGTGAGGTAGTGAGTTCCAGAGGGTGGGAGCAGCGATGGAGAAGGCCCTGTCCCCCCAGGATCTGAATTTGGTCCGGATGGGGGGGGGGGGGGTCAGGAGGTTGGTACCAGCAGAGCGGAGGTTGCGGGTGGGAGTGTGTCTGGAGAGGAGGTCAGCCAGGTAGGATGGGGCCAGGTTATGGAGGGCTTTGTAGGTCAAGAGGAGGATTTTGTACTGGATTCTCTGGGAGATGGGAAGCCAGTGAAGCTTGTAAAGGACGGGGGTGATGTGGTCACGGGTCCGGGAATGGGTGAGTAGACGGGCAGCGGAGTTCTGAATGTATTGGAGTTTATTGGTGATTGTTGAGGGTGAACCATAGAGGAGGCTATTGCAGTAGTCCAGACGGGAGGTGATGAAGGCGTGGATGAGGGTTTCTGCAGCCGTGGAGGAGAGGGATGAGCGGAGACGGGCGATGTTTTTCAGGTGAAAGAAGGCCGTCTTTGTGATCTGTTTAGTGTATTTGTCGAAGGAGAGGGTTTGGTCAAAGATGACGCCAAGATTCCGGATGAGAGGGGAGGTGGATACTGGGATACCGGCCATCAATCATCTGGACTGGTCCCCAATCTCTACTGCCTCTGACATCAACTCATTCTGGGAATTCTTCGAAAGTAAACTGCTCTCTGTCATGCACAGAGTTATCCCATCTCGTCTTCAGTTGTCATACCCTTCCTCCCGTCCATGGTACACTTAATCTTGTGGCGAGGCAGTTGCCCTGAAACATCTTGCTTTTGCGTCTTGGAAGGCTAATGCATCTGAAAGCAATCTCAGTTCCTTCCACCAATTTCGGAACAAGTGTGTGTCTACCCTCAGGAAAGCCAGGAAACAATATGTCTCTACCAGCAAAGTCATGGAATCCATCATTGCTTCGGATATCAAATCCTTCCTCTTCTCCAATGGCTTGATCTCTGATCATCAATTTGGTTTCAGACCAGGTCACTCTACTCTGGACATGCTGCTTCTGCTGTCTCAACAATGGGTGGAGGTCCTCCATGCCAAACAGGAAATCAGAGCTGTCTCCCTTGACATATCACGTGCCTTTGATACGATCTGCCACCCTGCTCTGCTCACCAAACTCTCCTCCTATGGTATACATGGAAATCTCCATGCATGGCTTGCAGACTTCCTCTCTGGTCGTAGTCAACGTGTGGCCCTGAATGGATTTCTCTCATCTCCCCTTCCTGTTCAGGCTGGAGTTCCCCAAGGCAGTGTTCTGAGCCCTGTGCTTTTTCTGGTCTTCATCAATGAACTCTCCGACTCTCTGGAAAATCCTCTCTATCTCATTGCTGATGACTCTACTCTCTGCCACTCCATTCCTCATCCCTCAGATCGGCAGTCTGCAACCTCCTCACACTCTGCGGACCTGGACAAAATCACAGACTGGTCAAACAAGTGGAACATGTCTTTCAATCCTGTCAAATCCCACATTCTTACTATGACTCTCCGAAAAGACCGTCTGAACAACCTCCCATCTACTTTCTCAACAATCCTCTCTGAAAAGTTCTGTCACTCAACCTTTTGGGTCTCACTATCTGCCATGATCCTTCCTGGGAAACCACATTTCCAAGCTGGCCTCCAAAGCCAATTGCCGACTGGGCATCCTCCGTCACGCAAAGTCCTTCCTTGGCACACCTGAGCTCCTCACCACATTCAAGGCTTTCATCCGCAGCTCAATGGAATACTGCCCTACCCTCTGGGCTGGTGCTCCTGCCTCACACCTAGCTCGGCTTCACACTGTTGAAACCAAAGCTTTTAGAATCATTGGAATCTCCCGCGATGAAGCTGATTGTGAGGGCTTTTCACTTACTCACCGCAGGCAGGTAGGTTGTCTTTCTGTCTTCTACCGACTCCTCTCTGGCCTAGCTCCCCCAGCTCTATCTGTGCTCTGTCCTCCAAATATTCCTGCAGGTCGCACAAGATCTGCCTGCAATCCTCTTATGGTGAAACTGCCAAAATCAAGACTCTCTACTCACCTTCACCTTTTCATTCCTCTTTTCTCCTGGCTCTGGAACAAACTCCCTCACTCTCTTCAATCCCACTCCTCCCTCCAGGTCTTTAAAACAGCTGTTCACCACCATCTCTTGACTTCCCCCATCCAAAACCTTGATCTTTTCTACCCCCGCTAATTCACCCCAGATCCACTTTTTTGAAATACCGACTTCTTTCCTGGAAGTCCTAGCAGTGTCCATGTGTTTTATACCTCTCCCACCCCCCCCCCCCCCTTCCCATGCCTCCTCCCCCCAAGCCCTCTCCCTCCCACAGATCTCCCGATGTCCATGTTTTTCAGCTGTTGTGCTTGTGTGCTTCCCTCTCTTTCCCCATCTTGTCTCCTGCTCCCTTTATTGTGTTTTGTGTGCTCGTTTGTTTTTGTTTTTTTTGTGATTACATGCAGAAGTTAGCTCTTACATGAGCCTGGATCTTGTATACAAAAAAAAAAAAATGCTTGTGATATGGACTCAAAGACATACTCTTTCAAAAGTAAAAGTAATTTCCCTTGAATCTTTCTTGCAATGAAAACTTTCAACAAACAACCTCTCAATACATGCCCCAACTCAATAGTTGAGACAATACAATTTACAAGTGCACAGAGAATGAAGCAAAAGGTCTTCACCTTAAGTCTTGATCCAGAAGGATGTACCAAGTAGAAGCTATTCAGAAGGGGAGGCGGATCACCCGTTGCAGAGCAGTTTATTTGCATTGAGGCCTCTGCATTGACTTCTCGATTTGGGAGATCCATGATTGCAGGGCCAGAAGCTGGAAAGAGAAACACCAACGCCATTTCAGAGTTTATAAGATACTAGCAGAAGTACCCGGCTTTGCAGGGTGGGGGATGGGGGGAGATTGGAAGGGGAGGGGGGAGGGGGCAGGGGGGAGGAGAGGGGGAGGGAGGGGAAAAGGGGGGGCAAGGGGAGAGGGGGAAGGGGGAGGAAGGGTAGTGGAGGCGGGGAAGGAGGAGGTGAGGGGGGGAGGAGGAGGGGAGGGGGAAAGGGGGAAAGGTGAGGGAAGGGGGAAAGGGGAGGGAAGGGGTGGAGGGGGAGAGAAGGGGTGGAGGGGGAGGGGAGGGGGGAGAGGGGGAAGGGGGGAAGGGTAGTGGAGGGGGGCAGAGGGGAGGGGGAGGCAGGAGAGGAAGGGGGTTCATATATATGCTGGTTGGTGAATGTGGCTCATGTTTCTGAATTAAGTGTGATGCCGAT
Source organism: Myxine glutinosa (assembly GCF_964187855.1). NCBI lineage: Eukaryota > Metazoa > Chordata > Myxini > Myxiniformes > Myxinidae > Myxine > Myxine glutinosa. Next base: position 76,368,680 of record NC_136261.1, on the reverse strand, counting down.
CAGGAAGAAGAAGAAGTCGTACTACCAACTTCGTACCCTTCCAGAATTGTTTGATTTATTTGTATTCAAATGTCTGGTGATTGTTTTGTATTTATTTATGCGAATGTGTACTTGTATATAACTATCATGAATTAAAAAAGGCTTAGGCACTATCGAGCGATTTTATAATTTATTAATTTTTTTATTATTATTATTATTTTTTTTTAACTCCAAAAAACGATCTTTTTTCATATTTTTTTTTTTTGCCTGAAACACTCCGAGGCACTCACTGATGAACCTCTGAAAGTTTGATGAAGATCCGTTCAGCCATCTCTGAGAAAAATGGTGACACAGACAGACGGACATCCCTCTTATATAGTAGAGAAGATCACCCGATGTTGGGGCTAAAGTCAGAAGACTGTTGTGCCATGTCAGACGAGTTATTGGAACACCGTATAACTTGTCTCCCAAGTAACAAACCTCAGCGGTTTATTTAAAAAAACATTCACACGCGACACAAATGCAGGCAACTCCAAAAACTGTGCAACCACGCAAACAACTGCCAGATTGGATGGATCATCAGCGACAGTGAAGAATAACCACGCAATGTCGGAGTCACAATGTACAATGCCAGAAGCAAGATAGGCTCTCACATTATGATAGGTTAGTGAAGGCCCGATTAAATCTCTCACGAGCAATTAACACTGCAATTATTTTATGCACATGCATGCACACCAAGGATACGTCATTGTACTTTCTGTTGAATTCAAGGACATTTGTAATGGATAAATCAATGAATTTTAACCTGTGTACACCCACATCATGAGCATGGAGTTCAGATGGGAATGCCGAACAGGCAAACCCACTTTTCAGTTTGTGTTTATGAAAACAACTCTTTTCAAATATGTAAAATGTGGTCAAGTTCTATCTGCATATGTATGAATTCAGGCTGAACATATACATTTGTCCCATTTATGAGCCATGCACTCTCCATCATAATATATAATGGCAGCACATGTGAAGCACCATTTCATGACATCTCACATTCCTACCCGCAATATTTTCTGCCTCCAAATAACCCTTCCTAATCAATCCTCATTTTTGCAGGTTAGTGTGATGCCTCCCTCTGCTACTCCATCTCCTCTTTTCCTGTTTTTTCTTTCCCTTGTTTTTTGTGTCCAACTGTGACCCTATTATTAGTGCGTTGCCATTTTACCATCTTTGACTCCTCGCCCTTCCATTCGCCTCAACATCGTAAACCTGTAAACATAGTAAGAGGAGCTCTACAGGAACAATGCCCGAATGGATGGAACGATTCAGCTAAACTAGGAAACCTGACTCGGTGGTGTAATGGGTAGAGCAATCAGCTCTGAGTCTGAGAGGTCGGCAGTTCAAACCCAGCCCGGACGAGTCATCTTACTATAATTCACCAAATGTCTGTCCGTCCGTTCGAAGGTACCGCAAAAACGGCTCAACCGATCGCAACGCTATTTTGGGTGGGTATTCCTGGGTCCCCTGGGAGTAAAATAGGCTGTATTGTTTTTCCAATTTTTCCAATTTTCCAATACACGATGGAATAATATTTACCGATATGAACAGTAATGTGGCTTTTGTTGAAATTCTACAAATACTGTTTATTCTACGTACCAGGAGAGAGTAGATCGACTCCTGACGAACTCTTCCTATATAAACGTGCGGCTCCGAAGTAACATGGCAGCGTGTGCAAAGCGACTGAGAAACAGGTGTAGCGGCCACTTCCGTGTTACAGATTCGGCGCGCACTCTTCACACATGAACGTGAGACTGAGAAAGACGTGTGGCGGCCGCTTCCGTTTTGCAGAATTCAATCTTTTTTCAAAATGGGCGCCATGTACCGTTTAGATTTTGATGATTTGCATGTGATATGATTCAACGGATGTTTATATGAATCGTTTAAAATAAAAAAGCCTTCAATTTCCGATATTTTGCCTTTTCATTTGGGCTTCCCAATTGAAGCCCCGCCCATAGGGCAGGTATCATTGCCAGTACCAAAACTTAAAAATGGTATGTGCTGCTTCCTTGCTTGATTTCAGCATTTTAAAGGTAAAGCCCAAGGACAATCCCCATCTGGCATGGCATCCATAGGGAGGAGGAAATGCCCCGCTGAGTACGGTGAGAATAGCGGTGCCATTGGTGTGACGTCACTGATACCCAGAGTATCCCAGGAAGTCACGGCACTTCCCCCAAGCTCAGTGGCTGTGTAATGTGTTTGTCTCGTTAGTATGTCCATGTGTGTATGAATAGCTCCATTATGAGCCTTAGACCTTGTATTTTTAAAAACCGTGAGAAGAAGAGTTCAACAGAGTCTGCAGCGACCATGTATAATCTGATTGGCTAGTGCTGTTAGAAAGATGAAACTTTTTGCTTTTACATCATACAGCAAAGACATTGCAAAGTTCCTTGTCACTGCCACAGTGGGATAGCATTGCAAATGTAACTTAGGCCAACAGAAGGCTAAAAGGGTTGACGATCTGTCTACACAGCACTGGTGAAAAACGGAACAACCATAAGGTACATCCAATTTGATCAAAAGAAACATTAGTACCCCGAAAAGTTTGTCAACTAATGTCAAAGTTTGGTTCAAAGTTCAATCCTCACCTGGAAGCTCACAGTGGCGGCCTGTCCAGTTTCTGAGGCACACACACCCTCGGAAAGGTTCACACGTACCGCCATTGACGCAGCCACAGCGGAGGCCACAGTTAGGCCCGTAGAAACCACTGCTGCATTCTGATGAGTGACATTGGCAAATAATACAAAAGCTCGATCTCACGACATTCATGTCGGATTAAAAACAAGATTAAAATCTCCAAAATTAATAATAATCCCGTGCACAAGTGAAACCTTTTTCGCAAAGCGAGCCGTGGAACCCGGTTCCACATGAGCAACCATAGGGATCCGGTAAGCAGAAGGTGAAGCCCCTACAACCACACTTTCCACAGCTCTCTGTGCAAAATCGTCCAAATGTGTTGGGCCCACATCCTATACAGAAACACACACACACACACACACACACACACACACACACACACACACACACACACACACACACACACACACACACACACACACACACGTGATTTAATAATATTCTGTCCACATATCCAGTGAATGCACATTTGACTTTCTTGATTCAATTACGAATTCACTCTCCTGTTTCCATCATTACTTGGGTACAGGATATGCCATCCATGCAGAGCCCCTGGATTTTAAGCTAGGATATATAAAATTTGGCCAGGTACCAACACAACAGGTAACTCTATTTAAAAGTAAGCAAAAATGTTGGAAAGTCGAGACGCATCAATGTTACGTCAGTATTAGAGGCATATTAGAGGATATTGTGGAAAGTTGCAGAGGACGGACAAGGAATATGTATTGAACCCAGTAACATGACAATAGTAACCAAAGATGTCATGCATCATCAATTATGAAATTATTTGTTAATGATGTAGTGTCAAATATAAACAGTTACCAGATTCAAGCTTAGTTCCTGGCCCAGTCTCTAGTATCACCTTCCATGTTTATATGCAACAAGTACAAAAAGTTTTAATTAAAACAAAAGCCGCGTCGATGTTACACAATGCCTAGATGCAGCTGTGCCTATAACGTCGATGTTATAGGCACAGGACATTCCTATTGATTCGATTACTTGATGTTATTTTTGTGCAAAGTGAAAATATATCTCGGCAATTTCCCGTGTGTGGCGACGAATTTTTAATATATCTCGGCATTTTCCCATCTGTTATTTCAGGCGGTGTATGACTGACCATGCCGCGATTTAAAAAAAATATATCTCGGCAATTTCTCGTGTGTAGCGACACGTGAACGAAGCTATGCTCCTCTCTCCACATTATTGTGACGACGTATAAATTAAATATTTCACCGTGACGATTGTCATCAAATGGACGAATTTTTAATATATCTCGGCATTTTCCCGTCTGTTATTTCGGGCGGTGTATGACTGACCATGCCGCGATTTAAACAAAATATATATATTTTCGGCATTTTCCCGTCTGTTATTTCGGGCGGTGTATGACTAACCATGCCGCGATTTAAAAAATATATATCTCAATGGACTTGAAGTTACAGGCCTTTGAGAATTCATTTCGTTCTATAAAGGGCAACTTTCATCGGATTTTCTTCCCATTTTTTTTCAACCGAGTCTAAAACTATGTTAGCGACTGTGAAAAATGAAATGATATATCGAATTTGATTTGAAAGAAAACTGTGTGAGAGAGGAAGACACCACGGGCCTACAAAACAGGCCTCAAAGCTATGCGAGTTAATAAAATGGTGGATATTTGTTTATATGAAGCCTCTCCCACAATGGGTGGAGCTATGGTTCCCAGAATGGGTGGAGCTTTGAGGTTTTGTCTTCTCTGCAAGAACAACAAGAAGAACAAGAAGAAGAAGAAGAAGAAGAAGCACAAGAACAACAGCAGAGGGCACTCTATGACCAGCGTCTTGCGACGCGGCTAAAAAGCAATACCTACAAAAACAAGGTGAACTAGAACGGCACTCGGTAGAGCGCAAACCTCCGCTAGGCTGAACAGTTTGTTTTGTATCCCAATGATAGGCCGGATCTGGATTCGGACCTGAACCAAAATCGAATCGGCTTGTTCTTGTCACCGAACCAACTCATCAACCAAGTTTATTCATAACTCGTCCACAACTTGTTTAAATATCATGTTTTATATCGCTTTTCGCCCGATCCCTCAATGTTGAAAAATAAGTTAAAAATTAAATAATCATCGTATCCGAATCTATATTCAGATCTTCAACAAAATCGAATCGATTAGTCCTCGTCACACACACAACCTGTCCACCAAGTTTCGTCCAAATCCGTCGACAACTTTGAGATATTCTGCTATATATCGTTTTTGGCCCTATCTCTCAATGGTGAAGAATCACTTAAAAAATTCTACTAACCGGATCCCAATCCGGATCTTCACCAAAATCTAATAATTTTGTCCTTGCCACATACACTACCATTTCTGCCAAATTTCGTCCAAATCCGTCCACAACTTTTTGAGATATTTTCTTCACAGACAGACAGACAGACAACCAAACAAACAAGAAATATGTCGTGCATAGCACGATACTTGCGAAATCCCTAAAATACGTTGTTTTGGCCTATGATGACCTCAAAATAATTGGTGGTTGAATTCAGTGACCTGGTATGCAAATCCTCTTAAAATTTCAAGTTCATTGGATGAAAATTGAGGATTTTAGAAATCTGGCCTATGTTGACCTTTTGACCCCAAAAACAATATGCTTCTTGCTTATGACCAAGTCTACTATTTGGTGAAGTTTCGTGAAGATCAGTTGAAAATTGTGACCTGTAGGCGACTGACATAAAGACAGACAGACAGACAAGCAGACAGACAGACATACAGACAGACAACACCAACCAATATACTTGAAAAATCTTCGATTTTCGCAAGTAACAAACAAACAGACAGACAGGGGTGAAAACATAACCACCATCCATCTTTGGTGGCAGAAGTAATCATTATATATCCTACATAATGGCTTGATTGATAACTTGAGTAAATGTACTTGTAAGGTAAAAGGATTAAAAAGGTAACGTGCAGGACATTTTAAGTTTAATTTGGGATGTAAGCTGAAAATACAGGTGGACAAGAAGATCAGCATAGGCGTTGTTTGACTTCTCTATTTGGGGGGCGGGGAAGGGGGGCAAGGGCTTAATATTAATAATGGGTTTCTCGGTCTGACTTCCAAAATTACCGTTTGTTCGTGTAGTTGTAGTGTACGTGAAATCACAAATACAGTTTACGTTCATTATTGTTACTCAGGTTTAAATATGGGATGTTTTTTTAAAATCTTAATTGTAAACTACTGAAAAAATAATGGTGGGGACATTGCGCCACTTGCCCCCTCCCAAACTCTGCCGGTGAAGATCAGTTACCCCTTGGATCCATTATGCGTTGAGGAGATGCATTGCAGTCCCATAATATTCTGTGCAAAGGACAATGCAGCTCCATGTCTGGAGGTATATTGATTCACGAGTTATCAAGTGACCACTATATTCGTCATGGGTGTGCGTCTGTCTGTCTGTCTGTCCGCAGCATAACTACCCGATGATATCATCCGATCTTGATGAAACTTGGGTGGGAGGTTGATATCATGATCTAGTTGTGTCCTGCCAAGAGTGGGCGTATTGCGCCCATTGTGGGCGGAGCCACGCCCGAAAAAGATGTCTTTTTAGGGGGTAATCGAGTTCAAGCTACATCTTCTCCGAGGGGTTTGGTGGAATCTGACAGGGGGTTCGGTATTTGGTTAGGCCAATGTCATGTCTAGCCCCACAGAGCTCGATTTTTCATTTTCGCCCCAAGGTCAAGGTCACAAGGTCACGAACTTTAGAAAAGTCGATTTTTGATGGTTTTATTACATTGTTCGCTTCCTGATAGGGTGAAATGTCGTACATGATCTTATATTATCACATACATCATGAAATACAAGTTTTCCAACAAATTTCACAATCTTCGACCTTTGACCTTTGAAGGTCACAAAGGTCAAATTTTCAAAGTTGTCGGAATCGAACCGAATTTTCGGTATTGTGTCGCTAACTAACCTCATAACTGATTATGGTCCCGATTTGATGCGTCAATCGTCGATGATCGTGACGATCGTGACAATCGACTTGATAGTCCGTCCTTTGTCATTGAATACCACTCGCTCGTGAACCATCGTCGTCTCCTGACTTGTCTTCCTTATATTCAACCTGGTGTGATTGCATATAATTGTGGAATAAGTTCATCCTTGAATTTAGCCATCGGATCCTTAGATTGGACGCAGAGTCAATTATTCCCCAATTTCTTTTCACAACGGTCTAAAGCTCATGAAGGAGCTTGTATGTAAATCACATGGACAAGGACATCAGGAGACATGAGTGTACTTGTACATGAATGAATATATGGACTTTAGTAGACAACAGATGAAGATCAACGTGTTTTAATGGGATTTGCACCTTTGATCCCAGCATCACGAGTTTGGTGCGCTAGGCTAGGAACACCAAACAGGCCAACCAGATTAGAGGTCATACGAATGTTTAATATTAATATCGTGATTATTATAATGTCATTTTAAAAATTAATCTTTGGCTTGGAATTGGATGAATTCATCAATCCATCAATCATTAAAATATTACTACAGTTTCAGAGTAGTTGTATTCTGATATCCGCCATGTATATCTGAGTATATAAGTGCACAAGATGGACAGAAAATCCGATAACCCCTTAATAACACAACACCTAAAATCTCGCAGCCCCTTAAACAAGACCGATAGTCTAACAACGGCATTGCCGGGCTTGGATCTGCTGAGTGGATGATCTGCTGTCCCTCTGTCATGTGGCCAGATCCTCAGCTTTGATTGGGGGACATTTGCGAGGGACATAATTCATACAACCTATGGACAGACAAATGCTGTTCCAGAGGGCATTGCCCTGCAGGCTCGATGTCAAAATCCCACCAGGTTGAGCAGTTTATGTTTTGCATCCCACTGATAGGCCGGATCTGGATTCAGACCTGAACCAAAATCTAATCGGCTTGTTCTTGTCACCTAACTAACTCATCCACCATGTTTCGTCTGACTCTGTCCACAACTTTTTTTTGACATATTATGCTGTATATCGTTTTTGTCCCTCCCTCTCTCAATTGTAAAGAAACACTTTTTTTCATTAAAAAAGTCATTTCATTAAAAAAAAAAATCATTTTATTCAATCATTTAAAAAAATATCGTATCCGGATCTCCACTAAAATCGAATCAATTTGTTCTTGTCACACACCCAACATGTTCTCCAAATTTTGCCAAAATCTTTTTGAGATATCCTGTTCACAGACAGACAGACAGGGGTGAAAAGACAACCCCCATCCACCTTAAGTGGCAGAAGTAAAAACATGATTTCCTTTTGAAGGAACGTCAAAGCAGGAGGAGGCCATTAATAATAATAATAATAATAATAATAATACATTTATTTTATATAGCGCTTTTCAAGAAGCCCAAAGACGCTTTGACAGAGTACAAAAAACAAGTGCAAAAAGACAAAAATCAATCGGTAAATAATCAAAGCAAAAGGAAGGAGAAAGAGAAGAGATAGTCAGGGGTTAAATGCTGTGGGTTAAATGTTGATTGCAGTGTTGAACAGGTGGGTCTTGAGTGATGTTTTGAATGTGGTGAGTGAGGAGGAGTCTCTGATGGTGTGAGGTAGTGAGTTCCAGAGGGTGGGAGCAGCGATGGAGAAGGCCCTGTCCCCCCAGGATCTGAATTTGGTCCGCATGGGGGGGGGGGGGTCAGGAGGTTGGTACCAGCAGAGCGGAGGTTGCGGCTGGGAGTGTGTCTGGAGAGGAGGTCAGCCAGGTAGGATGGGGCCAGGTTATGGAGGGCTTTGTAGGTCAAGAGGAGGATTTTGTACTGGATTCTCTGGGGGATGGGGAGCCAGTGAAGCTTGTAAAGGACGGGGGTGATGTGGTCACGGGTCCGGGAATGGGTGAGTAGACGGGCAGCGGAGTTCTGAATGTATTGGAGTTTATTGGTGATTATTGAGGGTGAACCATCGAGGAGGCTGTTGCAGTAGTCCAGACGGGAGGTGATGAAGGCGTGGATGAGGGTTTCTGCAGCCGTGGAGGAGAGGGATGGACGGAGACGGGCGATGTTTTTCAGGTGAAAGAAGGCTGACTTTGTGATCTGTTTAGTGTATTTGTCGAAGGAGAGGGTTTGGTCAAAGATGATGCCAAGATTCCGGATGTGAGGGGAGGTGGATACTGGGAAACCGTCGATGTTGAGGGCAAAGTTATGGGTGGATTTGGTGAGCGTTTTTGGGCCAATGATGATTATTTCAGATTTATCATAGTTATGTTTGAGGAAGTTGATTTGAAGCCAGGATTTTATTTCAGTGATGCAGTTTGTCAGGATAGAGTGGGTGGCGGTGGAGATGGACTTGGTGGAGATGAAAAGCTGGATGTCATCGGCGAAGCAGTGGAATTGGAGACCATGACGGCGGATTAAGTGACCAAGGGGGGACAGGTACAGGATGAAGAGGAGGGGGCCAAGAACTGAACCTTGGGGGACACCTTGGGGGAGGGGAGCAGTGGGGGATTTGCAGTTATTGATGGAGATGAACTGGCGTCTGTCAGAGAGGTATGATTTGATCCAAGAGAGGGCAGTGCCGGTAATGTTAAAGGTGGTTTCAAGTCGGGTGAGGAGGATGGTGTGATTGATGGTGTCAAAAGGCGGCGCTGAGGTCGAGGAGGATGAGAATGTTGAGGTTGCCGGCGTCAGAGGGGAGGAGAAGGTCGTTGGTGATTTTGAGGAGAGCAGTTTCAGTACTGTGGTTGAGGCAGAATCCGGATTGGAATGTTTCATACAGGTTATTGGCAGAGAGGTGATGTTTGAGTTGAGTGGCTACAGCGCGTTCCAAAACTTTTGACAGAAAGGGTAGGTTGGAGATGGGTCTGAAGTAACATAAAGCCTGCGCAATGATTGCCAACCTATGGTTGTTTGTCCATGTTCTATTATTATTTTTAATGCTGAGCGTCAAGCAAGGAAGCAGCACAAACCATTGCCACACAGTCTGGTTAAACCCTATAAATAACAATCAAAAAATTCCATAACCTCTAAAAAAGGAATCATTCCACAGCCCCTAAAAATCAGAAAGTAACAACTCTTGTTGTTGTTTCATATGCAGCCTGTGGCTGATGGTTGCATCATTTTCTGGGGGCATGGCTGTGCCGCTGATGCAGTGCCCCCTGTTACCAGTAAGCTGGTACTCATTTTGCCAACCTCGGAAGGATGACAGGCTGAGTCAACCCACCTGGTGTTATTTCAATGGCACGACAGGAGCACAAATCTAAGACCCCAAGGTGGTAAGCCAGCTACTTTAACCGTTAAGTCAACACTTGAAAGAACCGACCCCCCTAAAAATAAAAAAGCCCCAGAAAACCCCACAATCTACAACTAAAAAAAAAGACAGGAAATCAAACACCACTCCCCCCTCCAACCCCACCCAAACCCTCCTCCCCTCCCCCTCCCCACACCCACCCCCCTGACGCAAAAAAAAAAAAATCAGAAAATCCCACAACACCTAAAACTCATCCCGATAAAGGGCAAAAAACACACACCACCTAAGAAAGGCAGAAAATCCCACTTCTCAGGCGGTGGCACGAAAACTGAAACTTTATCTTTCTGATTAAAAAAACGATTGAAACCGATATCCAAAAACTGCAATCCCTTTCGGATTTTTGGGTTTGAGTGCAACAGCCATGGGTGCAAAATAAAGCAACGGAGAATGTGATAGGTACCGATCTCACAGCGGGTGCCCATAAAGCCAGGTGGGCAAATGCACTGCCCCGTGTCATCGTGGCACACTCCTCCGTTGGAGCAAGCCGGACAGCGACGCTTGCAATCTTTCCCCCTCATCTGGGCCGGGCACCCTGAAAATACACAGGTGAGCCGGAATAACTCCTCGTCTTGGTACAGGAATGTGTTACATCCTGAGGTTGAGATTCGCATTGCAGGGTTAACAACAGGACAAACAAACATCACTCGAACCCTGTTGGGCATGGATCTGCACGAACGGCACGTTCACAGAAACGCTAAACATCGCTCAGGCCTGGAAGCTAAACGAAAATCCAGCTGTGCTCTTGTACTTACTTGCAACGCCAAGTGTGCCAGCGTAAGTTGTGTAATAAGTGCCCAATTAGGTACAATATTCGAAACGCAGTCACAATCCAAGCAAACTCGTGACGTCATAACTTTTCTGGCATTGCTAAAGTGCAGTACATCATTGTCATCATCATCATCATCATCATCATAATTACGATCATTGCATCATTGCATCATTGCATCATTCTATCGTTGTGCGTTAATCAGAAATAAGGAAATAAATTCATATCGGATCACTTCAGAAAATAGAGAAAGTTTTTAAATGTGTTTGGAAAAGTTGTGCTTTGAGATTGAAAAAGTTGTGCATTTTAAATGTTGTGTTATTTTGTGTTCCATTCTGAGCATGTCATCAAAATGCTGGGATCCCAAGTTCAAAATCACGAATACCATGTTCATTTGTCTTTTGTGTGCTCATATCCTCACAATCCATGTGAAAGGTATGGTGGTGATGTCTGATGATTTATTTGTTCTACAAGTGATAAATGTGCAATGCTCCTCCATAGCCCCATCCATGGCCATGCTCTGTTGTCAGAACATGGGTTATACTGAAGCAGTTTCTGAGGCTGAGAGGCAACACTGGACAGGTGACCACTCTGTTACCAACCCCTGGACAGGTTGTGCTTTCAGTTTAAAAAGGAAATACAGGGAATGAAAAGGAAATACAGACCACTCTGTCACCAACCCCTGGACAGGTCACCACACTGTCATCAACCCCTGGATAGGTCACAACACTGTCACCAACCCCTGGACAGGCTATCACTCTGTCACCAACCCCTGGACAGGTCACCACACTGTCATTGTTACGGATTCGTCACTTCCGGTGTTGTGGTTTTCATCCACTTGAAACATTTCTGGTTCTATGTATTATTATTATTATTATTGTTTGAGGGAAATAGCCATTATTATTGTCAAAAGGTAAAAAGGTTAATGTTAAATGAAACAGGAAACCGGATCGGGGACCGGAAGGCGAAGAAGAAGAGGGAGAGAAAAGAAGGCGGAGCAAAAAGTCGGACAAGAAGCTGGTCGCTTCAAGCTCCGGAGCGAGCATTGTCGAACGAAAGTCACGAGTGAACTTTGAGTTTCCTTGAAAGGAATTCCTGCGAAAGGTGTTATCGCTGGGATTGATAAACCTGCGTGGTCAGGTTTGGCGTTGGGATTCTGAAGAATCATCGCCAGGTCGTTGCGACTCAAGTACGAGCCGTCGGCCATTTTGACACTCGCGCTTTGCTCATCGCAAAAGGTCTTTGCTTCGCGTCAGTTTTTTTCAACATTCAGACGTCTATCTGGGAGGTGTGTGCAACGCGAAGTTTGAAGATTAATTTGCGGTTCGCCGACGGTGAACCGTAAACGTTCATACCTGGAGGGCGCCTTTGGATTTCCCATTCCTCCGCGAGTTTGTCTTACGCGGTTTTGGACCACGTGACTCTTTGCGCTGCTTCGGCCGCCTACGCCTCTGTGCTGTTTTGGCGGAGTGACTGGGCCCGTCATCTGAACGGGGTTCGGGTTTCGATTCGATATCGCTCTGACGCTCGCTGGAGGGGATCACCTTTGAGCCATAGAGACATTGGGGAATGTTCTTTTTTCACTCACGTGGAGCACAGCGAGTTATCTTATCCTAGCTGATGGTACCATCATAAGATGTGTTGATTGTACTTTTGATTGCTATTATTATTGTACCGTTATTCTTGTGTGATTTTAAATATAATATTTGTTTGTTGATAACCAGTGGTGTGGTTTCCCTATTGATTTCTGACACAGAATAACATATTTTTCTGCCGTGGCTCCTCTCGGGGCTCGGAGGTACACCGTGACCAGGGGGTCGGGGAGGAGCACGTAACAGTCACCAACCCCTGGACAGGTCACCACACTGTCACCAACCCCTGGACAGGTCATCACTGTCACCAACCCCTGGACAGGTCATCACTCTGTCACCAACCCCTGGACAGGTCACCACAGTCACCAACCCCTGGACAGGTCATCATTCTGTCACCAACCCCTGGACAGGTCACCACACTGTCACCAACCTCTAGACAGGTCATCACTATGTCACCAACCCCTGGACAGGTCATCACTGTCACCAACCCCTGGAAAGGTCACCACACTGTCACCAACCCCTGGACAGGTCATCACTCTGTCACCAACCCCTGGACAGGTCACCACACTGTCACCAACCCCTGGACAGGTCACCACTCTGTCACCAACCCCTGGACAGGTCACAACACTGTCACCAACCACTGGACAGGTCACCACACTCTCATCAACCCCTGGACAGGTCACAACACTGTGACCAACCCCTGGACAGGTCATCACTCTGTCACCAACCCCTGGACAGATCACCACACTGTCACCAACCCCTGGACAGGTCATCACTCAGTCGCCAACCCCTGTGCAGGTCACCATTCTGTCACCAATTGTTGAATACAGTACCACTGTGGCACCAACCCTGGGATATGTCACCACTCTGTGACCAACCCCATGGCAGGTGCAATACTGTCATATTCGCCAATAGATGGGAAAGGCCAGACAATTGAGGTCAGTTGTATGGAAGTGGCCAGGATTCATTGTCTGTTATTTTGAAAATGATTGAGTTGCTTACTTTCATCACCAATACGGTCTGGTCACTGAGACTATACCCACAGATTGGAGATGAGCAATAATCCTTCCATTTTGAAAAGGAAAGGAGACTGACACGTCAGCAGCAATAACTGCTGCATCACACGCCTCTCCATTTCTGGAAAACTCTTTGTGTTAGTCCTCCTAGCACAAATCAGACCTGTGCCAGAAGTCCCCGACGCCTTGAGCAAGCAGGTTTCTGCACTGATAGGAGCACCACTGAGCACATCGTTGGCATCCGAAAAAACTGATGGAGAAGACCAAGGAGTTTAATGAGCATGCGTACATTGCATTGATTGAATTTAAAGCTTCCTTCAATTCTGTTTGCTGAGATTCGCTGTGAAAACTACTCAGAATTTATGGTGTTGAATGTAATCTGCTCGAATCTGTCAGATTATCATACACAAACACTAGTAGTTGTGTGCCTCTTGGAAGGGAGCTTGCAGATGAATTTTGTCATCCAGAAAGGAGTGCACCAGGATCGTGTCCTTGCACCTGAGTTATTACTTCCACCACTGAATGTAGACGGAGGTTATGTTTTCACTCCTGTCTCTTTCTTAGTCTGTGAGTAGGATATCTCAAAAAGTTATGGACAGGTGTGTGCCATGGACGAATTGATTACAGTGGTAAGGATCTGGAATCGGATCTGAGTCCGAGAATTTTTTGTTTTTCAAAGTGATTCTTCATAATTGAGAAATAGGGCCAAAAACTATATACATAAGAGTTTATCATCATATTTCAAAATGTTATGGACGGGCTATGACAAAACATGGTGGATGATTTGGGTTGGAGACAAGAACCAGCCGACGAGATTTTGGTTAAGCTCTGGATGAAGATCCGGCCTATCAGTGGGACACAAAACTCATACTCATACTAATAGTGGATTAGACCTTGACTCGATAAAGCACACCAATCTCGACTACTCAGATGACATTGTAATTTTTGCACACTGCCCAAACACCCTGAAACAGAGTCTCCTTGTCCTGCAAAAAGCCAGTCACAACGGGATGTTCATCAACTGGCACAAGACCAAGGTAATGGCAATAAATAACACCGGACATTCCCAACTTTCCCTTCCCTACCCTCACCCTTCCCCCCTACCCCCTGCCCTCCCACAACTTCATAATCTCTGGAGAAGTGGTAAAATTTGTCAACAAGTTTACTTATCTTGGACCAGTCACTGTCATGTCTGGGCCATCGTCTCAAGACCTCCAGTATCACCAAAATAGCTATACCACTAGATCGTCTCTCCAGACCACTTTTCAAGAAGTGACAAATCCAAAAGAACACCAAGTTGAAGATGCAGTCCAGCCGCATCTGGGAGGTGTGTCTATCTGGGAGGTGTGTGCAACGCGGAGTTTGAAGATTAATTTGCGGTTCGCCGACGGTGAACCGTAAACGTTCATACCTGGAGGGCGCCTTTGGATTTCCCATTCCTCCGCGAGTTTGTCTTACGCGGTTTTGGACCACGTGACTCTTTGCGCTGCTTCGGCCGCCTACGCCTCTGTGCTGTTTTGGCGGAGTGACTGGGCCCGTCATCTGAACGGGGTTCGGGTTTCGATTCGATATCGCTCTGACGCTCGCTGGAGGGGATCACCTTTGAGCCATAGAGACATTGGGGAATGTTCTTTTTTCACTCACGTGGAGCACAGCGAGTTATCTTATCCTAGCTGATGGTACCATCATAAGATGTGTTGATTGTACTTTTGATTGCTATTATTATATTGTACCGTTATTCTTGTGTGATTTTAAATATAATATTTGTTTGTTGATAACCAGTGGTGTGGTTTCCCTATTGATTTCTGACACAGAATAACATATTTTTCTGCCGTGGCTCCTCTCGGGGCTCGGAGGTACACCGTGACCAGGGGGTCGGGGAGGAGCACGTAACAGTCACCAACCCCTGGACAGGTCACCACACTGTCACCAACCCCTGGACAGGTCACCACAGTCACCAACCCCTGGACAGGTCATCATTCTGTCACCAACCCCTGGACAGGTCACCACACTGTCACCAACCTCTAGACAGGTCATCACTATGTCACCAACCCCTGGACAGGTCACCACACTGTCACCAACCTCTAGACAGGTCATCACTATGTCACCAACCCCTGGACAGGTCATCACTGTCACCAACCCCTGGAAAGGTCACCACACTTATCTTGTGTGGGACACACAAAGAAAGAATAGAAAGAAAAGAAAGAAAAGAAAAGAAAGAAAAGAAAGAAAGAAAGAAAGAAAAGAAAGAAAAGAGAAAGAAAACAAAGAAAGAAAAAAAAGGAAAGAAAGAAGTCGGTATTTCAAAAAAAAGGAAAGAAAAAAGTCGGTATTTCAAAAAAAGGAAAGAAAGAAGTCGGTATTTCAAAAAAAGGAAAGAAAGAAGTCGGTATTTCAAAAAAAGGAAAGAAAGAAGTCGGTATTTCAAAAAAAGGAAAGAAAGAAGTCGGTATTTCAAAAAAAAAGGAAAGAAAGAAGTCGGTATTTCAAAAAAAGGAAAGAAAGAAGTCGGTATTTCTAAAAAAGGAAAGAAAGAAGTCGGTATTTCAAAAAAAGGAAAGAAAGAAGTCGGTATTTCAAAAAAAGGAAAGAAAGAAGTCGGTATTTCAAAAAAAGGAAAGAAAGAAGTCGGTATTTCAAAAAAAAGGAAAGAAAGAAGTCGGTATTTCAAAAAAAAGGAAAGAAAGAAGTCGGTATTTCAAAAAAAGGAAAGAAAGAAGTCGGTATTTCAAAAAAAGGAAAGAAAGAAGTCGGTATTTCAAAAAAAGGAAAGAAAGAAGTCGGTATTTCAAAAAAGGAAAGAAAGAAGTCGGTATTTCAAAAAAAGGGAAAGAAAGAAGTCGGTATTTCAAAAAAAGGAAAGAAAGAAGTCGGTATTTCAAAAAAAGGAAAGAAAGAAGTCGGTATTTCAAAAAAGGAAAGAAAGAAGTCGGTATTTCAAAAAAAAGGAAAGAAAGAAGTCGGTATTTCAAAAAAAAGGAAAGAAAGAAGTCGGTATTTCAAAAAAAAGGAAAGAAAGAAGTCGGTATTTAAAAAAAAAAAAAAAAAAAAAACTCGGTATTTCAAAAAATTTGTTTCCTGACTCTCGTCTGTTTTCTCACCAAGTTAAATATATATATATATATATATCGATAATTGGGCATCACCTGTAAGTTTGTCCAGTTAGAACAGAATGTACATCCACCAAGTAATGCATTGCATTTCAATACTCACTTCGCATTATGAGTTTGGTGCAGCTGCCCTGAAGCCATGTCTTGTCGACAGGTCGTGGGCAGTAAATTCCCGATGAATTTGGGCTGACATTGGGGATGTTTAGAACCAGTTTGCCATCAACGACCTCGCTCACTGGTGTCATCGTCTCGTATTTTCCTTGAGAAGCAGATAATAATAATAATAATAATGAGCCAGTGTGACCCGAGTGAATTGTCAAGACGTGAAGAGACAAACTGAAAGCACAAAATACCAACAAAGAAAGAACAGCACTCATTTATTAGCAATAATATGCATTCCAAAGCCCGTGTTGTTTCAAAATTCCTCACGGGTCATGGAATCAGCACGAACGTTAAGCAAATTGAGACAACATGGTCTAATCTAAAAGGAAACACTTTGAGGTGAATGAGCATCCCTCAAACATTTCAACGATATAACAATTAGTCATTTAAACAATTACAGATAGATGTATAGAATAGATTGGATAGATATATAGATCGGGAGGCAAAATCCAGGGGGTCCTTTCGCCCGAGGACTCAAAAACTCCCCCACTCTGCCCCTGGGATAGCGAAATAGATAGGATGGATAAATTAGGATAGGATAGATTTTGATATGTAGATTACATGGATAGTTTAAGGGGGGCAGGAGGGGTGAGATACCCGGCACTGCACGAGGAAAAACATGAAGGGGTCCGACACATGTTGGGCATTGAAGACGTATGGAGTCATTGCCATAATGGTGGGGAGCTTTTCCCAGCAGGGCATTCAGGAGGGGTTGGACATTGAAAACGTATGGAGTCATTGCCATAATGGTGGGGAGCTTTTCCCAGCAGGGCATTCAGGAGGTGTTGGACATTGAAAACGTATGGAGTCATTCCCATAATGGTGGGGAGCTTTTCCCAGCAGGGTATTCAGGAGGGGTTGGACATTGAAAACGTATGGAGTCATTCCCATAATGGTGGGGAGCTTTTCCCAGCAGGGCATTCAGGAGGTGTTGGGCATTGAAGACGTATGGAGTCATTCCCATAATGGTGGGGAGCTTTTCCCAGCAGGGCATTCAGGAGGTGTTGGACATTGAAAACGTATGGAGTCATTCCCATAATGGTGGGGAGCTTTTCCCAGCAGGGTATTCAGGAGGGGTTGGACATTGAAAACGTATGGAGTCATTCCCATAATGGTGGGGAGCTTTTCCCAGCAGGGCATTCAGGAGGTGTTGGACATTGAAAACGTATGGAGTCATTCCCATAATGGTGGAGAGCTTTTCCCAGCAGGGTATTCAGGAGGGGTTGGACATTGAAAACGTATGGAGTCATTCCCATAATGGTGGGGAGCTTTTCCCAGCAGGGCATTCAGGAGGTGTTGGGCATTGAAGACGTATGGAGTCATTGCCATAATGGTGGGGAGCTTTTCCCAGCAGGGCATTCAGGAGGTGTTGGACATTGAAAACGTATGGAGTCATTCCCATAATGGTGGGGAGCTTTTCCCAGCAGGGCATTCAGGAGGTGTTGGGCATTGAAGACGTATGGAGTCATTGCCATAATGGTGGGGAGCTTTTCCCAGCAGGGTATTCAGGAGGTGTTGGACATTGAAAACGTATGGAGTCATTCCCATAATGATGGGGAGCTTTTCCCAGCAGGGTATTCAGGAGGTGTTGGACATTGAAAAGCTTTGGAGTCATTGGCCTCATGGCGGTTACCTTGTGCCTGGAGGCCAGCGGTAGCGCTGCCTGACCCCACATCCCAATATACACTTCATAGTGGCCTTTGGTGGCCTCAAAACGGCCTCAAAGTCCAATGCGTGGAGTACCAACACCCCAAATTTCGGACTTCTCGGTGCTGCGGTTTGGCCATGAAAAGTAACAAACAAATGCACAAACAAACACTTGAAAAAATATTTTCAAGTTAGACACGAAAAGCAAGCAATATCCCGATGAATATCCAATTGGGAAAGTAAAACCGTAAGAGATGTCATTTTATTGAACTTGAGCTGGAAGTTCCAGACGTGTTTGCTCTGTTATTCTCCTTCGCAGGTATTCCATGTTAATACTTCACTTGCTACTTGGCTATTGCAGGCTGATTATTTGAGCTTCCGAGATCGGCTGAGCTGATGTATCTTTAAAAATGATAGATCAAGAATAAATATACTGAGACAGGATGGTCTATCTCCGTTTGGATCGAACATATCCAAGCAAGGATTTATCAAAACTAAGAAGGGTGTTATACAATGGGATAATTAATGTGCACAGCTGCACATGGGATAGCCAGCTTAACATATATTGTGAACGATATAATACTACATGATGGAATCACCCCCAACTAGTCTGGGATCGATCTTCAAAAGAGTCATACTTAAGTGAGAGCTGCTGTTCTGGTGCACTGTCAGCATGGCTGCTGCGTGCCGGAGGATGCCGTCATTGAGCTGGCCATTTGTCCAGTTTCCATTTAAGTTGTGGATCTTAAAGATCCCAAGTTATCTCCAACAATACAAGGCCAGGTGTACAAGTTCCTGCTTATACAGGGTTTCCTGTACAGTTAACATGACCTGTATTTGAAGGGAGTTTTCGGGTGTGAATACAGCACAGGCATGTTGGGCCAAATGGCCCCCTCCTACATCTGAGATTCCCTGTATTCCCCTTTTGCACATAATTCCTTTTTTGTACAACCCAACATGACAAAACCAAGATGTGTCAGGAAAGCAGAACTGCAAAACTCACCATTTCGCAACCACATGACATCAGAGGTGAGCTTTGTCTGCACGATGAAAGTGAGGTTCACAGAATCCCCTTTGCTTACAGTGGTTGTCTGCCTGGCTGGACGCATTGAGGCTGAGGAAACATGGGATCAAACAGTGTCGCCTCCTTTCAAATCCACATCCACTTCGACAAATGACATTCAAGCATACAGCCAAAGGAGTTAAATGAGCTAAGCCAAACTCTGGATGGGAGTGATTACTACTACCACTACTACTACTACTACCACTACTATTACCACCACTACTACTACCACCACCACTACTACTACTACCACTACTATTACCACCACTACCACTACTACCACCACCACCACTACTACTACTACTACTACCACTATTACCACTACTACTACTACCACCACACTACTACTACCACTACTACTACCACTATTACCACCACTACTACTACTACCACCACTACTACTACTACCACTACTACTACCACTATTACCACCACTACTACTACTACTACCACTACTACTACTACTACTACCACCACTACTACTACTACTACCACTACCACCACTACTACTACTACTACCACTATTACCACCACTACTACTACTACCACTATTACCACCACTACTACTATTACCACCACTACTACTACCACTACTATTACCACCACTACTACTACCACCACTATTACCACTACTACTACCACTATTACCACCACTACTACTACTACTACTACTACTACCACTACTACTACTACTACGACTACCACCACTATTACCACCACTACTACCACCACCACCACTACTACTACTACTACTACCACCACCACTACTACTACTACCACTATTACCACCACTACTACTACTACCACCACTACTACTACTACCACTACCACCAACACTACTACTACTACCACTACTACTACCACCACCACTACTACTACAACAACAACAACCACTACTACTACTGCTACCACTACTACTACTACTACTATAACCACTACTACAACAACCACTACTACCACCACCACCACCACCACCACCACCACCACTACTACAACAACCACTACTACTACTACTACAACCACTACTACTACTACCACCACCACCACCACCACCACCACAACCACTACTACTACTACCACCACCACCACCACTACTACTACTACCACTACTACCACTAGTACTACTACTACTACCACCACTACTACTACCACTACTACTACTACAACCACTACTACTACTACTGCTACTACCACTACTACTACCACTACCACTACTACTTATACTACTACCACTACCACTATTACCACCACTACTACTACCACCACCACTTCCACTACTACTACTACTACTACTACTACTACTACCACTAGTACTACTACTACTACTACTACTACTACTACCGGGGAACCTTTTCGACACAAGTCTTCCTTGAACCGGCTGGCTAGACCTGACGTTCAACTGAAGGTGATTGTGGTTGCAATTTGTTCAGGGTGCCAGTGATACTGTATGCAGCTCGCATACCCTTCTCAAAAGACACAGTGGGGTATTTAATATCCACCATCTAATGCTAACAAAAAGGAAACCAAGCCGAACGTCCAAGTGAGCAGAGGACACACTATATGATGCAACACCTGCATGGAAGCATCAATCAGAGACTTCGTTGTCAGGTGAGGAATCAAACAGCTCAAAGGTACCTCTGTAACATTGTGTCGCACTATGAGTGTTAGTGCAACTATGCCACGACATGACAACCTTGTGCTTAAGACTTTCAAAATTAATTTTCTCATCTTTGGTAATGAAGATGTTATACACGGTATACTGTAGATATCGATTATTCTTACCGAACTGGTCGTATTTGACGGTATGAATGACCAGGTCAATGCTTGGCCTCCTGATCCGACAGTGGAACACCCCGATGCCAGTCCAGTCGTTCGACCTGTCTTTGCTGAGCACGACCGCGATGCCGTTGCGCCACCTGGTGTCCCTTGAGCCGGACACATCCTGAAAGGGCTTGGTGGTGCGGGGAGTAAAGTCGTTCTGGATCTCGAGCTCGAAGGCACGATCTCGTGCCACGCAATACATGGCCGTGCGTTGGTCGTGCAGCACGAGGGGGTTGTGGTTAATGAACGTGACGTCGGGCACTCCACCTACACAGCAGATTGATAGGTCGTCACAACACCATACACCTTCATACGGCAAACCTTATAATAATTACTCTGAGCAGAAGTCGTCGACATGACGTACAAAGCATATAGTGACCATACATCGATGCTGTAGTCACAATTAGTATAAGATACTAACCAAAGTGCTTTAATACGTACGTTCATCTATGGGCTCCGTAAGATTGTAGCGGAACGTGGGGATCATGAGGACATCTTTGGGAGATTGACAGTCTGCAAGGAAGGACCACATCTTAAAAAATAAACAAGGGGTGATAATCTAGGTCCCAATATGTGCAACATGAAAGCTAAATGTTTAACGCTTTTTGAAATACCACGTACAGAAGTCAAGCTACCGAGATTGCCATGGAAACATAATTCAGCCAATCACAGCCATTGTCTAATCAGGTTGACATAATGTCATGAGGAATATATATCTTTAATATGAAAGCCAAATGTTTAACGCTTTTTGAAATATCGCGTACATCCAAAAGTACATGGACGGATGATCAGTCGGTTGGTCGGATGGACAGATGTCGGTCGGTCGGTCGGTCGGACCGATGGATCTTTGAATCATCTCCAATGATCGGTCAGATGAACGATCGCTTGGTCGGTTGGTCGGATAAATGATCGGTCGGTCGGTTGGTCGGATGAACGATCGGTCGTTCGGTTGGTCGGTCAGATGGATGATCGGTCGATTGGTCGGTCAGATGGATGATCGGTCAGTTGGTCGGATGGTCAGACCTTGATGGATGATCGGTCGGTCGGTTGGTCGGACGGATGGTTTTTTGAATAATCTTTGATGATCGGTCGGACGGATGATCGCTCGGTCTGTTGGTCGGACGAACGATTGGTCTGTCGGACAGATGGACGAATTATCCATCGGTCGGAAGGATGATCGGTCAGTCGGCCAGATGATCGGTTGGTTGGTCGGACAGATGTTCGGTCGGTCGGACGGATGATAGGTCAGTTGGTCAGTCGGATGGATGATCGATCGGTCTGACAGATGATCGGTCAGTCTGATGGATGATCGGTCGGTCAGACGTATGATCGGTCGGTCGGACGGATGATCGATCGGTCTGACGGATGATCGATCGGTCGGATGAACGATTGGTCGGTCGGTCAGATGGATGATCGGTCAGTTGGTCGGATGGAGAGACGGATGATCGGACGGTTGGTCGGATGGATGATCTGTCGGTCGGACGTATGATCGGTCGGTTGGACGGATGATCGGTCGGTCTGACGGATGATCGATCGGTCAGATGAACGATTGGTCGGTCAGATGTATGATCTGTCAGTCGGACGATTGGTCGGTCAGATGTATGATCGGTTGGTCGGACAGATTATCGGTCGGTCGGAAGGATGATCGGTCGGTAGGATGATCGGTCGGTAGGATGATCAGTTGGTCGGACAGGTGATCAATCGGTTGGTCGGTCGGACGGATGATCGGTCGGTTGATCGGTCGGATGGATGATCGGACGGTTGGTCGGTCGGACGGATGATCGGTCGGTTGGTCGGTCAGATGGATGATCAGACAGTTGGTCGGTCGGACGGATGATCGGTCGGTCAGATGGATGATCGGACGGTTGATCGGTCGGACGGATGATCGGATGGTTGGTCGGTCGGACGGATGATCGGTCGATTGGTCGGACGGATGATCGGTCGGTCGGATGATGGGTTGGATGATCGTTCGATTGGACGGTCGATCGCTATTCGCTAAACTCATTCTTATGTTCCCCCGTCTCAGACCTTGTCAGAGGTGCGGGGAACAAAAAGGTCTCACCTGACCCAACGTGATGGGTATAACAAACAGCACGGACGGAATAATAAATTACAACTGGGGAAAAGGTTCATTGAACACAGCACGAAAGTTTCAGTGCAAAGCGAAACCGCCAGCACTGATCATGGAATGCATCTCATGTACCATACGTAAGTTCCCAAGAAACACCATCTTTTCCATGTTTCAACGTAAAAAACTAAAAAATATATACAATCAGTAACTATTGTTTTTTTCTTATTAATTGTATTTATTTATGCACTGAAAAGTATAAAGATGAACGTTTCTTAATCTCGTTCGCAGATCGCAGAGATTTTGAACGTTTCTCGTACGGAAACGTTCAGGGTTGAAGTTCCACAACTCATCTCTAAAGAAGAAGAAGAAGAATAACAACGACGCTGTTGTTCCCGATTCAAGTGGACGGCTCACCTGCACGTATGAACGTCGGGAATGGAATCGCGGAGCAAAAGTAAACAAAAAACACGCGGCTCGCCATCGCACACTCCGTGCTCCTCCTGCACATCTCTCCCTCTCTTCTCACATGTGGCACGGCGACAGCGGGAATATTTTCCCGCTCAAAGGAGCTCTCCCTACCGCAGGACAGTCACCTCCACCCATCCCACGAGCGAGCGACCGAACTGCTCGAAGCGCGGGACGCGTGTGGCAGCTGCGGACATGACGTCACGACGCGCACGAACCCTTGAGCTTTCGGGCACTTTGCCTTCATGCTCCGGCATTTTGTACGGTGATGCGTGCGAGACGAATGTGGTTTTAAAAAACTTTCGCTACAATGTTTGACAAACCAGACGTTAGAACACTTGCACACTCCTCCTCGCCTCCGTCATACTCTTTTTAAACCATGTGCAAAAGTTTCGGCTGGTCTATTTATTACGTACGCAAATATGGCGGAATTCCCTCTCTTTTTTTTTTTAAACCAACTGCCGTCCTACGTTCCAATACCTATCTACCTCTTCCCGAGCTGAATTTTTTTCCATTGCATTGAAAAATAGAATTTTGCCGAGCAGAGCGAGAGGAACATTTTTTGTGGGTATTGTTTTAAATTCGAAACACTATTCTATCAATATAGACAAAGAACGCTCTAATACATCTGAAAAGAAGTTGTGTACAATAATGAAAAAACGTTTTCTCCAAACTCAACATTTAATTTAATTATCGTCTCATAAAAATCCAATTGAATGAAAGGCAGAAATTGCATATAATGAAACAAATGACGAAATGATCAAAACACATCAATGTCTGACGTATTTATCAAGGTTTGACATGGAAGTGAAGTGACCTTCGATCAGCACTTCAGTTTTGCCATCAGTTGAACATTTGCCTTCATCATCTTGACGATGTGAATCAATAATAACAAAGATTTCTTCTTCAACACATTTGATGCCTTATTGTACATCCTGGAGAATTTCCCACGGACAACATGCATGTTCTTGAGTCTTGAAAACACAGTTCGAGAGCCACATTCAAACTGAATGATGGGGACTCTGGACTATTTGATATTTGTGATAACATTCCACTTCTTGGTTCATGAATGGTTAGGAGAAAAGAAACATTTCTCCGATGACAAATCGACAAATCAAAATGCAGGTGTCGTCGAGTGTAAAATATGCTGGTGCTGCCCACAGCGAAAGCGTGAAAGGTGAACACGATCAGACCTGGGGAGTAGTTTCTCTGTGGCATCGATGGGTGTGGGATTTTTTTGACTAAGATACTGTTTGGGCCCAGTTTGTTTATTGTGTTTAAGATGGTGTGGATGTGAATTTTTTGTAGTTTCGTTATGTTGTGGGGGGATGTTACGAAGGATGTCACTGTAGTGCCTTTGTGGTGTAGTTTTAATGTACCTAAGGGCCTGTGGGTGGTTGTACATGCAGTGACATGTGTGCTTGGGGTTGGCATTTGCCATTGCAAGGAACTGTGCACCTCTCCTGTCTAGGTCGTCTTTGATTTTTAGCATTTTTACTTCTGTGCGTAGGTGCTCGATTGGTGCCAGCCCGATGGTCCAAATTCAACCAAATCTTTGTTCAAAGGAATTGAAGTTCTATGAATCGAAAAGTCAAGGTGGCAAAACGACCAACCCGAAGTCAAGAAAAACTCACAAAGCCGGAAGCTGCACTGACGAGAAGACGTCACAGATGACTCATGAACAGAATTCAGTGCCGTGTTTACAACATTCACGGGAACGAGTACTATTGTCATGCAAATGAGGGAGACGAAAATAACGAACCGGGCCTTGGAGGCCCATCGGGTGTGAATCAGGGGTTGTGTTATGAATACAATTTTTTTCTCGAAACCGAACGATTTTTTTTTTTTTACAAACAACACAGGAATATGTGTCACCACTTTATAGCAGCTTCCAGGAAAGGTCATGCAGATCAGCGTTTTCATAATAAAGTTATTCCTAAACAAAAAGCTGCAGGGCCTCATAGAGTGCATCATCGGGTTAATGTCATTTTATTGTACACCGCTCCTTTCCTATGCCATCTCCAGGCATTGCAAATCGTCATTGCTGGGCACCGAAGGGGGCTCGGCAGTGACGCACGCTGAAAGGGAGTACTCAGTTTTCACTCTGGTTTCTTGTTTGTTTGTTTGTTTGTTTTCTTTCTTGGTTGTCCGGGCGATATCTCAGCCATCCTTTGAGCTAGGAAGCTGAAATTTTGGCACAATAGTGAGAAAGTCCTTTGTCAAAAACGGTATTTTTTTTTTTTGATTAATCAATAAATTAAGGAGTTATTTAATTATTAGCGATTAATTAAGTTCTTATTTAATTAATTAAATTTCCTTTCTCTTCTGACCATTAACTCAGGCACCTTTTGAGTTAGGAAGCTGATATTTGGACATGCCAATGACCAGGTGATTTGGCTGCAAATGATATTTTTGATTTATTAATTAATCAATTAATCGATTAATTATTTAATTATTCGATTAATGACAAAAAATTTTTTTTTTTTAAAGTTACAGATTCTGATGAAATAGTGGTAGTTTATGTGTTCTCTGACCAAATTGATTAATAATTTAATTTTTTTATGATTATTATTTATTTATATTCATTATTAATCATTTATTTATTTTCTTTCTCATTTGGCCAATATCTCAGGCACCTTTTGAGCTGGGAAGCTAATATTTGGACATGAGTGACCAAGTGATGTGGCTATCAAGGATATTTTTGATTTATTGATTAATCATTTCATCTATTAATTATTTATTGATTAATCGATTAATTATTTATTGAGTAATCAATGAATTTTTTATAAATGACTTATTTAATTAAATTTCTAAAAGATACATCTTCGGATGAAGCACCAGTGGTTTAGTTATGCGATTAGCCAATTGATTATGAAAATATTTTGTGATAATCTTTTATTGATTTTAATTATACAATTAATCAATCAATTAGTGTACACCTCTCCCTCCCAATGCAGCCTCAATGAGCTGCACTGCGGTATTGCCGGGCGCCGGAGGCGCCCCGGCAATGCCGCGCTGCAGCATATTTAATTATTTGGCATGGGGCGGTGTACTTTGAATGTATGTGTACTTGTCTTAAGTTTATTTCAGACAATATAAAAGAACAATTATAATCGTTTCGAAACACTAAAATTATCCAATGTGTTTGCAACAATATTAGAAATTTCTGACAAAAAGAAAAGAGGAAAAAAAATGAAATTTTCATAGGCCAGGGACAAACCAAAGTATGAATCTTCAGTTAAAATAAGATCGAATTCACTTAAAATGATTTTTGCATTTAGAGACAGATCCATACATAAAATAAATTAAAAAGAAAGAAAGAAGGAAAGAAGGAAGGACCCAAAATAGTACATGTAGTAAGGAGTATGATTGTACCTAACCCTAACCCTTCTTTTCTTTTTCGGACCATCGGGCCCTTTTTTTCTTTTTCGGACCATGGGGCCTTCAGACCATCGGGCGGACACCACTCGAATGGATGTGAAGGGCTTTGTTTTGTATGGTCTGCACGATGTTGAGATGTACGTTTGAAAGACTGGAGGCGCGAAATTTGCTGGCATAGTTGATGAATGATCTAATCTACTGTTTGTATGTTGGTGATGTTGTTTCTTTATGGTGGCCGAAGTCAGTGCCTGGGAGTGCCCTACAGTCGTGGCCAAAAATATTGGCACCCTTGCACTTTTTTCAAATAATGCACCATTTCTTCCAGAAAATTGTTGAAATAAAACAATATTTTTGTATCCACAAATGTATTTCTTTGGTTTGCAGTGGAAAAAAACAAAAAAAAGCTGAAAAAATGACTAAATCTTAGGTTATGCCACACAGAAATCCTAAAATGGCCCGGACGATATTATTGGCACCTTTTAGAAGTTGTTAGAAATGATTAGATTTCAAGCAGGTGATTCTCCTTTACTTTGGAAATGAGCTCACCGATGATGAGTTGCAAGTGCCTGCAAAATAAAATCAATCATTCAACCAGTTTGAATAAAGAAAAGGAGTCATTCTGCTGTTTTGTATCACTGTGTGTACCGCAATGAGCATGGAGAAAAGAAAGAAAATCAGAAAATTGTCTGAGGAGGTCAGACACAAGATTGTAGCCAAGCATGGACAATCTCAAGGCTACAAGTCCATCTCCAGAGACCTTGATGTTCCTGTGCCCATCGTACGCAATGTTATCAGGAAGTTTCAGGCCCATTGCACTGCAGCCAACCTCCCTGGAGGTGACTGCAAGAGAAAACTTGATCGAAGATTGCAGCGAAGGATTGTTCGAATGATGGAGAAAGCACCTCGATCAACTGCCAAACAGATTCAAGCTGACCTTCAGACACAAGGTATGACAGTTTCAACTCACACCATCCGTCGCCAACTCAATGAAATGGGGTTCTATGGCAGGAGACCCAGGAGGATCCCACTGCTGATAGCGAGACATGAGAAAGCCTGACTGGAGTTTGTCAAAACACACCTGACCAAGCCAAGATCCTCCTTGGAGAATGTATTGTGGACAGATGAGACCAAATTTGAGCTTTTTGGTAAAGCACATCATCTCTATGTTTACAGAAATCAAAATTAAGCCTTCAAAGAAAAGAACATCTTCCCTACAGTCAAACATGGAGGAGGTTCAGTGATGTTTTGGGGTTGCTGTGCTGCCTCTGGTACTGGGTATCTTGAATGTGTGCATGGCATCACAAAATCAGGAGAATACCAAGACATTTTGGAGCACAATGTTCAACCCAATGTCAGAAATCTGGGTCTCCGTCGAAGGTCATGGGTCTTGCAGCAGAACAATGACCTCAATCACACTTCAAAAAGCACCAGGAATGGTTCAAGACAAAACGCTGGACTGTTCTGAAGTGGCCAGCAATGAGTCCAGATCTAAATCCCATTCAACACCTGTGGGGAGATCTTAAAACAGCAGTTGGGAGAAGGCACCCTTCAAATCTGGGAGAACTGGATCTGTTTGCACAAGAAGAGTGGGCCAAACTGCCAGTAGAGAAGTGTAGGAAGCTCATTCATGGCTATTGGAAGCGCTTGACTTCAGTTATTTTGTCCAACGGCTGTGCTACCAATTATTAAGTCGAGGGTGTCAATAATTTTGTCAATGCCATTTCTTTTTCTTTTCTGATTCAAAAGGATATATTATAATCTGAATCAAAAACAAAGATTCTGTAACTGTAATATTAACAGTGAAATAAAGAATTGTGGAGACCAAATACTTTTGTCAATTTCAACTTATTTTTTAGAGAAAATTGTGAATTATTTGAAAAAAAAGTGCAAGGGTTCCAATATTTTTGGCCACGACTGTAAGTGTGTTCAGCCTTGGTGTGCATGTTTTTTATGTTTGTGATGTGATCTGAGAACGACCTGGATGTGTTAAAAGTGATGTCACGAGAGGGACTTCCTCCAATGGGGGGCAAATCCATGTCCTCTATTATAAACACCACTGGGGGCATAATTAAGCAATTCGATTACTGAACAGGATTAACTAATTAAATTGATAAGTGAGGAAAAGACCCTCTCGTGTTCAGGCCGTTGGTGCTCCTATGGTTGGCAGCGCGTGCCCCGGAAGCATTGACGGAAAGAGAGTGGTAATTATATGTGTGGGAAAAATGCATGCTCAGTCAAGATCGCCCAGATGGCAGAGCACTGGTATGGTTTTGCAGAGGACCTGGGTTCGATTCCTGTTCTGGGCATGTAATTGTCCCACATATATCAATTTAGTTTTTTAATGCTGTTCATTAATATATATACAGTGCATTCAGAAAGTATTCAGACCCCTTCACTGTTTTCACATTTTGTTATGTTGCAGCCTTATGCTGAAATCGTTTAAATACATTTTTTCCCTCATCAATCTACACTCAATACCCCAAAATGACAAAGAGAAAACAGAATTTTAGAAAGTTTTGCAAATTTATTAAAAAGAAAAAACTGAAATATCACATTTACATAAGTATTCAGACCCTTTGCTATGACACTTGAAATTTAGCTCAGGTGCTTCCCATTTCTCTTGATCATCTTTGAGATGTTTCTACACCTTGATTGGAGTCCACCTGTGGTAAATTCAATTGATTGGACATGATTTGGAAAGGCACACACCTGTCCATATAAGGTATCACAGCTGACAATGCATATCAGAGCAAAAACCAAGCCATGAGGTCGAAGGAACTGCCTGCAGAGCTCAGAGACAGGATTGTGTCGAGGCACAGATCTGGGGAAGCCTACAGAAAAAAATTCTGCTGCATTGAAGGTTCCCAAGAGCACAGTGGCCTCCATAATTCTTAAATGGAAGAAGTTTGGAACAACCAGGACTCTTCCTAGAGCTGGCCGCCCGGCGAAACTGAGCAATCGGGGGAGAAGGGCCTTGGTAAGAGAGGTGACCAAGACCCGATGGTCACTCTGGCTGAGCTCCAGAGATCATGTGTGGAGATGGGAGAAACTTCCAGAAGGACAACCATCACTGCAACACTCCACCGATCTGGGCTTTATAGCAGAGTGGCCAGACGGAAGCCTCTCCTCAGTGAAAGACACATGAAAGCCCACAGAATCATGTTTCTCACAGTCTGAGTCCTTTCGGTGCTTTTTTGCAGACTCCAAGCGGGCTTTCATGTAAGCTGCGCTTCACTTCCGTTGAACTTTGGGACGACTAAGAAGAAGATCTTTGTTGGTCGAAAGCTTGTCAAAAATTAAAGATCGAAGTCCTGAAGCTACGTCCGCGTCTGATTTAATCTCCCGATTATTTATTCAATGCAAATGAGACGCCCTGCTCGTACTGTGGAGTTTCTACTATTTCTCACAGTTATATATATATATGTATGTATATATATATATCTATCTATAATTCCAGTAATCTCTGTGTGTCTGTGTGTCTGTGTGTGTGTCTGTGTGTTTGTCTGTGACCGCTGTTTCTCGACAACCACGGGTCCGATATACTTGAAACTTGCCAGGTATATTGCTGGGGACCCGAGGATGTGCCTTTTCAAGGTTTCATATTAATCGGACAAGTAGTTACCGAGCTATGGCGATTTCTTTACCAAACTCCGCAAGCCGTTCGCTTTGGACCAAACCATTGCATGTAAATAGAGGGGGGGGATTGTCACCGTACTCGCAAGCCGTTCGCTTTGGACCAAACCATTTCATGTAAATAGAGGGGGGGGGATTGTCACCGTACTCGCAAGCCGTTCGCTTTGGACCAAACCATTTCATGTAAATAGAGGGGGGGGATTGTCACCGTACTCGCAGGCCGTTCGCTTTGGACCAAACCATTTCATGTAAATAGAGGGGGGGGGATATAATTTTAGATATATATATATAGTACGGGCATGCCCTAGTATATATATATACAGTATATATATATACTAGCGGGGTCACCCGTGGGAATCCCACGGGCATGGATGTGTGTGACATTTCGACATATTGAGTTATATGCTGCACATTCATTTTTACAAAATGGTTACTGGCAAGTCATCAGATCCAGAAATGGTGTGATGAACACAATTTATTTATTTCACATAATATGTGACCCCTCACTCCTCTCCACCTGACACTCTCCTGTCTCCACCTGACACTCTCCTGTCTCCACCTGACACTCTACTCTCTCCACCTAGCACTCCTCTCCTCTCCAAACCCTCACATCCCTCTCCTTTCCAATCCCTCACCTCTCCAATCCCTCACACTCCTGTCCTCTCCAATCCTTCACACGCCTCTCCAATCGCGCCTCACACTCCTCTCCAATCGCGCCTCACACTCCTCTCCAATCGCGCCTCACACTCCTCTCCAATCGTGCCTCACACTCCTCTCCAATCGTGCCTCACACTCCCCTCCAATCACTCCTCTCCAATCGTGCCTCACACTCCTCTCCAATCGTGCCTCACACTCCTCTCCAATCGCGCCTCACACTCCTCTCCAATCGCGCCTCACTCGCCTCTCCAATCGGCTTTCCCCGTCTCGTTTCTCTCCTTTTTCTCCCGTCTCGTTCTTTTTCTTGCTCCAAATTGGCCCGTCGGAATCGGAAATCGGCCCGTCTCGCCCGTCGGCCCGTCGGAATCGGAAATCGGCCCGTCTTGCTTTTGTGCTTGTGCGTAAATAAATTGTGTTCATGACACCATTTCTGGTGTTGGGCTAGCGGCTAGGGTGCCGGCTTAGGATCCTGGGTTCGAATCTCGGTCGATCGCCGAATTAATGCCAGGGGGGTTGACTCAGCCTGTCATCCTTCCGAGGTCGGCTAATTGAGTACCAGTTCACTGGTAATTCCCTGTTTGTCGTTGAAGGCGGCAAAAAGGGTTGGCGTCAGGAAGGGCATCCGGCCGTAAAACATTGCTTCAAAAAGGGGACAAAAAAACAACAACTACCACGGTCCCCGAAAAGGCCAACCCCCGCTTTGCGGGGAAAAATGGCCTCTAAACGGTGGTTTTTACACCATTTCTGGATCTGATGACTTGCCAGTAACCATTTTGTAAAAATGAATGTGCAGCATCTAACTCAATATGTCGAAATGTCACACACATCCATGCCCGTGGGATTCCCACGGGTGACCCCGCAAGTTTGCATTGACGTTCGTCGATGGACTCGTTCGCCCGTCTCATTCGTTTTCTTGCTGCATCCTGTTCAAGTCTGCGTTCTTCATCGATCGTCTCATTCATTTTGGAAATAGAAGTTTCCACGCAGCGCATGAATTGTCACGATCCTCAAGAGGAATTTGTCTCGTAATCATCAAATGATAAATGGCAAGTAAATTATATTGTGGAAAATTAAAGATTTCAAATAAACCTATTTAAAGTGTATTCGCACATAACTAATTTTAAAAAACGAAGAAATATCTCTCGGTAATTTCCTGAAACATATTTTACTTCCGGCTAATAATGTTGAATTAAATAAAAACGAAGACATATATGTCGGCATCATTGTTGACGTTTTTGTGACGACTGTCATCAAACGAAAAAGTAATATATCTTAACGGAAAAGCAAAAGCGAATTTTTAATATATATCGACACGTTGCCGTCGGTGTCATGTTGGGCGGTGTATGATACACCATGACGCGATTTTTAAAAATAAATTCTGCATTTTCCCGCGTGTGTGGAATGTTCTAAATTATTGCTGACACCGAGTCCAAAACCATCGATAAAAATGAAATCATATGGTGAGTTAGATTGGAGATAAAGGCGTGAGAGAGACTCAATGGCCTTGAAGTTGAAGTTACAGGCGTTTGAGAATTCATTTCGTTCTATAAACGGCAACTTTCATTGGATTTCCTTCCCGTTTTTTTTCAACCGAGTCGAAAACTATGTTAGCGACTGTGAAAAATGAAATGATATATCGAATTTTTAATATGTATCGACACGTTGCCGTCGGTGTCATGTTAGGCGGTGTATGATACACCATGACGCGATTTTAAAAAATATATCTGCATTTTCCCGCGTGTGTGGAATGTTCTCAATTATTGCTGACACCGACTCTAAAACCATCGATAAAAATGAAATCATATGGTGAGTTATATTGGAGATAAAGGCGTGAGAGAGACTCAATGGCCTTGAAGTTACAGGCATTTGAGAATTCATTTCGTTCTATAAACGGCAACTTTCATCGGATTTTCTTCTCGTTTTTTTTCAACCGAGTCTAAAACTATGTTAGCGACTGTGAAAAATGAAATGATATATCGAATTTAAAATAGATATCGACACATTGCCGTCGGTGTCATGTTGGGCGGTGTATGATACACCATGACGCGATTTTAAAAAATATATCTCTGCATTTTCCCGCGTGTGTGGAATGTTTGTGGGAAATTAAAGATTTCAAATAAACCTATTTAAAGTGTATGCGCACATAACTAATAAAAAAAACGAAGAAATATCTCTCGGTAATTTCCTGAAACATATTTTACTTCCGGCTAATATGTTGAATGAAATAAAAACGAAGAAATATATGTCGGCATCATTGTTGACGTTTTTGTGACGACTATCATCAAACGAAATAGTAATATATCATAACGGAAAAGCAAAAGCGAATTTTTAATATATATCGACACATTGCCGGCGGTGTCATGTTGGGCGGTGTATGATACACCATGACGCGATTTTAAAAAATATATCTCTGCATTTTCCCGCGTGTGTGGATTGTTCTCAATTATTGCTGACACCGAGTCTAAAAGTAAAACCATCGATAAAAATGAAATCATATGGTGAGTTAGATTGGAGATAAAGGCGTGAGAGAGACTCAATGGCCTTGAAGTTACAGGCCTTTGAGAATTCATTTAGTTCTATAAACGGCAACTTTCATCGGATTTTCTTCCCGTTTTTTTTCAACCGAGTCTAAAACTATGTTAGCGACTGTGAAAAATGAAATGATTTATCGAATTTGATTTGAAATAAAACTGGGGGAGAGCAAGACACCACGGGCCTACAAAACAGGACTCAAAGCTATGCGAGTTAATAAAATGGTGGATATTTGTTTATAGCCACTCCCAGAATGGGTGGAGCTATGGGTGGAGCTACTCTGCAAACCGAGTAAGCCACACCCCGGACAGACACCCAACAGATAGACAGACAGACAGACAGAATCATCTACGGCTATTATAATATAGATATATATATATATATATATATATATATATATATATATATATATATATATATATATATATATATATATATATATACAATCCGATAAAACATACTATATACAGCTCTAAAAGCATAGATACAGTGCCTTCAGAAAGCATTCAGACCTCTTGACTTTTTCACATTTTGTTGTGTTTCAGCCTGAATTTAAAATGGATTAAATTGACATTTTTTGTCACCAGTCTACACAGAATGCCTCATAATGCCAAAGTGGATTTTTAAGCCATTTTTACAAATTAATTAAAAATGAAAAGCTGAAATGTCTTGAGTCAATAAGTATTCGACCCATTTGCCATGACACTCCAAATTGAGCTCAGTTGCTTCCAATTTATTTTGATCATCCTTGAGATGTCTCTACAACTTGATTGGAGTCCACCTATGGCCAATTCAATTGATTGGACATGATTTAGAAAGAAGCATCTTTCTATACAAGGTCCCACAGTTGACAGTGCATGTCAGAGTAGAAACTCTACCGTGGAGTCCAAGGAACTGTCTGTAGAACTCCGAGATAGAATTGTGAGGAGGCAGAGATCTGGGGAAGGGAATAAAATAATTTCTAGAGCGTTGAAAGTTCCAAAGAGCACAGTGAGCTCCATAGTTAAGAAATGAAAAGAATATGGAACTACCCAGACTCTTCCTAGAGCTGGCCGTCGGCCAAACTGAGCAACCGGGTAAGAAGGACCTTGGTCAGGGAGGGGACCAAGAATCCAATGACCACTCTGACAGAACTACAGAATTCCTTGGCCGAAATAGGAGAACCTTCCAGAAGGACAACAGTCTGTGTAGCACTTCACAAATCTATGCTTTATGGGAGAATGGCCAGACAGATGCGACTCCTGCAAAAAAGGCACATTAGAGCATGCCTGGAGTTTACAAAAAAGTACATGAAAGACGGAGAACATGAGGCAAAAGATTATGTGGTCTGATTTAACAAAAATTGAACACTTTGGCCTGAATGCAAAGCGCTATGTCTGGCGGAAACCGAGCACAGCTCATCACCCATCTGACACCATCTCTACCGTCAAGCATGGTGATGGCAGCATCATGCTATGGGGATGCTTTTCAGTGGTAGGGACTGTGAGACTTGTAAGGATAGAGGGAACAATGAATGGAGCCAAATACAGGCAAATCCCTGAGAAGAACCTTCAGAGTGCAAAAGACCATGACTGCGGCAAAGATTTACGTTCCAACAGGACAATGACCCCAAGTATACAGCCAAAGAAACACTGGAATGGCTTCAGAACAACAATGTGAAAGTCCTTGCGTGGCCCAGCCAAAGTCCAGACTTGAATCCCATTGAGAATCTGTGGAAGATTACTGTTCACCGACACTCCCCATCCAACTTGACAGAGGTTGAGTAAATATGCAAGGACGAATGGGTGAAACTCCAAAAATCCAGATGTGCAAAGTTGATACAGACATACCCAAGAGGACTCAAAGCTGTAATCCCTGCCAAAGGCACTTCTATGAAGTATTGACTCAGGAGCTAGGCTGAATAGTTTTGTAAATTAGATATTTCTGTATTTCATTTTCAATTTATTTGTAAAAATTTCTAAAACCATATTTTCACTTTGTCATTGTGGGGTATTTTGTGTAGATTGGTAAAAGAAAATTGAAATTGAATCAATTTTAAATTCAGACTAACAACAAAATGTAAAAAAGTCAAAGGGAGTGAATACTTTCTGAAAGCACTGTACCTGCTAAGGTATAAAACACACTTTGTCTTTCTGTGCATTTTACTAATTAGAGGCTTTGAATAGTCTGTGCATGACACGGACAACAAACCACGAGTTACGTGCACATACGTGTAAGGTGCAAACAAAACTTTATTGAGCCAATTTCATATAGAAAAAGCGAGCAATCCATGGCATTATAGCAACACCAGACTTGCATAGACATTGCTTTAATTAAAAGTGGCAACATCTCATATTGGCGATGTGGAATGGGTGCAGCCTCAGAAATTAAATACAAATAATTTAATCGATCTGAAGAAGCCACTTGCTCTTATGTGGCCACAGTTCACTGTTTTAATGAGACAATAACTCATTTATAAAAGCACCCCCATACACACACACACACACACACACACACACACACACACACACACACACACACACACACACACACACACACACACACACACCAGGAATCCTGACAGAGGCAACAGAAAGAGCTAATTTCCCCATTAATAACAACAGTAAATTAAACTTGCTCCGGAGTCATCATTGCAGGTTTTGTTGGAGACGAGAGTTGACTTCAGACAGCTGTACCTTTACCTTTGCAGCGACTGCGTGGTAGTCGCTTTCCAGGCTCTTGGTGGCTATGACTGTATTTCCAACGAGTCAAGGTTCACTCTTTTCCTGTAATGTAACACTGCCACATTAAAATTTGGGGATACTGTGGGAACGACGGACTATGATGCCATAAACTGGACAGACCGTGCCACGTCATGCCATCATCCACACCGCTATGATGGAAGTATGGTTCCCGGAGGAAGGCATTAAGTGTTTAATCTTGGCATCTGTGGTGTCCCACTTTTTGAAGCAGAATTTTTTTAATTATGTAAATTTTCAATTTTTTATTATTTATTTATTTTTCCAATTTTCACTTATTTAATTTTCAGATTTTAAAAAATTTTCAATTCTTACTTTTCTTCAATTATTTCGATTTTTCCATTATTTTATTTTATTTTAATTATTTTTCATTATGAGGCAGAATTTGAAGTGCTACCAATTGGATAATATTATGAGTTGGTGGGGCTGGCTATACCTGGAACCATCAGCAATCTCTGATCACAGTTCTCTAGTTTTTGTAGTTTTACAGGCTCGTTTGTACATTGGGCAACATGAATTACAAGGAATTCAGGAGACAACCGAGCCAGCGCTCTGACGTTAGTTAGCCCAAAGTTGCAACATTTGCCAATGCCATCATGCCACCTGGGTATGGCTAAAATCAACACAGTGTATGTAAGGGATTTTAACCTCGGTGTCAAAAAAGAATCCTCGAACTTGCAAGATTGTCTAATTGGATCAGACTAAAACCGACGTCCCCCCCTCCCACCCCTACTGTTAAAGAACATGTTAAAGATGTCACAGCATATCATTTATCATAAAGGTACAGGGTTCTGAGCTGGTTGGATTGACAGCAATGGTTATATAACCAATGGCTCCAATCAGACAGTTTTCCTTCAACACTTACACCTGGAATACTTATAGACCGTTTACTGACACATCTGCACAATGCCAAAAGAAAGTTATATACCATGCACCGACATCAATAAGACCTTGCTCGGTTCAGGGATTACGGGAAGTGCCTTGTTCCAGGCACGATTCTTCCCCCTGGGCTGCTCTTTTTAGCAGGACCTTCAAAACCACCGGGAGTTTTCAAGATGCCTTGCTGAGACAGCAGTTTCCTTCATCCCTTTCCAAAAGCCTAATCTCTCTTCCTTGACTTCCTTCTAGCTCAGCTTTTGCAGGCAACAGTAGTAGCACCACAAAAGGTGGGATGTGACACAGGATGCACTCCTTCCACCTCATGGTGTGATCCCACAGATAGCTCCTGAGCTCAGCGAAAGGCCAGGATGCGCAGCGAGCAATTGACCCGTCACGCACAATTTTCCCTCCTTCCCATCCAGTAAGTATGGACTTTTACGCGAGTTTCCTCAAAGCCCCTGAGCTCAGCATTTGGTGCGTTCCTCCACTATGACGAGTTCAGCCTGTCCGGTGGAGGTGCTGAGCGCACCTTGGGACATGTCATGTAGAGAATGGCTTTGGAGGTGCATTTCAGTCGCCCAGAGGACTTTGTCATGGAGCTACCCAAACAGTTGTGCATCCGCTATTAACACACGGGTGTCTTCATTTCAACCCTTGCAATCTGGAACTGAGAGTCATGTTGTGAATTTTTGAAAAGGTTTACAATTTGCGCATTGCACATTTTATGGTCACTTTCACCAAGTCTCAACATCACAATGATGGAAATAAAGTGTGCATTCAAAAAATTCCAAATAAAAAACACCGTCAATCAGACTTGAGGAGAAAACCGTTCCAAAGATTGTTTTTCAAAAAGGAAATGCATTTTGGTGAAAGTGACCATAAAATATAAGTTTCCCTTCATTATCACCGCAATACAAGCATATTTGGAAGGTGCGTAGAACATAATCTTGACCAGACAATTTTGCCAAAGTCACAATTATTCATAGCGGGGAAACTTATGGAAGAAACGCACATTGGATGAAATGTAACGACTGATCGGAGACACAAATGTCTGAAATGAAACATTCTGAAATATCTGAAACAATGCTGAAATAAACATCCCGGTTTCGGTATGTATAAAGTGTTGCATCATGCACCACGGTGTTCTCTATGGAATATGGTAGAACCATAAAGCCGAGGGGGTGAGGGCGGCCAGGTTATTTTGGGTCGGTAACGAGACGCCTTTTTGTGGGACATGGGAAAGGGCCCGAGCGGAAGCTGCGTAGCTACAAGCAATTAGCACGAGCAACAAGTTGGATGGGGAAACGCGTTTTCCTCCCCATCACAGTCGGCCAACAATGAGCAGTGGGCCCCAGGCTGCCATTCAGCGCCTGGAGGGCACACCACACTGACTCTGGTAGGGTGAGGCAAGTTAGTGTTTTAGGAAAGCAATGGCGGAACGCTGCACCTACCATACCCTGGCCATAAAAAAAACACTTACAGAGGAACTTTGAGCTATATTGTACATCTATCTATAATTCCAGTAATCTCTGTGTGTGTGTGTGTGTGTGTGTCTGTGTGTGTGTATGCGACCGCTGTTTCTCGACAACTACCGGTCCGATATACTTGAAACTTGCCAGGTATATTGCTGGGGACCCGAGGATGTGCCTTTTCAAGGTTTCATATTAATCGGACAAGTAGTTACCGAGCTATGGCGATTTCTTTACCAAACTCCGCAAGCCGTTCGCTTTGGACCAAACCATTTCATGTAAATAGAGGGGGGGGATTGTCACCGTACTCGCAAGCCGTTCGCTTTGGACCAAACCATTTCATGTAAATAGAGGGGGGGGGGGGGATTGTCACCGTACTCGCAAGCCGTTCGCTTTGGACCAAACCATTTCATGTAAATAGAGGGGGGGGATTGTCACCGTACTCGCAAGCCGTTCGCTTTGGACCAAACCATTTCATGTAAATAGAGGGGGGGGGATATAATTTTAGATATATATATAGTACGGGCATGCCCTAGTTTTTTAAAATCTTAGTGATGAAGAAACTTAAACATTGCGAAATTGATAAACTGCCTTCATATAATCAATACATTTCACAAACAACCACGTGTTATGTATAATAAGCATACACGACGTAAGCAATTATAGTTTCTCCTAAATACAAGTTTCTTAAATGCATTAAATACTAATTTACTGTTTCCATCCACTCTCAGTTTTGGCCTCTTTGATGTTACCAACCCCCAAAAAACGATATAGGGGAGCCAGCTTCTCATGTGTATCATTCACACAAGACACAAACTAGAACGGCATTCAGTAGAGAGCATACCTCCACCTGGTTGGCCCTATCACTCAATGGTGAAGAATCACTTAGAAAATTATACTAGCTGGATCCGGATCCGGATCTTCACCAAAATTGAATCGATTCTTCCTTGTCTCACACACAACTTGTCCAACAAGTTTCGTCCAAATCCGTCCATAAAGTTTTGAGATATCCTGCTATGTATCGTATTTGTCCCTTTCGTCCAATGGTGAAGAATCATTTTAAAAGTTAAATAACTCCCATTCCCGAATCCATATTCAGATCTTCACCAAAATCGAATCGATTCGTCCTTTTCAGACACCCAACCGGTCCACCAAGTTTAGTCCACATCCGTCCACACCTTTTTGAGATACCGTAAAATGGGGTGAATAGGGACAGCAAGGTGAATAGGGACACAAACTGAAAAAAAGTTCAGAAACTTTTTTGGCTTAAAATTGATAACCATACTGATTTGTTGATATTTGGGTTGAAAGTGTTCTCTTGTTTTTTTAAAAAGCAACTTATAGTTCCTATTAACCCCATGTATTGATATTAACCCCATATATGGATTTTTATGGCTGTCCCTATTCACCCCGTTTTACGGGTGAATAGGGACAGTCACTAATGCAAAAAAATAATAATCAAGAAACAATCCCGAGTTTCCAACTTATTGCTAAATTGATAGCTCAGATGGATGCACATAATATGCACCCATAATATAAACCACGGTGCCAATGAAAAAAAATATGGGATAAAAAGTTTCTCCAAACTGTCCCTATTTCTCGATTATTATTTTTTTGTATTAGTGACTGTCCCTATTCACCCGTAAAACGGGGTGAATAGGGACAGCCATAAAAATCCTATTTATTCCTATTAACCCATATATGGGGTTAATAGGGACTATAAGTTGCTTTTTAAAAAACCAAGAGAACACTTTCAACCCAAATATCAACAAATCAGTATGGTTATCAATTTTCAGCGAAAAAAGTTTCCGAACTTTTTTTCAGTTTGTGTCCCTATTCACCTTGCTGTCCCTATTCACCTTGCTGTCCCTATTCACCTTGCTGTCCCTATTCACCTTGCTGTCCCTATTCACCTTGCTGTTCCTATTCACCTTGCTGTCCCTATTCACCTTGCTGTCCCTATTCACCTTGCTGTTCCTATTCACCTTGCTGTCCCTATTCAACCCATTTTACGGTATCCTGCTATGTATCGTTTTTGGCCCTATTTCCCAATGATGAAGAATCACTTTAAAAAATTATAGTAGCCGGATCCCAATCCGGATCTTCACCAAAATGTAATCATTTCGTCCTTGTCACATATGCTACATCTATGAAAAGTTTCGTCCGAATCCGTCCACAACTTTGTGAGATATTTTGTTCACAGACAAACGGACAGACAAACAAACAGGGGTGAAAACATAACCTGCATCCACTTTTAGTGG
This sequence comes from Myxine glutinosa, assembly GCF_964187855.1. Taxonomy (NCBI): domain Eukaryota; kingdom Metazoa; phylum Chordata; class Myxini; order Myxiniformes; family Myxinidae; genus Myxine; species Myxine glutinosa. Next base: position 76,327,483 of record NC_136261.1, on the reverse strand, counting down.
CGGAGGTAATAAAATGTTGAAAAAAAAAAAAGATGCCACGTTGCCCTATTCATTTGTAATGTAATGCTGAGGGTGTGCAATCCCTTCCTCTCTAGAGGGCCTGGGTCAGGATCTGATTCCACAAACAGTAAATGCTTGAGGCAATGAGACAATAATTGTTTATTATCGATCTTAATATTGAACTAGAACGTAGAGTGCATACCTCTGCCAGGCTGAACAGAGCTCTGTCCAGAGTATCAACCTGTAATTAAATATTTCATTAATTAACATGTCTACATCACATGAATGCAATGGAGGGATTTTTTTTTTCCAAGATGTTCAAAGAGTTAGCAATTATGTGAAATGTCTGTAAGGCAACAATTTGAAATTTCGCCAGAATAGCAACCCAAAAGGCCTCAATATATACTCCTGTTCAAAAGATCTGGCGCAATTATTAAAATTCACATATTGCAAGGATGACGTCTGGCTTCACATAAAATTGCGTACTCCATGATGCAGAACCTTGCCTGTGGAACAAAACAAAATCATTTGAGGCTAAATGCGTCAATAGCTCTGTCTGAGTTAGATGGCAACCCACTGTTATGTTTGATCTCAACAAAAGGTCACATTAAAAATTATAGAGAGAGAGAAAGAGAGAAACAAAAAGAGAGAAAAAAGAGAGAAAAAAGAGAGAGAAAAAAGAGAGAAAAAAGAGAGAAAAAAAAAGAGAGAACAAAAAGAGAGAAAAAAAGAGAAATAAGTCGAAGGGAGAAAATATCAGATGCTTCTAACTCGAGTTATGATCTGCAAAACGATTTTCAAAGGGCACATGATTGTTTAACCTGAGATGGAATCAATTCATCTTTGTATCACAGTCAATGCCAAGTTTGGTTGAAATCCCTTTTGTGGTGCCCAAGTTGTGGTGACAGATTTTCAATTAAAGGCCACACGACCATAGACTTTGGCCTTTTGAACCCAAAATCTATTCAGTTTATCTTTGTATTCCAGTTCATACGATTGCCAAGTTTGGATGGAAACCCTTCAGAAGTTCACACGTTATTGTGGTAACGAAAATCTGCTACGCATCTACTAACTGACAGACTACGCAAAAGCATAATGCCTCTGGCATCTTTGGCAGTGAAGGAATAAAAAAAGGATCTTGTAACCTTGGGAATCGATCCCAAACAAGACTTATCAGAGGCCGCCAGTGCACTCGTAGCCCAAATGTCATGTGGCTGTGAAGCTCGAGTCTAATAACGCAAAAGAAAAACGATTATTATTAAAAGAGTTTAAAAAAAATCAGAATGGCACTCGGTAGAGCACATACCCGTCCATGCCAGGCTGAACAGTTTACATTTTGTATTCCACTGATAGGCCAGATCTTCATCAGAACCTGAACCAACATTTAACCGACCTGTTATTGTCACCTACCCAACTCATCCAGCAAGTTTTCTCCGAACCATCCACAACTTTTTGAAATATCATGATATATATATACATAAGTTCAAAACACACCTGGTCACAAGTGTGCCGCACTGACCGGGTCCTCAGTCGAGGTCCTCAGCATCATCCCGTTTCGGCCCTTCAACTTCGATACGGTCAGCTAAGGTGGGCCAGTAGGGGCGCATACACATCCACATGCAGCAACTGCACCTGGATGCGTACATACCCCCACCCCAGCCAGTGCGAACAACAACAACACCTCCGCATCCAGAATCCACAGCACCAAACAAACATGGTGGAACACTCAAACACCCACCTTTATACCCTTCACCACTCACCAACAAAACACACCAGATCATTCATACACACACATAACACCAACCAACCAACCACCTACCCTTACATCATACACCACTCAACATACAAAAACACACTCATACAAAAATTAATTCATGCAAAAACACACACCCTCACCCACTCACTCATATACACAAAATAAGAAATAATAATGGTAACAAAAAAAACAAAAACAAAAAAAGCCACACAACCAACCTGCACCATTCGACGTGCCTCCATAAACTTCCTCCATATCCAAAATGAGCCTTTCAAGGCAACCTGGGCCACCTTGTCACACGTCCTCCTTCTTTCTGTCCCACACACTCCCAGCCTAGCAAGAAATGCAGAAAAGCAATTGCCAATATACCCTCTACACCCCACCTCAAATGGCTGACACGACACTCACCAACCCTTCTCCCGGCAATCTGCCTCCAGCTCACTGAACTTTCCTCTTTATAAAATAATTTAAATTTAATTATATATATATAAATATATATATATTATATAATATAATTAAAATATTTAATATATATATATATATATATATAATTTAAAAAATAATATAAAATGGTAACATTTTAATAAAAATAATTGAAAATAATTTAAAAATTAAATAATTTAAAAAATAATTTAAAAAATATATATATCATTTAAATTAAATGTACAATATCAGTGTACAAGATCTATAACAAAATAATTTAAAAATAATTATATATATATAAATATATAAATATATATATAAAGTAAGGGAGGGTCGAGGATGATGTGGTTGAGCTTGAAAGTGGTTGGATGTCAATGAAAGCTAGTCTGTTGGGAGCCGTTGGTGAGGTATGTGGATGGACAAAAGGACCACCGAGGCACTCGGAAACATGGTGGTGGGATGATGAAGTTGGAAAGAAGATTGACGAGAAGAGGAAGAAGTTCAAGGAGTGGCAGAAGGCGAAGGGTACGAGAGCAGAAACAGCAGAGCATGAAAGTTATAAGGCAGCCAGGAAGGCTGCAAAGAAAGAGGTAGCAAAGGCGCAGGAGGCATGTAGGAAAATGTTCGGTGAACGCTTGGATTCGGAAGAGGGTCAGAAAGCAGTATTCAGGATTGCAAAGCAGATAGCGAAAGAGAGGTGTGATGTGATGGGGGTGAGCTGCTTGAAGGATGAAGTGGGACAAATCGTTGTCGACCCAGATGGAATTAAAGGAAGATGGAAAAGATATATGGAAATGCTGTTGAATACAGAGAATGAATGGGATGGCAACATAGAGAGTAACCCAGTTTTAGGACCGGCAGAGAAGATAACTGAGAAGGAAGTTGAGGAAGCGATAAAAGCAATGAAGGGTAGAAAAGCGGGAGGGCCGACGGGAGTTGTGGGAGATATGTTGAAGGCAGCAGGAAGTTGGGGTGTGAAGAGAATGACAGAGATCTGTAATCTGGTGGTGAAAGAAGGCCGCATTCCAGTGGACTGGGAACTGAGTACCCTCGTCCCTCTATACAAGGGGAAAGGTGACCCTAGTACCTCGTACCGAGCGATAAAGTTATTGGAGCATGGAATGAAGGTATTGGAAGGGGTGTTGGAGAGGAGGATAAGGAAGAAAGTGAAGATCGACGAAATGCAGTTTGGATTTATGCCAGGAAGAGGAACGACAGACGCGCTTTTCATTGTGAGGCAGTTGCAGGAGAAGTACATGGAGAAGAGGAAGAAGTTGTTTCTTGGGTTTGTTGATCTGGAGAAAGCATTCGATCGGGTTCCACGCAAAGTATTGACATGGGCATTGAGGAAGTTAGGAGTGGAGGAATGGTTGATCAGAGTAGTGATGGCAATGTACAAAAGAGCACGCACAGCTGTAAGGACGAAGGACGGGAACAGTGGTGAGTTTGAGGTGAAGGTGGGAGTGCATCAGGGGTCGGTACTAAGTCCACTACTATTTGTAGCTGTGATGGAGGTGCTGGCTCAGAACGTAAAGGAGGGTTTACCGTGGGAGTTGTTGTCTGCAGATGATCTGGTGTTGATTGCGGAAAGTATGGATGGACTGAAGGAAAAGATGAACACGTGGAAGGAATGTATGGAGACAAAAGGTCTGAAGGTGAATATCGGAAAGACGAAGGTGATGGCAAGTGGTAAAGCATGTGGTGAGGTGGAAAGAACTGGGAAGTGGCCCTGTGCTGTGTGTAGGAAGGGTGTCGGAGTGAACTCCATTCAGTGTACAATGTGCGCTGAGTGGGTTCATCAAAAATGTAGTGGTCTGAGAGGGTCATTAACCAGTGTGGCAGCTACATTCAAGTGTAAGGTGTGCACAGAGGGAGCTGCAGATGGAGGAAATGTTGAGTTGGATCTTGGAGACGGCGTGAAGCTGGAAGGTGTGAAAACATTTTGCTACCTCGGAGACATGCTGAATGGAGAAGGTGGATCAGACTCGGCAACGGTTGCTCGAGTGAGATGTGCATGGAAGAAGTTTCGGGAATTGAGTGGCGTGCTGATGATGAGGGGAGTGTCGTTGAAGCTGAAGGGAAAGGTGTATGCTGCATGTGTGAGAAGTGTTATGATTTATGGGAGCGAGACATGGGTAATGAACGTAGAGCAGCAACGAAGTTTGGAAAGGGTGAAAATGTGAATGGTTCGACGGATGTGCAGAGTATCGTTGAGAGAGAGGAAGACAAATGATGAATTGCGAAAGATGATGGGAATAGAGCCTGTGATTGATGCTGTGAAGAGGAACAGGTTGAGATGGTTTGGTCATGTGTTGAGGAAGGATGAAAGTGACTGTTTGAGAAGAGTGATGGAAATGAATGTAGAAGGAAGTAGAAGACGGGGAAGACCGAGAAAGACTTGGCTAAAGATGGTGGAAGAAGAAATGCGGGCAAGGGGGTTAACAAGGAGAGATGCAGAAAATAGGGCAAAATGGAGAAGATTGTCATGGGGACCGCAAGGCTAACCCCCGCTCTAGCAGGGAAAATGGCCTTTAAAATGCATGTTGTATATATAAATAAATATATATATATAAATAAATATATATATATATAAATATATATAAAAATAAATATATATATATATATATAAATATATATATATGAATAAATAAATATAAATAAATAAATAAATAAATATAAATAAATAAATAAATAAAAATAAATATATATAAAAATAAATAAATAAATATAAAAATAAATAAATAAATATAAATAAATAAATAAATATATAAATATATATATATATATAAATATATATGTATAAATAAATATATATTATATATGTATATATAAATAAATATATATATAAATATATATATATATATATATATAATATATATATATATATATATATATATATATATATATATATATATATATATATATAAATATATATATATATATATAAATAAATATATAAATAATAAATAACTATATACAGTATATATATATATATATTATATATACTGTATAGTCGTTGGCCCTATCAATGGTGCACTGGAGAATCACTTAAAAAAAGTTATCGTATCCGGATCCAGATCTTCACGAAAATGTAATAAATTTGTCCGTGTCACACACCCAAGCTGTCCACCAAGTTTACTCCGAATCTGTCCACAACTTTTTGAGATATCCTGCTCACAAACAGATAAACAGGGGTGAAAACATAACATCCGTCCGCCTTCGGTGGCAGAGGTGAAAACATTAATCCCAGGAGAAACATTCTACCTGTGCAGGCCGCGATGGCCCCACCAGGCGATTGTGAGAAAGCACAGAAGAGGAATTTTCCAGGAGATACAGCACAGACTCGCATCGAGAACAGACGAGTCAAATTTAAGTATGTCGATAGAATGTTTCAAGGAAGAGAGGGATGTGAAGATTGGGAAATAAAGCAGATGGAAAATGCATGAAGACAATAATTGTCAAAAGATTAATGTATAAAACATTTCATTTTCAAGAGAAACAGTCACTTTGCGCTCGGTCTGTTTGTTGTTCCCATCTGAGCACATGACTTATGATGCTGTGATCCCAAGCTCAAATCCCATATTCTACATCCTATATGTTGATTTATTTTTCACTAATGACGGCTAATGTCCTTGCAATTCATGAAAATGTACATTAATAGCTCCTAACATGCCCTTCCCTGTGTGCGATACAGGACATGTACAGCTCCTCCATAATCCGTCGATCACCAGAAAGAAGATTTAAAATATATATTATGCGTTGAATCCTAAAGAATAATAAATAAATAATAGAAAGTAGAGGGATAAGGCTATGATTTTAGCAAGAGGAAGCCAAAAGATCTCTGCTGCCTCATCTTTGGAGGAAGTGACATCCTCTGACTTCCTGCTACACTGGGCCTATAGTGCCAAGAATCCATTGTGAGCCCTTTACTCATCACCCGGTCTCCAAGGACAAACTCGTACCCTCTTCCCACCCAGGCCCAGCCAAATTGGCCCAGTCTCATCCTGCTGCATCAAACCCTGCTGCACCTCCCTCCCCCATCCCCGATAGCTCCACGGCCTGTCTGGTACGTCACAGGTTTGTAAGTTAATGCAAAAAGAAATCGGAAACCACCTTTTTAGTTTATTTACTGTTGTAGGGGAGCATGTTGGTGTGGCTCAGTCGAGGGGCCTACAGAACGAGAGGGGCCTGATTGGGAAAACGTGGTCAGCAACGCACCAAAGGTGTTTTGTGGAAAACATGTCAATCTCGTGACACCCCGTCGTCGACGTTATCATAAGTTTTTTCAATTATAAAACATGTCTTTCAGTTACTCTACCACTGTATTAACAAGACAAATTGAGCAACGATGAGGCAATGGCAGCCAAAGGATACATTCTTTCATCACAAAGTTGTTCTGTTCATGGTGCTGCCACTTGCGCTCCAGGTTCACCAGCTGGGGTGGAGTGGGAGGGGGGAGGGGGGGTGGAGATTGGAGTGTCTCAGCTCCACAAGATAATTCGTACCAACTGCATATTCAACGAGTCTTCAATTGAGACCGCATCTCATAAGGGAAAGTGGACTCGATGGAAGAACAATGCTTCGATGCATATCATACCCTATGTGGAACACTGGAGTCTTTCCAGTGCACATTACATTTAAATTGCTGAAGTTCCAGTCAAAGAATCATTGGAATCTCCCGCGATGAAGCTAACTCTGAGGGCCTTTCACTCACTCGCCGCAGGCAGGTAGGTGGTCTTTCTGTCTTCTACCGACTCCTCTCCGGCCTTGCTCCCCCAGCTCTCTCTGGGCTCTGTCCCCCTAATATTCCTACAGGTCGCACAAGATCTGCCTGCAACCCTCTTATGGTTAAACTGCCAAAATGAAGACTCTCTGCTCACCTTCACTCCTTCATTCCTCTTTACTCCCACCTCTGGAACAATCTCCCACACTCCTTTCAATCCCACTCCTCCCTCCATTTCTTTAAAACAGCTGTTCACCACCATCTCTTATCTTCCCCCATTCAAAACCTTGATCTTTTCTACCCCCATTAATTCACCCCAAATCCACTATTTTTTTGAAATACCGACTTTTTCTTTCCTGTAAGTTCCAGCAGTGTCCATGTGTTTTATACTCCCCCCCCCCCCTCGCCTTTCCATGCGTCCCCACCCAAGCCCCCTCCCTCCCACAGATCTTCCGTTGTCGCTGTTCTCTGCTGTTGTACTTGTGTGCTTCCCTCTCTCTACCAATCTTGTCTCCCGCTCCCTTTATTGTATGTTTTGTATGTCCGTTCGTTCTTTTTTTTGTGATTGATGTTAGCTCTTACATGAGCCTCGATGTTGTATACAAAAAAGAAAAAAAAAAGGCAGGTGTGGAGTGCCATGAAAAAGCCCCAACCCTTCGAGGGGGCAATGGTCCAAGAAACCGTCTCCATCCTCTTTGAGAGCGAAACAAGCATTGCCTGAACCTCCCTATCTCCCACGATCCTTTACGCACTATTAGGGGGGTCTATGAAGCTCCTGCGATTTGGGGCTGCACCTCCAAAACAAACAGCTGCTTCCTGACTGTGATAAAGGCCGAACTTACAGGCCACAGAGCGTGCTCGGCTCCATCGCACTGGCACACAAAGGGTACAAACGAAAACTAAAACCATAAAAAATATTTTCCTAAATCGGTTTTTTTCTTAAGCGAAGGAAGCATCATTGTCTTTGTCCAGTAACAAAGTGCATTCGATTTAATAAAGTTCACAGCACAAAATGACGAGTATAAAACACTGTAGTATTTTATGGTGAAATTATACAAGATTTACTCCTCTCTCTCTCCCTCTCATATCCTCCCCGTTTCAATTATATTTGCCAAAATCGACCAAAAACCAAACCTCACTTCCCATCCCCGAAAATGTAATATGTCGATTTTCCTAAACTAAATAGGATGTGGCGAACAAGTGGTGAAGTAAACTGCCAAATTAATTCAGTAAGTAAAGTCAGGAATATGCACAAGACAAGCGGGAAGGACAAAATGACCTCTTACTGTGACTGAGCTTCTCACTCTGGTTGTAATGTCCTTAGGTGGGTCTCAGAGGTGAAATGAGATCCTCCCACAACAGGGAACTATGATTTTTGCATCTCGAGTTTTTCGCTTTAGGTTTCAATGTGATATTTTCAACCTTGAGTACAGGAGCTTCATCAGGTGTTCCACATCACAGCATCTTCACTCAAATAACTCTTTCAAAAGATTGTCACTGAACGCCGGACAGCTTCCACTTTTTTTTCTTTTTTTTTGTATTCAAGATCGAGGCTCGTGTAAGAGCTCTGAGCCCGTTTTCTTGTGATATTTCAAATATCCTAATGAGGGTGATTTATTTATCCTATCATCACTCCATGTGCTCATAGTATTCCTGGGATGACGTCAACATTTGCCAGTTTCCACGTTCTTTTCACGTCATCTTTAAGTTGCAGGTAAATAACTTTCACGCATTCTTTCTTTCCGAGCTTCCTTGTGATGTGATGTAACACATGTAACAAAAATCATGTGATGTAACAGGAAAAGCACTTCTAAAAAATACATGGCAAAAAATACATACAAAATACATACAAAAAATACATAAAAGCAAAAAAAATACATGGTGTGCAGATTTCTATCCTGTTTGTCTTGATCTCATTCTGAAGTTACACCTTGAACGAATTAATTGCAGCTGAGGTGGTGGATGGAAGGATGGACGGACCAAAACTAGACATTTGCACGAGGCCGGTGTCTTATCAGCTTGTACAATCAAGCTTTCCTGTCCACGGTTATTGAATTTTTGAAGCACTTGGTGCTTTGGCGTAAAGGATGACCACAAAAATGTTGCAATAAAATGAAGAGCAAGGTTTTGGTTTAAAAGACTGCATTATGTGCAATGGAAATGTATCAATCGTAAAGCAGATGTGTACTCCCGGCGAGTACGGCAGGAGGCCAATTTGATAGAATCGAACTGGAAACAATGATTACGTATTTTGTTGCATTTACACAAGTCCAACAGCATGTCAGGAGGGCTTAGGATTCCGATTTTATTTTACAGTAAAATTTGCATAACAATTTCGGGGCCATCCATTTATTAAGTGGATGGAGGTCCTCAATGGATGGAGGTCCTCAATGCCAAACAGGAAATCAGAGCTGTCTCCCTTGACATATCACGTGCCTTCGATACGGTCTGGCACCCAGCTCTGCTCACCAAACTCTCCTCCTATGGTATCCATGGAAATCTCCATGCATGGCTTGCGGACTTCCTCTCTGGTCGAAGTCAACGTGTGGCCCTGAATGGATTTCTCTCATCTCCCCTTCCTGTTCAGGCTGGAGTTCCCCAAGGCAGTGTTCTGAGCCCTGTGCTTTTTCTGGTCTTTATCAATGATCTCTCCGACTCTCTGGAAAATCCTCTCTATCTCTTTGCTGATGACTCCACTCTCTGCCGCTCCATTCCTCATCCCTCAGATCGGCAGTCTGCAGCCTCCTCACTCTCTGAAGACCTGGACAAAATCACAGACTGGTCAAACAAGTGGAACATGTCTTTCAATCCTGACAAATCTCACACTCTTACTATGTCTCTCCGAAAAGATCGAATGGACAACCCTCCCATCTACTTTCTCAAAAATCCTCTCCAAGAAGCTCTGTCGCTCAAGCTTTTGGGTCTCCCTTTCTGCCATGATCTTTCTTGGGAAAACCACATTTCCAATCTGGCCTCCAAAGCCAGTCGCCGACTGGGCATCCTCCATCGTGCGAAGTCCTTCCTAGGCACACCTGAGCTCCTCACCACATACAAGGCTTTCATCCGCAGCTCAATGGAATACTGTTCTCCCCTATGGGCCGGTGCTCCTGACTCACACCGAGCTCGGCTTCACGCTGTTGAAACCAAAGCTTTCAGAATCATTGGAATCTCCCGCGATGAAGCTATCTCTGAGGGCCTTTCACTCACTCACCACAGGCAGGTAGGTGGTCTTTCTGTCTTCAACCGACTCCTCTCCAGCCTTGCTCCCCCAGCTCTCTCTGTGCTCTGTCCCCCAAATATTCCCACAGGTCGCACAAGATCTGCCAGCAACCCTCTGATGGTTAAACTGCCGAAATCTCGGCTCTCTGCTCACCTTCACTCTTTCATTCCTCTTTTCTCCCACCTCTGGAACAAGCTCCCACACTCCCTTCAATCCCACTCCTCCCTCCAGGTCTTTAAAACAGCTGTTCACCACCATCTCTTATCTTCCCCCATCCAAAACCTTGATCTTTTCTACCCCCGCTAATTCACCCCAGATCCACCTTGTTTGAAATTCCAACTTATTTCCTGGAAGTCCTGGCAGTGTCCATATGTTTTATACCTCTCCCACCCCTCCCCCTTCCCATGCCTCCCCCCCCCCCCCAAAGACCTCTCCCTCCCACAGATCTCTCGATGTCTCTCGGTCCCTGCTCTCAAATGTTATGTTTGTGTCCTTCCCCCTCTCTGCCCATCTTGTCTACCGCTGCCGTTGTTATATGTTTTATGTGTCGGTTTGTCTTTCTGTGTGATTAATGTTAGCTCTTTCACGAGCCTCGATCTTGTATACAAAAAAAAAAAAAAAAAAAAAAAAGTACCTTGAATTAGCAGAATTGTATTCTGATCAACCTCCCACTCTGCCACGCACACAGATTGCAAGATTTATTTTGTTTATTTGCCCTCCAACTCTTCTTTCTTTCCTTCCCATATTTTGTCTATGAGAGGTGAATCTTGCAAATGTTTTTTGTAGGGTTCACCTGACGGCACCTGGAAGGGTTCGAGGGTAGAGGAGCAGCAGTTGAAACATGAATCCTATCCAGGTTCCTCCTGATGACTCCATATTTGTCTTTTTGCATTACTCTTGATACTCCAGTGCTGTATTTGCTCAGTTATTTGATTGTAAATCAGGAAAGAACTGTCTTTGTGTACTGGCATTAGTTTGTGGAGGTTAAATAACCAACGGTGTCCTTTGTGAAGAGTAGACGAGCTATCGTCGGCACCATGGCCAAATTCCAAATTCCTTTTGTCTGATACAGGGGCACTGCATCAGTGGCACTGAATACTCCCAGCAATGAAATAAACTGCCAGTCACGTGCTGCACACTAAATTAATGAATGAGCACAAAAGCAACACAAGGAAAAGCACCAGAGAGAAATGAGGGAGCTGGAGACCTGTGAATGCATTTCGTTTTCCTGAAGCTGAGCCCATGCAGCCTCATAGCTCCTTTTCACTTTCTCCAGAGTGAGCTTCAGGATGTCTCGTTTTTGGAGTAGTTGCTCCTTTTCCTGCATCAGCTTCTGCACCCATAGTAAAAACATGAAAAGTGAGTCCGATGCCATTAGGAGTATGGCTCCTGTTTAAGCAGAATAATTAGAGGTGTGGGTGTAATACACACACACACACACACACACACACACACACACACACACACACACACACACACACACACACACACACACACACACACACACACACACAATAGAAAGTCTACACTCCCTTTCAAATTTTTCTCCTTTTGTTGCCTTATAGCCTGGAATTAAAATGCATTAAATCAGACTTTTTCCACCTTTATTTACACGTCATAACCCCCAACTTCCAAGTGAAAAACAAATTCTACAAATTCCAAAAAATTAATTAAAACTATAAAACTAGAATATCTTAGTTGGGTAAGTGTCCATCCCCTTATAATAGCAATTGTAAATTAGCTCAGGTGTAACCAATCACATTCAAAATCACACACCAAGTTAATTGGCCTCCACCTGTGTTAAATTGTAGTGATTCTGATTATTTCAGAATAAAATCATCTGTTCCTGTAGGTTTCCTCTGCTGGGTAGTGCATTTCACAACAAAGACTCAACCATGAGAACCAAGGAGCAAAAGACCTTGGGGATAAAGTTGTGGAAAGGCACAGATCAGGGGATGGGTATAAAATATTTCAAAGGCCTTGAATATCCCTTACGGCACAGTCAAGACAATCATTATGAAGTGGAAGGCGTATGGTACCACCAAGGCCCTGCCTATATCAGGCCGTCCCTCCAAACAGGTTGACCAAGCAAGGAGGAGACTGAACAGAGAGGCCACCAAGGGGCCAATGGCAATTTTGAAAGAGCTACAGACCTCATGGCAAAGAATGGTCACTGCGTGCATGTGACAACAATATCCCAAGCACGCCACAAGTCTGGCCTGTATGGTAGGGTGGCAAGAAGGAAGCCATGACTCAAAAAGGTCCACCTTGAGTCCTGTTTGAGGTACACAAAATACCACTCTGGAGATTCTGAAGACACGTGCCAAAACGTTTTGTGATTTGATGAAACCAAGATGGAACCTTTTTGGCATAATTGCAAAACGTTACGTTTGGCACAAACCCAACATATCACATCACCCAAAGAACACCATCCCTACTGTGAAGCATGGTGGTGGCAGCATCATGTTATGGGGATGTTTCTCATCAGCAGAAACTGGGGTACTTGTCAGGATAGAAGAGAAAATGGATGGAGCAAAATACAGAAAAATATAAGAGGAAAAACTGCTGCTCTTTGCAAGAAAGCTGAAATTGGGACAGGGTCTTTCCATCTTCTACCGACTCCTCTCTTGCCTTGCCCCCCCCCCCCCCCCCCCCAGCTCTCTCTGGGCTCTGTCCCGCAAATATTCCTACAGGTCGCACAAGATCTGCCTGCAACCCTCTTATGGTTAAACTGCCAAAATCAAGACTCTCTGCTCACCTTCACTCCTTCATTCTTCTTTTCTCCCGCCTCTGGAACAAACTCCCTCTCTCTTCAATCCCACTCCACCCTCCAGGTCTTTAAAACAGCTGTTCACCACCATCTCTTATCTTCCCCCATCCAAAACCTTGATCTTTTCTACCCCTGCTAATTTCACCCCAATTCCACTTTTTTGAAATACCAACTTCTGTCCTGGAAGTCCTTGGTGTCCTTGTGTTTTATACTTCTCCCACCCCCCCTCCCCCTTCTCACGCCTCCTCCCCCCAAGCCCTCTCCCTCCCACACATCTCCCTGCTCTCAAATGTTGTGTGCTCTCAAGTGTTTGTGTGCTTCCCTTTCTCTCCCCATCTTGTCTTCCGCTCCCTCTTTTTATATATTTTGTTTGTCTGGTTGATTTGTTTGTGAAGTAAATGTCAGCTCTTTCACGAGCCTCGATTCAATATACAAAAAAAAAAAAGTTCACTTTTCAGCATGACAACGCCCCGAAGCACAGAGCCAAGCCACATTGCAGTGGCTAAGGAACAAAAAGCCAAATGTCCTTGAGTGGCTCAGTCAGAGCCCCGACCTAAATCCAATCGAAAATCTGTGGCATGACTTGAAGATTGCTGTCCATCAACGCTCCCCATGCAACTGGACTGAGCTTGAACAGTTTTGGCCAGAAGAATGCGCAAATATTGCCCAATCAAGGTGTGCAAAGTTGGTAGAACTATCTCAACAGACTCACACCTGTAATTGCTGTCAACGGTGCTTCCACCAAGTATGAACTCAGGGGGGTGAATACTAATCCAACCAGGATATTCTAGTTTTGTATATATAATTATTTTTCTGAAATTTGTAGAATTTGTTTTTCACTTGGAAGTTGTGGTGTGTGTGTGTGTGTGTATATATATATATATATATATATATATATATATGTATATATATATAAATATATATATATATATATATATATATATATATATATATATATATATATATATATACTTAAATACATATTGTAGCGTTCCCGGGGTTAACATCCCTGGGGACGGATAGCCGAACGAGCTTAAACTCTGAGGCGTTCAATCCAATGGCAGTGTGAATACGCGCGGGGGGTGAGGGCAGCAAAGCTCTTACCTGTGCAGATCCCACTGGATGTCCTCAACCCTGGTAACCAACTCAAACTGATACGGAATTATAATGCAAAAATACCGGGTTTATTGAATGAAATGCCGGTAACAAAAGAATGCACGGTAAACTAAAATTCTTAATCGAGGGACCCTCCATACGTACTCGTATACAACACAAGGGGAAAAATAACTGGAAAATAATGCGTGCTCGTTTTTGTACTCAGCTTTGAGCGGCTCTTGAACCCCGTCGGGAATCGTCACAGCCCCCGCGTCCTTGTGTGGAAAAACATGCCTTGGCGCGCAGTTAGTGTGTGGGAACCAGGCCTTAGCACCATTCATTCACTCCAGCCGTGCTCATCCTCATCGTCCGCTTCACACAGCACCGACGTCTCTCATATCACCCAGACGACGCACAGCCAATGCAGTTGGCATTGTGCTTCCTGTGCTTTCTCACAATCGCCTGGTGGGGCCATCCCGGCCTGCACCGGTAGAATGTTTACCGTGGGATCGTCTGTTTGCCGTGTCGCGAGCAAGGCCTTTGCCGCGTCGCGAACGATTTGAAATCGAAGTTAAGTGATTGTTCCCATTTGTATTTTCGTTAAAACTGTATTTATTTATGGTGTTGTACGTATATTGTGTCCCGACGAAGATTTTTTGGTGCAAATCTTTCATACCTGTATTGAAAATCGTGTTAATTCGTGTCGTGTCTTGAGGCCTTGTACAGTGTACACTGTACAACCTTGAGGCTTTGTTTTTCTCTCAGCGGTCCGTCGTTTGTGATCCAATAACTTTCGTTCTCTGTATTCCCAGTCTTTTCACCCATAGCCTACTTCCTTGTGTAAATCTCAACTCAAAAAAAAACAACAAAAAAAAACATTTCCTTTTCTGTTCTCATTCGTTTATTCATTCTTATTCGTTCGTTCGTTCTTCGACCACGTGTTTCTCCCCCATTTCCCCAGATAGTTTTCACTGTTATTAACCTTCAATGTTTACACTTTCCCCTCAAGTTATGTATTCCGTCATATTTTATAACACCTTTTTCTTCTTCTTCTTTAAAAGGCTGCTTTCAACTTGCTTACCAAATCAATTCATCCCAAAAAAAATATCCAGCTCCTATAGTGCCTTTTTTCTACATTCCCTAAACTCTCCTGCACTCCATCCTCCATCCAGCGTCCTTAAACGTATTTTTAACTCGAAGGTCACAAGAAACTCATTTTGCAATAAATGTTCATTTCCCATAAATCGTACACTTTCTAAAATCCAATCTCACCCCTCCCCTCCAAATCTTCCCCATAACCCCTCCCCTCCAAATCTTCCCCATCACCCCTCCCCTCCAAATCTTCCCCATCACCCATCCCTTTCAAATCTCCCCCCTTGCCCCCTCCCTCCTAAACTACCTCCTCACCCCTCCCCGCCAAGACGCCCCCATATCCCATCCCTTTCAAATCCCTCCCCTTGTCCCTTCCTCCCAAACTCCCCCCTCACCCCTCCCCTTCAAATCTCCCCACCCTCATTGCTTCTCAATTTCCCCCCTCTCACTCCCCCTCCTCAAAGCGTCCTCCCCGCTTCTTCCCCCTTCCAACTCTCACCTCCATCTCCCCCAACCTTCTGCCTCGCTCTTCCCCCTCCTCAAATAACACCTCATTGTGCCTCACCCAATCACCATCAAACCTTTTGTCCGCCCCATCCTGCCCTTTCTCCGAGCTATTCTGAAATCTCTGACACACCTTCAACAGCTCTCCCTACCTCTTCCACCTCTTCCACATCTTACCCTACCCCTCCTCCCCCCTGTTCTGTATCTGATGCTCCCCCTTCCTCTTCATTAACGGTATGGACCTCAAACATCCGGGGCCTTCGTTCAAACTTAACTGATCTCTCCATACAGGTTGCTTCTGTCAAACCAGACGTGATCTGCTTAACAGAAACTTTCCTCCTTTATGATGTCTCTGATTCCTTAGTATCTCTCCCGGGCTACTCCCTCCTCCGGTATGATAGACCTGAGCCTCGTCCTGGAGGTGGGGTTGCTATCTTTATCAAAAACTCTCTTCCTCACTCGCCCTGCACTGCACTCTCTCCACCTCACCCCCAGGAATACCTCTGGCTACGGCTTCCCCTTCGCTCCCACCTCTTGTTCATATGTGTGTTGTACCGTCCACCAAACAGTGATGACTCCATCTACATCTCGCTGTCTGATAATATGGACCAACTTCTATCTACTCATCCCAACTCTCTCTTCCTCATATGTGGTGATTTCAACTGTCATCATGCCAGTTGGCTGGGTGTGGGTACCTCTCTCACCAGCCATGGCTCCTCAGCAAAGGACTTCTGCGACTCACTGGGACTGACACAATCTGTCAATTTCCCGACCCGGATCTCAGTCAACAGAACATCTTCTCTTCTGGACTTGGTTATGACTAACTTCCCTGAAAATGTCTGCTGCTCTTCTTCTGCTCCAATCGGATCATCTGATCATGTCCTTGTTAAAGTGGACATCTCTCTGACCATCCTCAGGGAGCCTGCTCAGCGTCGATGAGTCTGGAATTTCACTCAGGCCAACTGGCACGGTCTTCAAGCAGCCATCAATCATCTGGACTGGTCTCCCATCTCTACCACCTCTGACATCAACTCATCCTGGGAATTCTTCCAAAGTAAATTGCTCTCTCTCATGCACAGATTTATCCCATCTCGTCTTCAGTTGTCATACCCTTCCTCCCGTCCATGGTACACGGAATCTTGTGGTGAGGCTGTTGCCCAGAAAGAACTTGCCTTCGTCTCCTGGAAAGCAAATCCAACGGAAGGAAATCTCATTTCCTTTCACAAAGCCCGAAACAAGTGTGTGTCCACCCTCAGGAGAGCTAGGAAACAATATCTCTCCGTTCTCAAGACCGAACTCTCTTATCTGTCTCCCTCTTCCAAATCCTGGTGGCGTCTGGTCAAATCCGTTTCTGGTGTTTGTTCCCCCTCCATCCCCTCCCTTACCTCAAACGGCTACACAGCTGACTCCGCACGTGAAAAAGCTGAATGCCTCAACTCTGTGTTTGCCTCTAAATCTTGTGTCCCAAACCCATCCCTCTCTGTACCCACCATACCCAGTCGTACCCTGCTGCTCCTGGACTCCGTGTCCTTTCCTCCTGACAAGGTGGAAAAGTTTCTGTCAACCCTCGACTCTGATTCTGCAACTGGACCCGACGGCATCAGCCCATGGGTCCTAAAATCCTGCTCTGCCACTCTATCTCACCCTCTCTCTGTTCTCTTCACCCTCTCTTTTGCTCAAGGTCAACTGCCATCTGCTTGGAAATCAGCCAACATCACCGCTATGCACAAAAAAGGTGCAAAAACAGATCCTAGCAACTACAGACCAATCAGCCTTCTCCCAATTATCAGCAAAGTCATGGAATCCATCATTGCTTCCGATATGAAATCTTTCCTCTTCTCCAATGGCTTGATCTCTGATCATCAATTTGGTTTCAGACCAGGTCACTCTACTCTGGACATGCTGCTTCTGCTGTCTCAACAATGGATGGAGGTCCTCAATGCCAAACAGGAAATTAGAGCTGTCTCCCTCGACATATCACGTGCCTTCGACACGGTCTGGCACCCCGCTCTGCTCACCAAACTCTCCTCCTTTGGTATCCATGGAAATCTCCACGCATGGCTGGCGGACTTCCTCTCTAGTCGTCGTCAACGTGTGGCCCTGAATGGGTTTCTCTCATCTCCTCTTCCTGTTCAGGCTGGAGTTCCCCAAGGCAGTGTTCTGGGCCCCATGCTTTTTCTGGTCTTCATCAATGATCTCTCTGACTCTCTTGAAAATCCTCTCTATCTCTTTGCTGATGACTCCACTCTCTGCCGCTCCATTCCTCTTCCCTCAGATCGGCAGTCTGCAGCCTCCTCACTCTCTGAAGACTTGGACAAAATCACAGACTGGTCAAACAAGTGGAACTTGTCTTTCAATCCTGACAAATGTCACACTCTTACTATGTCTCTCCGAAAAGATAGACTGGACAACCCTCCCATCTACTTTCTCAACAATCCTCTCCAAGAAGTTCTGTCGCTCAAGCTTTTGGGTCTCACTATCTGCCATGATCTTTCTTGGGAAAACCACATTTCCAAGCTGGCCTCCAAAGCCAGTCGCCGACTGGGCATCCTCCGTCGTGCGAAGTCCTTCCTCGGCACACCTGAGCTCCTCACCACATACAAGGCTTTCATCCGCAGCTCAATGGAATACTGTTCTCCCCTATGGGCTGGTGCTCCTGCCTCACACCTAGCTCGGCTTCACGCTGTTGAAACCAAAGCTTTCAGAATTATTGGAATCTCCCGCGATGAAGCTATCTCTGAGGGCCTTTCACTCACTCACCGCAGGCAGGTAGGTGGTCTTTCTGTCTTCTACCGACTCCTCTCCGGCCTTGCACCCCCAGCTCTCTCTGTGCTCTGTCCCCCAAATATTCCTACAGGTCGCACAAGATCTGCCAGCAACCCTCTGATGGTTAAACTGCCGAAATCTCGGCTCTCTGCTCACCTTCACTCTTTCATTCCTCTTTTCTCCCGCCTCTGGAACAAACTCCCTCACTCCCTTCAATCCCACTCCTCCCTCCAGGTCTTTAAAACAGCTGTTCACCACCATCTCTTATCTTCCCCCATCCAAAACCTTGATCTTTTCTACCCCCGCTAATTCACCCCAGATCCACCTTGTTTGAAATTCCAACTTTTTTCCTGGAAGTCCTGGCAGTGTCCATATGTTTTATACCTCTCCCACCGCCCCCTTCCCTTGCCCCCCCCCCCCAAAGCCCTCGCCCTCTCTCAGATCTCTCGATGTCTCCATGTCTCCATGTCTCTCGGTCCCTGCTCTCAAATGTTGTGTTTGTGTCCTTCCCCTCTCTCTCCCCATCTTGTCTACCGCTCCCGATGTTATATGTTTTATGTGTCGGTTTGTCTTTCTGTGTGATTAATGTTCGCTCTTTCACGAGCCTCGATCTTGTATACAAAAAAAAAAAATGTTTCTCCGAGGATTATTGTTTTTACCTCTGCCACCGAAGGTGGACGGATGTTATGTTTTCACCCCTGTTTATCTGTTTGTGAGGAGGATATCTCAAAAGGTTGTGGACAGATTCGGAGTAAACTTGGTGGACAGGTTGGGTGTGTGACACGGACAAATTAATTACATTTTGGTGAAGATCTGGATCCGGATACGATAACTTTTTTAAGGAAAGGATAATGCGGTTGCTCGAACCGATGAAAAGCCAGGGACCACGAAGACAAAATGCACGACTGCATCCGCCTTCCACGAACACCAGGAAGCGAGAGGGATATACAACTGCTCCTAATGGAGGCCAGCCCGGAGAGAGGGAATATGTCGGGCCCCAAGTCTTTTGTACCCAGGGCTCTTACGTCATTTGCCGATGTCTTGCCATGCTCCTATCAGCGAGTCCCATCTCATCGCTCTGTCGTACCGGACCAATCACTGCTCTCCTCAGGGCGTGGCCTCACGGACCTGCCTGCTTGATGTTGCGATGTGGCGGCTGGCAGCACTAGCGGTATTGTTCAATGTTCTGTTCCGGTTGTTTTTATTTAATGTTATAATTCATGCTGATTGCTTGGCTTGCCTATGTGTGTGTAGTGCATTGTTATAATTATAAGGAACAAAGGGAAAAGTACAGAGGCGATTTACATACAGGGGATTTACCATTAATCCCTAACTAATTAGCATAACCCCACCCCTCGTCATGGGGACAAAGATACACTTACGTGCCATCCGGTCTAACGGATTCCCCACTTATGTACATGGGGTTCTTCTTCTTCATCGGGACATGCGGAGCACACTATACAATACAATTCGACCTGGACTAAGGTAATCCATTGCCTACCCCCCATAAACGTAACAATATATATATATATATATATATACATACAACAACACAACAACATGCATTTTAAGGCCATTTTCCCTGCTAGAGCG
This sequence comes from Myxine glutinosa, assembly GCF_964187855.1. Taxonomy (NCBI): domain Eukaryota; kingdom Metazoa; phylum Chordata; class Myxini; order Myxiniformes; family Myxinidae; genus Myxine; species Myxine glutinosa. The sequence goes on along the minus strand of NC_136261.1, from coordinate 76,307,541 downwards.
GGGGTTAGCCATATATATATATATATATATATATATATACACCCACATATGCATATACAGTACCTATCTTTCTCGCTAAACACATTTCTCGCTGACACGATATTTCCTGTGCGAAGCCATATTCCCGCCATTTTCCCCAGTGATCTTAACAACCTCCAACACAAAAGCTGCCATGTACGGTTTGCGTGATTTTACATGAGGCATTTTGAGATGACGTAGTAAGGATGAATACATATGATTAGGTTTGAAAGGGATGGATCAAACGTAATTGACGAGAGAGTGCTCGTTATTGATTGGATAATATAGCATGCATCAGTGAGCGGATTAACGTTTAATTGCTCACCAAATCAGTAAACACTCTGGACAATGATTTCTGTGCTGTGTTTGAAATTAATAATTATACAATTTATTGCAGAATATATCACACTTCGCAATTTTTTTCATTTATGCAATTCAATATTGTAAATCATAGATAAGTCGATTCTGAGTAGTCAGACTTCCGGGGGGGCGGGGGGGGGAAGTATCGACTTGTACGTGGAAAAATACGGTGTATACAATTCGGCGTTATATTTGTGGGTGTGTTTGTGTTTGTTTGACTGGCATGCACACCTAAACCGCAGGATGGGATGAGTTTAAATTTGGCTGTTGTCTCGGGGCGTGTCTGGGAAATTTTAGGCATAATCATGGGGGTTCGAGAGGGGAGGTGTTTCTCCGACTTAAAATGTGCACTGTAACATTTACCACTGTACCCTGTCTGTAAAGAATAAATGTTTCCAACATTCTGCCACTGTACAACGTGCATAAGTGATAAAAATCCACTGATACTTCTCTCGTCATACCGCCCAAAAAACGAGAAACACCGTCTCCCTTGGGGACCGATCGTGCCCATGTAGATCCCATGCAGTGCCATTGTCTTTGGTCACATGGCTCCACATAAGCTGGAGTGAAGCTCCACGCGGCAACTCTTGTTTACGTATATTTCCATCCAAGGACAGTTTTGTGATTTTTTCCTGGAATCTTGGCCTTGTGTGTTATTAGTGAGCAAACCTCCAGCTTCCTTGCCTATCTAGAAAGTTCTAAACATGTATAAGAGCAAGTGGTTACAAAGATTATATTTATATATATAAATATATAAATATATATACAGTATATATATATATATATATATATTTATATATACACACACGAGTATATAAATATATACTGTATATATAAAGGTAATAGCTCTTGGTGCCTTTATATTCTGCTGGGCAATCTGCTTTGAATCTAAAATAATAATGGCAGGAAATGAACACTCTGCAGAGTTATCAAGAATGAACCAGACCTGTTACAATGGAGCGCAAGTGTTTACACAACCCCACGTGCAGTTGTTTTGTAGTCAAAACACAACCTACTGATCGCCAGAAAAGGCGTCATGTGTAATTGCGACAAGTTTCTCGATAAAACGACGGGTCGTACAAAGAAAGCAACTGATTAAGACCAATTGTATGCTCACATTTAAACTGCTTGTACACACTATAATACGAATAACACATTGTGTGCTTCCCCCTCTCTCTATTATATGTTTTATGTGTCCGGTTTTTTTTGTGTGATTAATGTTAGCTCTTACACGAGCCTCGATCTTGCGTACAAAAAAACAACAAAAATAAAATAAAATAAAATGTGGAAAACAACGGTTTGTCCCATGGTCGTAATAGAACCTTGCGCTTCTCCTCTTCGCTGACACGCAGCACTTCCAAGTCAGAGTAGATATTCAATTCCTCATCCAGAAGGCGAGCCTCAGCACGAAGTTTCTCGAGGTCAGTCTTCACCTCCACCTCCATGGCCCTGAGCTTCTCAAACTCTTGCAGCAAACGCTGGCCATCTGCCAACCACAAGGAAATGGAAAACCAAGCTAACAGAGACAGGAACATGAGATGAGGAACATTACATTTTATAGGTCTTTCCATTCTCAATGCACCTTGTTTTGCCTTTAACATGTATTTTTGTCCCCGGCAGGGTTCGTCAGACCACCCGCCATGCATCACAATATGCGTTTAAAGTCGAAATATGGATGTGAACAAATCAAGGCGCATACCTGCAGAGGTGTTTAGCAAAGCGATGTCAAATCTTCCACTCGTGTTGTTGCCATCCAGGCTCTGCTGTATGGACTGGATATCATTGTAGGACGGACCAGACAACTGTAGCATTGCAAAGTTTTTGTGTCAGGAGAGGAATAGTGAGCAGGCAGCTTTCATATCACAAGAATAATATTTCAAAAAATGGGGCATCTAATTGTTACATATGAAAGGTGGGGAAAGGCGAGGTTAAATTCAGAGAATCAAAATTGAGAACCGGAAGAAAAGTGAGGATGATAGGAGAGGGAAAGGAAGGGGAGGACGATAGTGTGTCGGGAGACAAGGAAACGTTTTGGAGATAGTGGGAAGGGGAGGAAAGGGAAGAGGATAGCTTTGAGGTATAGGCTCTTGCCACCAAGCTGTCTATCCTGGGGTCAAACCCTCACCCAGCTATAGACCGTTATCCTACTGTTTTGTAGGTCAAGCGAGTCAAAGTGTGTGTCATCTCTCAGTTGGACGTTAAACTGGGCATCCCGTGTGCTGGCATTAGTTGGTGGTTGTTGTAGATCCCACAGTATCCTTAAGGAAGAGCAGGCGAGTTATTGCTGGCTCCTTGAAGAAATTCCAAATTCCTGCTGTATGTTACTTAGTCGAAAGTCAGGCTAGGTCGACTGATTCATGGAAGGACTTCGACCAAAAACTTTCTCTGGCCAATCCCATGAGAAGGAAGGAATAGTGTTGGGGGTGTGAAACAACATTTCTAAGATCAGAACTATTGTTACAAAAGCACGGAGGAAGAGAAAACAATCAAATCGAAAGCTTCACTTGATCACAATCACATATGATTACTCAGTTTTTGTTATTTAATATTGCCAGAAGAGTTGCCATTCGATAAAATATGCAAAACTGGTTCATAAACAGGCAAAACTTACGCAAGTAATCGCAGCATTAATCACTGAAACAAGACAGGTATAGGTCTACCTAATGGCAAGTAGATCTCAAGTGTTTACAACTTATTCGTACACAAATAGATACACTCAATAATCCTCTCATTGAAGTTCTGTCACTCAAGCTTTTGGGTCTCACTATTTGCCATGATCTTTCATGGGAAAACCACATTTCTAAGCTGGCCTCCAAAGCCAGTCGCCGACGGGGCATCCTCCGTCGTGTGAAATACTTTCTGGGCACTTCTGAGCTCCTCACCACATACAAGGCTTTCATCCGCAGCTCAATGGAGTACTGCTCTCCCCTCTGGGCTGGTGCTCCTGCCTCACACCTAGCGCGTCTTCACGCTGTTGAAACCAAAGCTTTCAGAATCATTGGAATCTCCTGCGATGAAGCTGATTCTGAGTGCCTTTCACTCACTCACCACAGGCAGGTAAGTGATCTTTCTGTCTTCGATAGACTCCTCTCCGGCCTTGCTCCCCCTGCTCTGTCTGTGCTCTGCCCCCCACATATTCCTGCAGGACACACAAGATCTGTCAGCAACCCTCTTCTGGTGAAACTGCCAAAATCAAGACTCTCCGCTCACCTTCACTCTTTCATTTCACGTTTCTTCCGCCTCTGGAACATCTTCCACAACTCTCTTCAATCCCTCTCCTCCCTCCAGGTCTATAAAACAGCTGTTCACCACCATCTCTTATCTTCCCCCATCCAAAACCTTGATCTTTTCTACCCCCGTTAAAACATCCCAAATCTGCCTCTTTCAATCTCCAACTTCTTTCCTGAAATTCCTAGTAGTGTTAATTTGCTTTATACCGTGTACCCCTCCCTCCCTCCTCCCCCAGCCCTCTCCCTTCCACAGATCTCCCGATGTCCCTGTTCTCTACTGTTGTTGTGCTTGTGTGCTACCCTTTCTCTCCCCCTCTGGTCTCCCGCTCCCTTCATTGCATGTTTTATGAGTCTGTGAATGTTTTCATGTTTAAGGTGTTAGCTCTTACATGAGCTTCGATTCTGTATAGAAATATATATATATATACATATATATATATATATATATATATATATATATATATATATATATATGTATACATATATATACATATATATATATATATATATGTATACATATATATACATATATATATATATATATGTATATATATATATATATATATATATACATATATATATATATATATATATATATATATATATATTACTATAATTCACCAAATGTCCGTCCGTCTGTCTGTCTGTCTGTCTCTCTGTCTGTCCGTTCGTTCGAAGGTACCGCAAAATCGGCTGAACCGATCGCAACGATATTTTGGGTGGGTAATCCTGGGATCTCCAGGAGTAAAATAAGCTATTTAGTTTTTCCAATTTCAGCTTTGGTCTCCAGCATTCTCAGGTTTGGACTCCCGCATAACATTCGCGTTCGCATAACGTTCATTGTGACGATGTTTCCATTGTGACGATGTTGTTTTCCCGGGTGCCGCACAAACGGCTGCACCGATCGCTGCACAGCTGCACTGATCGGACTCGGTGACCTCGGACAAAGACCTTTTATAAGGACACGGGTTGAATCCCTGCTTGAGAGAATTCCAACCCCCTCCCCGCCATCACGGCCGTCTCTCCAACTCACAATCCCACGAGATATGCGGAAAGGACGACCCAAAACGATTATATAAACATCATTAAACATCATTCGTATATAAACATCATTAAAAGTAGATAATGACCTCGGCCAAAGTTCAAACGACGTTTAATCTCTACATGAGAGAATTCCACATAGCTATTTGGGCGGTGAATATGCTAACAGATCGCTGTCTCCATCGATCTTGCCAAGGCCGTAACACCTATCGGCTCAAAATCCTTTTAACTGTTGATTTGGTAGTTTTTACAATGAAGGAAACACGTATCGGGAGTACATACGACATCGGGAGTACTAACTGCATGCGTCTTCAGTATCAAGCTTAAATCTCTTATGGTGGATCTGAAGAGCGGAATGCTTAGAGAAGTGGTGGGCTACTTCGGCATGAATGAGGATCAGAAACGTGGACTCCCACACTGCCACATCCTGCTGATACTTGCTCCCGCATGACGTTATTTTCCCGGGTGCCGCACAAACGGCTGCACCTATCGAGATTTAACGGATGTTTATATAAATCGTTTAAAGAAAAAAAGCCTTCAATTTCTGATATTTAGCCTTTTCATTTGGGCCTCCCAATTGAAGCCCCGCCCATAGGGCGGGTACCGTTGCTAGTATATATAAATACTGTAGTACTTATTTAAAGCAGTCAAGCCAAGCAATTCCTGCATTGTGGTGATTTTAAAGATGGCTGTTAAACACTACTTGCCAATAAAACAGGGTTTGTGGGAAACAGCGTTGGCCTATTGAGCCCTGCAAAGGTCATCAACACATGATTAAGATATGACCGCAAAAGGAACCCTGTGAAATGATGTCTTAGCTTTATGGTTTGGCCTGTTTAGTGTTCCCAATTGAGCACTTAGCTCATGATGTGCAGATTCCAGCTTAAAATCAAGTCATGCTATCGACTCTGGGCAATCTATTCTGTGATCATATTGGGAGGATAGCCTAGAGGTATGTGCACTCACCTCTGAGCTATCTACTTTGGGTTTGAATCTCGATTCAACTCCAGACTATCATTCTGGTGCCTTGCAGGAAGGGCGAGGCATCAATGTGTGTGTGCTGTGCCTCAGATGGACGTTCAACTGGGTGTCCCGTATGCCAGCATTTGTTGGTGGACATTAAAGATTCTACGGTGTCTTTGTGAAGCACATGCGAGCTATCGCCGGCACCCTGGAAAAAATACAAATTCCTTCCCTAACTTAGAGGGTGTTGAATCAGCAGCACAGCCATGTCCTCAGCCAGCGCTGCTACGCATAACCATGTGCTGCATTTGAAGGAAGAAGAAGCAGTCCTTCTCAAAGAGTAGGTAGGTTATTTACGACACCCTAAATAAATTACACATTCCTGCCCTAACCTACAGGGGGATAATTGCGTCATTGACACAGACGCACTCCTCCAGGTAATGATGCAAACCAGCTGCCAATTGCAGCACACGAAATAATGATTACGAAACTGCAATGCACAGAATGCGATGCAATAAAGAAGAAGATGTAGCAGTTACCTTATTGGGACATAATCCACGTGCACGGGCCAGTGGGGCTTTTGATGATGTGGGCGTGACGTACGCGCGGTTGTTGAAGCCACGCCCTCCGAAGAGGGTGTTGGCGCTATAAAAGCTGTATGAGTTCCGTTCGCGTACGCAGTCCGTTGGAATAAAGGAGCTTTGAACAACCAGAAATGGCCTCGTCCTCTCGTCATCCGCAACTCCTACACTGGTGACCCCGGCTGCTCCCGAACGGATTCGGGGGCTGCAAACGAACATGGCAAACACAGTTTCGATCGAACTGCCGGAGTTTTGGGAACGACGGGCGGCTGCGTGGTTCGTGCAGGTTGAGGCCCAGTTCGCCCTTCGGAACATTTCCGCAGGCGACACGGCGTATTGTTGGGTCGTGTCTGCGCTCGGCTCCTCCACTGCGACCAGGATCCTCCGAAGAGACGCAAGTACGAGACGTTGGCGGCACTGCGGCTTGTCTCCTTCGCGCGCAATGAGGCCGAGCACTGCTTGAGCCTGCTCGGCACTGCCGAGCGCGCCCGCGAACTACTTTCTCTACCCGGGCTGGACGATTCCAAGCCGTCGGAACCTATGGACGACATGTTGTCTCTCCTGGGCAGCCACCGACCATGTTTCCTCTGCAAAGAGCCGCTCCTGCAACAGCTGCCAGGACTGGCACAGTCAGCCCTGGCTAACTCGGCTGTCGAGGATTTTCGCGCACACTACAGCCTAGCACCTCCTCTGCGACCAGAGTGGTGAACCTTCTCCAACGTGCGCTGCTGCTCGTAGCCTTCGCGCGCACTATGGCCAAGCACCTCCTCTGCGACCACAGTGGCGAGCCTTCTCCAACGTGCGCTGCTGCTCCTAGCCTTCGCGTGCACTACGGCCAAGCACCTCCTCTGCGACCAGAGTGGTGAACCTTCCCCAACGAGCACTGCTGCTCGTCACCTTCGCGCAACTACATACTACAACTACAACTCGCGAAAACTCTACAACTACAGCTACAGCTCGCGTGTAGAAAGCTGCAACTCGCGCAACTACTACTCCTACTCTGCAACCTCGGGAGGCCCGCAAGGAACCTCAGCAGCCTCCCCCGAGGCCTTGACCAGCCCCCTCGGTTGGCTCAACCCCACGGCGGCGTTTTTTCACACGCACCGAGGCCGAGCACTGCTCGAGCCTGCTCGGCACTGCCGAGCGCACCCGCAAGCTACATGCTTGCATTGCCCGTGCGAGTGCATTCTGGGGGGGGGGGGGGGGGGGCGCATGTAGCGGTTACCTTATTGGGACATAATCCACGTGCACGGGCCAGTGGGGCTTTTGATGATGTGGGCGTGACGTACGCGCGGTTGTTGAAGCCACGCCCTCCGAAGAGGGTGTTGGCGCTATAAAAGCTGTATGCGTTCCGTTCCGTACGCAGTCTGTTGGAATAAAGGAGCTTTGAACAACCCGAAATGGCCTCGTCCTCTCGTCATCCGCAACTCCTACAAAGAGGCCTTAACATGAGACTTAGAATGGAATATTAATTGTTGAAAGGCAAAATTTGGAGTTCTGCCATGGATGTGACAGTGTGTTTAACTCTATTAGACTCTAATAATTATTTTGCAGATGGAGACACTGTCATAGAAAAGGGTTACAAATATAATTTGTTCATTTGGAAAACGAAACATCTTAAAAGTGGAAAAGTTTTCCTTCTCCCCATTCTCCTTACTGATAAAGCAAAGCATATGAGACACTACAATCAATCTTGTAGATTGAACAAAAGGCGAGACAATGCAAATGGTTGTTGTAAAATTTGACAAATACAGCACTTTGTAGAAAATAATAAGTGAAGAAAACGTAATGCAGATTGTATTAAACATTGGAGTAAGCAGACAGCATAGTGCCAGGCAGCTGTAGGTAAAGGTAACAATATTTTAGGTTGTATTCACAGGGAGATCTTCTATATAAGAGAGCTGTTGGTCTGTGTGTGTGTGTGTGTGTGTGTGTGTGTCGGTGTCGCCATTTTTCTCAGAGATGGCTAAACGGATCTTCGTCAAACTTTCAGAAGTTCATCATTGAGTGCCTGGGAGTGTTTTAGGCCAACAAAAAAAAAAGAAAAAGAAAAAAAAACAAAAACCTCGATAGTGCCTAAGCCTTTTAAAATTAATGACAGTTATATACAAGTACACATTCGCATAAATAAATACAAAGCAATCACCAGACATTTGAATACAAATAAATCAAACAATTCCGGAAGTGTACGAAGTTGGTAGTACGGCTTCTTCTTCTTCGTGATCAGCATCAAACTTAACTCAGAAACGTGATGAGCGCCACATTCACCCAACAGCATATATATGAACCCCCTTCCTCTCCTGCCTCCCCCCTTACCCTCTCCCCTCCCCTCCTCCCTCCCCCTTACCTCCCCTCTCCCCCCATCCCTACCCCCCATCAGAATGGCTGAAGCAGAAGAGATTTTGCGTTTTGGAATGGCCAAGTCAAAGTCTAGATCTTAACCCAATTGACACGTTGTGGCAGAACCTGAAGCGACCAGTTCATACAAGAAAGTCCACAAATATCTCTGAGTTGAAGCAGTTCCGTAAGGAGGATTGGGTCAAAATCCTACAAGCTGATGTGCAGGACTGATCAAGAGTTCCAGGAAATGTTTGGTTGAAGTTATTGCTGCTCAAAGGAGTGGCACCAGTTACTGAAAGTAAAGGTTCACATACTTTTTCCAATAAAGAAATTGAATATTGGATAATTTTGCTCAATAAATAAATGAAATTGTGCGCTATTTGTTGAATCGGGTTCTCTTTATCTAGTATTAGGACTTAGATGAAAATCTGATCACATTTTAGGTAAAAATTTATGCAGAAATACAGAAAATTCTAACTGGTTCACAAACTTTTTCTCACGACTTATCAAACTGGTCCAGAGATATAGCCAAAACAATAACAGATATAAAACAGATAGGCATCAAAAATAACTGATGAGATTTAGTATCATTCTTAAAAATAAAAATCCCACATCCGCAAGCTTATCCCATTGTCACATGTGGCGAAGGAAGATCTGACATAGGTAAATGAATGATAGAAGCCGATGCGAAAATGCTTCGATGTGATGATGGTTTCAGATCAGTAGGGGAAATGTCGATACAAATGGGTTGGAGCAGTTGTGGGAATGCAGAAATGCATCCCGGTGATGCACTTCCACAATGCTGGGCCCATCTCTGGCCAGTGGGGAAGTTTACACCGGTGGCAACATGGGCATGACTGTTTGTGTCTGCTGCCTGCTATTTTTTTCCCTGCAGCTCGAAACAATTGCAGGAAGTTTATTTAACTGTCGTGAACCCCGCAGAAGAACATAGCAATAACTTTTACCTCGCATAAACAAACGTATTGTTAAAAAACAGAAAGAAAGAAGATCTGCGGATATGGTTACGTACTACGGGACAATTTTGGTGATAACCGGATCAAGTCAGCATATTCATGAATGCTACAGCAAATCTCGTCACTTTCTAAAGGTGATCACACACATTTTTCTTTTGTTGTAGTGAAATAAAGCTTGTGGGGTGTTTGTGTGAGTATTACAAGCTGCGCAGGGATGTTAAGAAGACATTGTTGCACTTTTACACAAATCAAAAAAAATTCATTTTTTCCTCCTTTCTCTCGCCTGAGGAACCAACTGTTCCAGTCTGTTCAATCCGATTCTTCCATTCAGGGCTTCAAAACAGCTGTTCATCCCCCATCCATAGTCATAATCTCCTCTACCCCAAATGACCCCATTTCCAAGCCATCCTTTTTCTAGGATATTGTGATTTTTCCCTCCTCTCCCTCTCCTCTTTTTGTTTGTTATTTGTCAGTTGCTTTGCTCCTTTTCTGTTTCATCACTGCTTTCCCCTTCCTCTTCTTCCTGTATTTCATTCAGCTTGTGTGCAGCTTGTTGACCTCACGTGTCCTTCTCCATCCTGTGATCTCACTCTCACTTTTACTCTGCTGTCAGTGTTTCCCCCTTTCCATTTCGTTCCCTTCTATTGTGCTCTAGCTCTTCCATGAGCCTTGATCATGTATACAAAAAATACATTATATATCTATATCTATCTATATCTATCTATCTATATATAGCTTTGGGGTAGGCTAAGCTTATGGGAGCGAGACATGGCTAATGAACGTAGAGCAGCAACGAAGGTTGGAAAGGGTGGAAATGCGAATGGTTCGACGGATGTGCGGAGTATCGTTGAGAGAGAGGAAGACAAATGATGAATTGTGCAAGATGGTGGGAATAGAGCCTGTGATTGATGCTGTGAAGAGGAACAGGTTGAGATGGTTTGGTCATGTGTTGAGGAAGGATGAAAGTGACTGGTTGAGAAGAGTGATGGAAATGAATGTAGAAGGAAGTAGAGGACAGAGAAGACCGAGAAAGACTTGGCTAAAGGTGGTGGAAGAAGAAATGCGGTCAAGGGGGTTAACAAGGAGAGATGCAGAAAATAGGGCAAAATGGAGAAGATTGTCATGGGGACCTCAAGTCTTACCCCCGCTCCAGCAGGGAAAATGGCCTTAAAATGCCTGTTGTGTTGTTGTTGTTGTATATATATATATGAAAGGGGATGTTGGGTGAGGCATTAACAGTGGCAGCAAATCTACTTCTTGGTGAGATCCGCTCATGGAAATCACAATCACCAGGTGCTTACAAACTCCCATCTAAACACTATAAAAATAGTCCTGAAAATATCTGTAAAACCGCTGACCTCGAATGGACTATCAAATCAACACCTCTCCCGTGTCTGCCTGAAATGTGCAGTAGCACCAAACCCCAACCCCACCAAACAGTACCCCCACCAAACATCAGGAGTGATGCGGCTGTATTGAGGGAGTACTCAAAGATGCTGGGTAAATAAACCAGAGCTCCCGATCTTTAAAATTGCAAACCCAACACCACCCAACCGTCTAAAATTGAGGTAGCCTTTCTGGATATATGGAGATAGGCTCCTGCTCTCTATGAAGGACAAACACTCAGTTGTGTGATGCATGGCTAAGCTTGTGGGTTTCCCAACAAGGAAGTTGTTGACGACCCCACAAATGAGCTACCTGGCTTCCCAGCGACCAATAAGACTTTGGACTGCATTGAACCAAATAAGAACAATACATGGAAGATGCAACGACTTCTTTCATAAATGCGAGATGAAAGATACTCCGTTCTGAGAATGTGGGGCAATTCAATCAGTCCTGCATATTGCCCAAGACTGCCCCCTATATTCCTATGAAGGGAGTATCATCAAACATCCCTATGATTTCACCAAATGCTATAGAGTGGCTTTCAAAACGAACATCACAATTGTGCACTTGATGTCTCCATTCCTTCCACTGGCCTGCTTTTTATTGTCTTATTTAGAATGTCATGCAAGTGTATGTATATATTGTTACGTGCTCCTCCCCGACCCCCTGGTCACGGTGTACCTCCGAGCCCCGGGAGGAGTCACGGCAGAAAAATGTGTTATTCTGTATGTCAAAGATCAATGGTGAAGCCACACCAATTGTTACTTACAAACAAATATTGTATTAAGATCACACAAGAATAACAGTACAACAATAATAGTAATCAAAAGTACAATCAATATATATCCTACGATGGTACCATCAGTTTCGTAATATATAACTCACTGTGCTCCAAGTGAGTGAAGCAAGAACATTCCCAATGTCTCTTTCCCGGCTTCAAACCAAAGTTGATTCCGGTTTCAAGCCAAAGTCGATCCCGGCTTCAAGCGAAAGTCGATCCGCTCCAGCGATCATCAGAACGATGTCCAATCGAGACCAGAATCCCGTTCGGATGACAGTCACAGTCACGCGTCCAAAGCTGCACAAAGGCGCCCTCAAGGCGACTGGGAAATCCAAAGGCGCCCTCCAGGCGACTGGGAAATCACACCCTCGGGTATGGACGTTTCACGGCTCACAGTCGGCGAACCTCAGATTTACCTTCAAAATCCGCGTTGCGCGCGCACGCGCACACACACACACACACACACACACACACACACACACACACACACACACACACACACACACACACACACACACACACACACACACACACACACACACACCAGATACACGTCTGAATGCGGTGAGAACAGCTGAAGCGAAGCAAAGAAACCTTGCTCGACGCACAAAGCGCGTGTGTCAAAATGGCCGACGGCCCGTACTCGAGACGTAATGGCACGACGAGGATTCTCTTCGGAATCAATCGCAAAACCTAAAAATGCAGGTGAATCTGTCACAGCGATAACAACTCTGTCGCAGGAATTCCCTTTCCCGGGAAACCCAAAGTTCACTCGTGACTCTTGCTCGCCAATGTTCGCTCCAGACCGCAAAGCAACTATGCTTCTTGTCCGACTCCACTCGCTCCACCTTCTTCTCTCCTCTTCCTCTTCTTCTTCGTCCGGTTCCGGCTTCATTTAAAACATTAACTTTTTTACCTTTTGAAAATAATAATTTCGATTTCCCTCAAACAACAATAATAATAATACATGGAATCAAAAATGTTTACAGTGGATGAAAACCACAACAACGGAAGTGACGAATCCGTAACAATATATATATATATATATTATATATATATATATATATATATATATATATATATATATATATATATATATATATATACATATATATATATATATATATATACATATATATCTATCTATAATTCCAGTAATCTCTGTGTGTGTGTGTGTCTGTGTGTCTGTGTGTTTGTTTGTCTGTGACCGCTGTTTCTCGACAACCACGGGTCCGATATACTTGAAACTTGCCAGGTATATTGCTGGGGACCCGAGGATGTGCCTTTTAAAGGTTTCATATTAATCGGAGAAGTAGTTACCGAGCTATGTCCAAAAAACGATTCAACCAATCAGAGAGCAGCGAGCTATCACGTGTGCCGAACGTGCCGAACAGACTCTGCCTCGGACGGCACATTTGAGAGCGTATTCATTTATTTCACGTTGGCAAACTATGTTGGCGCTATGTTGGCGTTAAACTATGTTTTAAAACTAATTAAAACTAATTTGCGATTCATCGTAACTGCGATATGCGACCTTCCGGACAGTCAAATGAGGACGTCACTTCCGGACTTACGGATAGTCATAGTGACGACGTACTGATGCTGAACGTGGCGAGCAGACGCTGTAAGGTACGATCGATTGTAGTACACGTTTATAATAACTCTGCCGATACAGGCCCGATTAACTGCAGCGCCATCCGAGCTGTGGCGTCGGGACGATACATTCATTGTACGGTCACATCACGCACTTACGGGCACGCCCATGCATGCATGGGCGAAGACATTTTTTTTTTTTTTTTTGGCAAGGAACGGGCACCCACGTACGGGCACGTCCTAGTATATATATATACATATATATATACATATATATATATATATATATATATACATATATATATATATATATATATACATATATATATATATATATATACATATATATATATATATATATATATACATATATATATACATATATATATACATATATATATATATACATATATATATACATATATATATACATATATGTATATATATATACATATATGTATATATATATACATATATATATATATATATATATATATATATATATATATATATATATATATATATATATATATTGTTGTGGATATGAGGATTGTATTTTTTTTATTGTGTGTTTTATTAATATTGCTTGATTCTGGACCCTCCTGCCTCCAGTGTTGTGTAAAGGTCAAAGGGCGTCCCATAATTAGTCCATAAAGCATACACGTCAGCCAATCATAGATTTCCCCCTGGTTGATAGTTATATCTTTATTATGTGTATTAGGGTAAGGCCTTGTCTCCCATTAAGATGACACTCCATTGCACCAAGTGAAATAGAGTAGATTCCTTTCACACCCCCCTTTCATCATTGCCAAGCCTCGATTGCCAATTACATCCCCTCCAAAACCACCATTGAACATGTGCTCGGGTCGGGGAAGAGGGGCGTGCCCGCCCGTCGTCATCAAGGGCGGAGCCAGAGGGTCACGCGACCAACCAGGGCCGAGGTGAGCACACCGATGGGCGTGTCCTGAAGGCCGGCGGCTTGATCGCAGGAGGCGCTATAAAAAGCGCGCGCGCAAGGTACTGCGTGAGATCATCCAGAGAGATCATCCAGAGAGATCATCCAGGGAGATCATCCAGAGAGATCATCCAGAGAGAGCATCCAGCAGCGATTCTTGTCCAAGAGAGATCATCCAGGGAAGCACACAGCCTGCTATTCGTCGCCTTGCTCACCAAAGTTGGACCAAGCAAGAGAGTTGGGCAAGAAGCAAGCACGTTGTTCAGTTGTGTGGTTGAGTCAGACGAGTCCTGGCAAAGCGCGCGACGTCCACCGCAGCAGCAGCAGACACAGCAGCAGCAGCGGTGGCCACAGCAGCAACAACAGCAGCTTGGGGCCTTGACGGCAGTTTTGAGGAAACGGCACCGCCGATCGTGCTGCAGTACCCTTGGACCTTCCTCTCCCTCCAGCCATCCATCTCCCGCCAGTCCTATCATCATTCCCCGCGTGAGTCCTTGTTTGTTCTGTCCCTGGGTTAATTAAGACTGCATAGATAAGCTAGCGATTTTCACTGTGTCCTTCTGGTCCATCCCTCTGTCTATTTTATTTTCTTATCTTTCCTTCTCCTTGGTTTTTTTGAGCCTGTAAATAGCAAATAAATTATATTCATATTTCCAACCTTTTTGTCTGCTTCTTCTACACATCCGTGTCGCCTTAGTCTTTTCCCTATTGAATATCTGTGGCGCGATCCGGCCAACGTTCGGGAATCGGGTTAGTCGGGGTAACTGTACGGCCGCGGGGCCATCCGCTCGGCAAAACCAACATCTTATCCGCGGTCCGTAACAATTGGTGTCGGGAGCGGGAACGGACCCGAAGCGCGCTTAATGCGCTCAAAATTACGCGCTACTGAAATTTGTTTTGTTTTACAAAACCCGAATTTTGAAATCGCGCCATGGCTAGTCAAGGCGATCGGATGCCGGTGGGGGAACTAGAGGAGGGGTTAGGAGTAACCCAGGATCAGAGGGACGAAATAGAGGAGAGCAATGAGGAGGTGGTTGAGGAAGTTTCAGGCGCGCAAAATGGCGCCTTTGCGCACGCGGTTACAGCGGCACCAAATTTAGCGGCGCCCGTGACCGTAGCAGCACCGGTGGATTCGAACCTTTTTTTGCTGCAAATGGGGGCCCTTATGGACAAAATGAGTAAGCAATTAAGGGACGAAGTGAGGGGTACTAGTGAGCAATTAAGAGACGGGTTAAACAATTTGGGAAATAAATTTGAGGGGTTAGACAAGAAATTTGAGGGGTTAGACAATGGGATAGAAGGGGTGAAACATGGGTTAACGGGGGTGGAAAATAGAATGGCTGCCCAGGAGAATCAGATAGAGGGGGTGAAAAATGGGTTAGAGGGGTTAGAAAACAAGATGGAAAACAAATTGCGGGAAATAGGGGAGCAATCCGCCAGAGAAATTAAACAAATGGGAGAGCAGATGGAGGAGGTGAAAATCGGGGTAGAAACCGAATTGGATGCTCAGAGGGATGAATTGGGACAGATGAGGGTGGCATCTACAAAAGAGAGGGAGGAGATGAAGGAGGAGATACGATGAGGTGTAAGCGAGGAGGTCTCGGGGGTACGCGAGGAGGTAAAGCGAGGTGAAAAGCGTATGGAGAAAGAGGTGAGAAATGGGACGGCAAAGTTACAAGGGGGCATAGAGGACCTGACGGAGGAGGTGGAACAGCTGACGGTGGGACAGACGGAGTTAGCGGGGCAGGTACAAAAGAACACTGCGGTACTAGGAGGGTTAAAAGCGACACAAAGAGACATCAAGGACGACTTGATAGCAACGAAGAGGCAATGTCAGATGGTACGTGAGGGACTGACAACGAGGTTGGAAGAGGTGACAGAAGTAATGGAGACGAAGGACCGGGAAGTGAGGAGGCACATAGAAACGGTCAAGGTGGCGTTAGAGGACGAAATTGAGGAGACACACTGGGAAATAAAAGAGGTGAAGCAAAAATTAGAGGAGGTGGAAGAGGAGGTGAGTGAAATTAAGAAGAGACGGACGGAAACTAAGAGAAATACAGGAGGAGGTGATGGAATATGTTCAAGGTCTGTACTCGAATCGTGATGATGTGCTCACTAACCAAATAAAGAGTTTGCAGGTGGCAGAGGAGGTGCGGAGACGAGGTGCCGAGGTGAGAGGCGATATACGTGGAAATGTATATGATGTGAGGGGAGCTTCAGTCGGCTTGGGGGTTGTTGTGGACCCGGGTGTTCGTGAGAGGCCGTTGGTGAAGTGTGCGACAGGTACGGTGTGCGAAGGAGGAGGTGTGCGAGAATGTCCGACTCTGGGGTCTGTGAGGAAAAAGTGCGCGCCGAGGAGTGAGTGTGCTGTCGAGAGTGAGTTGGTCGTAGCGCGTGTGCGAGGGAGCACATGGAAGCGCGTAGTGAGGAGTGTTACAGAGGATGTAACGAGAGAGTGTACACCTGTGGTGAGTGTTACGGAGGGAGTAACGAGAGAGTGTGCGCAAGAGGATGCGCGAGAAAGGTGTATAACGGACGGGTGCATAAAAACAGAGTACGCTGTCGAGAGTAAGGATGAGTGCGCAACCGAGTGTGGAGGTGAGAGTAGTAAGAGTGACACGGAGCGTGAGTTGGTTGTGGCAGGTGAGAGAGGATGTACACCTGGAATGGAAGGATGCACACCTGGAATGGTAGAGCGGGTGTGGGAATGCACACTGGAATTGGTAGTGAGGCACGTGGTTGGGTGTGCGAGTGAGAGCACACCTGTAGTTGTCACCGAGGAGGTGACCGAGAAGGGGGCGCGAAGAGGTGTGTTGGTGAGGTGTGCGAACGACGAGTGTGTGCAAAGGTGTGCGGTGGTCAGGTGTGTGAGCAAGTCTGTGAGCGAAAGAACGAGTGCAATAGCGAAGTACGCGGGGTGTACGGGCGGCGTTGGAGCACCGAGCTCGGTGAGGGTGAAAGGGGTAGCGTATGCGTGTGAGCATGCAGGTGAAGCATCGACGGTAACCGGGTTAGCGGTTAGAGTGACTTATAGCCGAATCGGGCCCTGGGTGCGCGCCGGGCAGCTTCGCGTGCCGCGAGGACCAGCGGGGATCCGAACCACGGCGGTTTCGAAAGAATCGCCGTAAGCGATCCACGCCGGGCCGCGCTTTGAATGGCCGCGTCCGTGCTCCACTAGGCGGAGCGGGCAACCCGATAGGAAGGGTCGTCATGGCGACCCCTTTTTGTTGAGGCGTTCCGGCAGGTCGAGATCGGGCCATTGGACGGCTCTGTGCCGAGATGGTGCGTGGGATCTTGGCCCGGGTAAGCCCCCGCCCCTGCACCGAATGCGGGACGTATCCAGCCGCCGGCACCAAGCAACCCGCATTCATTGCTCGGCCGTGCGAAGCCGGGCTGTAGAAGTGAATTGGCGCACCGAGAGGCACTAGGAGTAGACTGTGATGATGAGGATAGTGTTTTGGACCCGAAATTAGAAAAACAAAATTTAAGGATTGGCAGATTGATGATTGATAGAATGATTGGCAGATGATTGGCAAATTTTTGATTGGTTGGAATTTGGTGAGCAAAATTGATAGTAGAAGATACCCGATGTGGTGGGATGGCAACTCTGCCATCTCTCACATCGGGGGCAAAGGAGCACTAGTTATGGGGTTTATGGCAGTGAAAACTAGCCCGGGAGGGTTAGGATATAATGATAGGGATCTAGAGAAGATGACCTTAGGTAACGTTAAGATTAGTTAGTGACAATGATACCTGTAGTGGGGACGCAGGTAGATTAGTGTGGATGATAATGACGTGGTATGTGCTTAGTTTAAAGGGAAGACGGGGAGCGCTAAGTTAGCAGGGCAACAGGTAGTTCAGATGATGCCGTGTGAGTGTTGGAGGTGTATTCAAGTGTATTGAGCAGGGTATGAGTAAATGATTGTGAGGAACAGGTGTGATTGCACAGGTGTGCAACTGAACAGGTGTGTGGAGCAGTGTTTGAGTGAGTGATGGTGATGAGTATTGTGCTGACCAAATGGTCCAGGAAGGAAGGAGGGTGCAGGTGGCACCAGGTGTGATTGCACAGGTGTGCAACGACAGGTGTATGGAGAATGGTTGTGTGGAACAAATGGTGTGGAGTATATGGAGTATTGGAATGGATGGTCGTGGAGTGAGTATGGTGGAAACTATGGAGTGGAGTGGATGGTGCGAAGGTGTGAGTGGGGGAAGGATGGACCCCCATCACGAATACCCGGGGAGGGTAGTGTAAGTGTTAGGTAGAGGGTATAGGTAAATTGTGGTTGGATATTGGCATCTGTGGTGCGGGTGAAAGAATGGTATTTGGATGGGTGCATTAGTGCTGTGGAAATGGCTGGGCGTGTAGCTGTTAGTGTGTGTAGTTGGTTTGGGCACTCCACCACTGTGAGGATGTCGGCCAGGTGAGGCCGCAGGTGGGCTCTGGGAGCCGGTAGAGTTGTTGTGAATGGGGCCCGAGGATCCGGAGGACAGACCCGGGTAGCCCAGTGCCAGAGGGCACCGAGGGGTGACAGAGCCAGGAGGGGCCTTCCCCAGTTAGATAGGTTAGGTAACGAGCAGGTAAGCTCGGGTGGCAACTGCAGTGGTGGAGGTGTGCAGGTGGGTAGACCTGCTGGGAGAGCTACACGCCCCAGTCCTGAAATTGTGCAAGGGCACCGGGAGATGAATCGGGGGAGTGAGACCCCAAATTGAGAAGCACCACAGTTTGGTCAATGGGAATTGGTTTTTAGAACCCATAGTGTAAGTTGGCCAATGGATTGGCAGGGAAAGACCCCGGGTAGTGTAAAGTGTGTTAATGTCATTTAGAGGACTAGGGCATGCCCGTACTATATCTATATCTAAAATTATATCCCCCCCCTCTATTTACATGAAATGGTTTGGTCCAAAGCGAACGGCTTGCGAGTGGTGACAATCCCCCCCCTCTATTTACATGCAATGGTTCGGTCCAAAGCGAACGGCTTCCGGAGTTTGGTAAAGAAATCGCCATCGCGTACACAAACGCGCAGGAAAGCGAATGAATCGCAAATTCGTTTTTATTAGTTGTAAAACATAATGCCCAATTATTCAATTAGCGCCAACGTATTTTGGCTGTTTGCAATTTAATCGCAAGGCAAAGTAGAAAGAGAAGAGGGAAAAAAAGAAAAGCCTTGCCTTGCTGCAAACAGCTGCTGCAAACAACAACAACATGGAAGGCTGCACTGTCCGGAAGTTGGCATATCGCAGTTACGATTATTTTAGTGTTAATGGCCAATTATTCAATTAGCGCCAACGTATTTTGGCTGTTTGCAATTTAATCGCAAGGAAAAGTAGAAAGAGAAGAGGGAAAAAAAGAAAAGCCTTGCATTAACGCATTAACGCTTGCATTGCATTAACGGTTCGGCACACGTGATAGCTCGCTGCTCTCTGATTGGTTGAAGCGTTTTTTGGACATAGCTCGGTAGGTACTTGTCCGATTAATTACAAACCTTGAAAAGGCACATCCTCGGGTCCCCAGCAATATACCTGGCAAGTTTCAAGTATATCGGACCCGTGGTTGTCGAGAAACAGCGGTCACAGACAAACACACAGACACACAGACACACAGACACACAGACACACAGACACACAGACACACAGACACACAGACACACAGACACACAGAGATTGCTGGAATTATAGATAGATAGTTAGGATTAAAGTCTCCTCGCACCATCTGCATCCACTCACCTGGGATGACGTACCTCCACACTATGCCAGGTTGTTTTATTTTTATTGTGCAAATGTTTGGATTGTGAGACGCATCATGACATGGGTGTGACATTGTGCTTGATGTTCCATCTCTTCCTCCTTATGAGGATTGATGATGAATTGGGTGATGGCAAATTTTGGGTAGAGGGATTGTGGTGACGAATTTGGAATAGAAGAAATATGGGGAAGACGTGACAGTAGTGCCGAATTTGTAAATGTGTAGATTTTGTAAATATGGGGTAAGGGCAAGGGTAGAGTCGGTGACAAGGGGGGGTGACGTACGGTAGGGACGAGCTTTTCTCACTTCGCTCTCCGTACGCACTTCGCCTTGCATTGCCTTATTGATTTGTACCCTTGTGACCTTACCCCTCCACTCATCTGTCTTTCCCCCCCCTTTGTCTCCCACATGAGGACCTGTGCGCCACTGGGCGCCGAGGGGAGCGTGCGTGAGTCTGCCATTGTGCGCCCGGAACTCCCAGAACCAGCTGTCTGCATCGATGCACCACATTATGGACCACATGTCTGTGGCCGAGCACCACTTATGGACCCCGTGGGTTGGGGCATGGCCCCTCTGCTGGAACCGGCCATGAAGGCCCGAAATCTTGCTGGCGGACCTTGATCACAGGGCACCGATGCCCCACAGGTGAACCACACGAGTCGGCCCTGTGGGCCATAAATAAAATAAATAAAAATGGACACGTTGGGTGCATTTTAATAGTGCAAATAGGCCGCCAGCAAAGGAAGATGACAACACCAGGAAAATAATAATAGCCAGCAGAGGGAGCCGAAGAGCAAGAGACCACCTGCAGGGTTAGGGGTTGTTGTTTTTATTTTCATGAACAGTGATGACTGTGCACCGATTGGTGCTTGAGGGTGTGTTGGTGCATTTTGGGTGCTTTCATGTTGCATTGATGCAGAGCAGACTGTCTCTCCCCCCCAAAAGAACAATCACAGGTCCTGGGTTAGTTTTGTAAATAAAAGTAACGTCAGTGTAAATAATGCTCCCCACCGTCAGTGTATAGTTTGAAGACCATTCTGCAATTCGGTTAGCTGTGGGCGTGAGTCTGTTAGGTAGGGTGCAATGGAGCAGCGGGACATATTTATTTATGTTTTAAAACTGTCGCACTCAGGGTCAGGTTGAATGTAGAAGGAACTACACCTACGTGTCACACTAAGTTAAAGTTATAGGCCCGGAACGTGCCTATGAGGAGGAGGGTGCAGTGTTGTGGATATGAGGATTGTATTTTTTTTATTGTGTGTTTTATTAATATTGCTTGATTCTGGACCCTAATGCCTCCAGTGTTGTGTAAAGGTCAAAGGGCGTCCCATAATTAGTCCATAAAGCATACACGTCAGCCAATCATAGATTTCCCCCTGGTTGATAGTTATATCTTTATTATGTGTATTAGGGTAAGGCCTTGTCTCCCATTAAGATGACACTCCATTGCACCAAGTGAAATAGAGTAGATTCCTTTCACACCCCCCGTTCATCATTGCCAAGCCTCGATTGCCAATTACATCCCCTCCAAAACCACCATTGAACATGTGCTCGGGTCGGGGAAGAGGGGCGTGCCCGCCCGTCGTCATCAAGGGCGGAGCCAGAGGGTCGCGCGACCAACTAGGGCCGAGGTGAGCACACCGATGGGCGTGTCCTGAAGGCCGGCGGCTTGATCGCAGGAGGCGCTATAAAAAGCGCGCGCGCAAGGTACTGCGTGAGATCATCCAGAGAGATCATCCAGAGAGATCATCCAGGGAGATCATCCAGAGAGAGCATCCAGCAGCGATTCTTGTCCAAGAGAGATCATCCAGGGAAGCACACAACCTGCTATTCGTCGCCTTGCTCGCCAAAGTTGGACCAAGCAAGAGAGTTGGGCAAGAAGCAAGCACGTTGTTCAGTTGTGTGGTTGAGTCAGACGAGTCCTGGCAAAGCGCGCGACGTCCACCGCAGCAGCAGCAGACACAGCAGCAGCAGCGGCGGCCACAGCAGCAACAACAGCAGCTTGGGGCCTTGACGGCAGTTTTGAGGAAACGGCACCGCCGATCGTGCTGCAGTACCCTTGGACCTTCCTCTCCCTCCAGCCATCCATCTCCCGCCAGTCCTATCATCATTCCCCGCGTGAGTCTGTCCTTGTTTGTTCTGTCCCTGGGTTAATTAAGACTACATAGATAAGCTAGCGATTTTCACTGTGTCCTTCTGGTCCGTCCCTCTGTCTATTTTATTTTCTTATCTTTCCTTCTCCTTGGTTTTTTTAGCCTGTAAATAGCAAATAAATTATATTCGTATTTCCAACCTTTTTGTCTGCTTCTTCTTCACATCCGTGTCGCCTTAGTCTTTTCCCTATTGAATATCTGTGGCGCGATCCGGCCAACGTTCGGGAATCGGGTTAGTCGGGGTAACTGTACGGCCGCGGGGCCATCGGCTCGGCAAAACCAACATCTTATCCGCGGTCCGTAACAATATATTTAATCTGAAGAAATTAAATAAGTAGTGAACGTAACTTCAAGACGGTATATCTTTTATTTTCAACAAGCTTTCGACCAAACAGGTCTTCTTCTCAGTCTACAAGAACAGCAGGCATGCCTATAAGAAGGCATATATGATGTTGATTTATGAATAAAATACATACAAAAAGAAGAGATATCGTTAACACTTACTCACCTTCCTCGAGTTCAACGAAAGTGAACTACAGTTTACAGTTATAGTTTACGTTACAGTTTGTACACGCGTACATATATAAACACATGCAAGCACATATTCATATACTGTTTATATTTATATAAATACACTGCCTACATTTGTTAACGACATATATAAAGGTAAAAGGATGTTTATGAAAAAAATGAGGTGAATGAGTTACGGTGAATGAGTTGAGGTGGATTGAATGAGTTGACTGCAAATTTGGTGGTCATCTGCAAATTTTGTCATTATCTGCAAATTTTGTCATTATCTGCAAATTTGAAGTTGATTTTGTCATCTGAAAATTTGGAAAGCTGACTCTTAACCTCATTGTTGGAATAATTGATGCAAATCATAAATGACGGTCTAGTACAGATCCCCAAGGTCCACATTACTTACAACCTCCCCCACCCCACCACCTCCACCCCCAGCCAGATATCCTCCCAATGAAGGCAACCCTTTGCTTCCTATCAGAAATCTCGTTACTCTACCAGCCACTCGACGTGCTTCGCCAACAGCCAACTATGTGGTACCGTATCAAATGCCTTCTGAAAGTATAGATATGCTACATCCATGACACTGTCATTCCCTCATCCACCCAATCAAAGACTTCTTCATAGAACTCCAATAAATTTGCCAAACATGATCTCCCATTAGTTAATGGAAAACTCACAAAAACTTTAAATGAGCACACAAAACATTTCACCAAACCCAGAAAGTTTGCTAAACATGAGGAAACAATAAAGAAATCACCATGGTAAATGCAATTTGAACATGAAATTCCATCATCACTAGTTATATTATACTCAGTTAGAAATAACCAGGCTAACCCTTGTAAATGATCTCTCAGTTGATCGACAGGCCGAAAGAGTAAAACCCTTCAGCAGAGAGTGTCTTTACTTGTATAAAGGTTGTTGTTGTTGTTGTTTGCAGTTGACTTCTCGATGAATTTGTCAAGAATGCTGTAATGTAAGCACTTACTGCTCACAAATCTCAGTAACCATATAATGTAAGTGGTGCAATGACAGTTACTGTGCACCACTGTTGCACTTACATTCTCAGAGCATGTGATTAAACACAAGTATAAAACAATGCCAGCAATTTTACAAACCACTAATGGCTGATTCCAGTCCAAAGCAGTACCTTCAAAAGGGAAATAACTCATAAATCCACGAATCCATAAAAGCTGCTAAGCAAACACAAAAAAACCTAACCAATGAGCCCACAGTGTATAACTGAAATAGCAAAATGTATTGTTATGTGAAGGAACCAGTGTTTTGATCTGCTTTCCAATGTAAAAAAAATGACAAAACGAGAGAGTTCATAGAAAACCTTACATCACACGGTGTTCAATTGTATAATTCAATTGAAATAAAATAATTCAGTTGTTCCTTGATCATTAACAGTCGTATGAAATATTTTCGGAAGTTTACGCAGTCTTATACACAACGTATGTAACATGTCCAAGTACTCTCAGTCTCACATGTCCAAGTTTCCTCTTCTCCAATGGCTTGATCTCTGATCATCAATTTGGTTTCAGACCTGGTCACTCTACTCTGGACATGCTGCTTCTGCTTTCTCAACAATGGATGGAGGTCCTCAATACCAAACAGGAAATTAGAGCTGTCTCCCTTGACATATCACGTGCCTTCGATACTGTCTGGCACCCCGCTCTGCTCACCAAACTCTCCTCCTTTGGTATCCATGGAAATCTCCACGCATGGCTGGTGGACTTCCTCTCTAGTCATAGTCAACGTGTGGCCCTGAATGGGTTGCTCTCATCTCCTCTTCCTGTTCAGGCTCGTGTTCCCCAAGGCAGTGTTCTGGGCCCTGCGCTTTTTTTTTTTTTTTTGCCGCATCGCAGACGCTGCTAATAGACTGCCCTCTGCTGTTGTTGTTGTTCTTCTTCTTCTTCTTGTTCTTGTTCTTGCAGAGAAGACAAAACCTCAAAGCTCCACCCATTCTGGGAACCATAGCTCCACCCATTGTGGGAGAGGCTTCATATAAACAAATATCAACCATTTTATTAACTCGCATAGCTTTGAGGCCTGTTTTGTAGGCCCGTGGTGTCTTCCTCTCTCACACAGTTTTATTTCAAATCAAATTCGATATATCATTTCATTTTTCACAGTCGCTAACATAGTTTTAGACTCGGTTGAAAAAAAACGGGAAGAAAATCCGATGAAAGTTGCCCTTTATAGAACGAAATGAATTCTCAAAGTCCTGTAACTTCAAGTCCATTGAGATATTTTTTTTTAAATCGTGGCATGGTCAGTCATACACCGCCCGAAATAACAGATGGGAAAATGCCGAGATATATATATTTTGTTTAAATCGTGGCATGGTCAGTCATACACCGCCCGAAATAACAGACGGGAAAATGCCGAGATATATTAAAAATTTGTCCATTTGATGACAATCGTCACGATGAAATATTTAATTTATACGTCGTCAGAATAATGTGGAGAGAGGAGCATAGCTTCGTTCACGTGTCGCCACATACGGGAAATTGCCGAGATATATATATTTTTTAATCGCGGCATGGTCAGTCATACACCGCCTGAAATAACAGACGGGAAAATGCCGAGATATATTAAAAATTCGTCGCCACACACGGGAAATTGCCGAGATATATTTTCACTTTGCACAAAAATAACATCAAGTAATCGAATCAATAGGAATGTCCTGTGCCTATAACATCGACGTTATAGGCACAGCTGCATCTAGGCATTGTGTAACATCCACGCGGCTTTTGTTTTAATTAAAACTTTTTGTACTTGTTTTTTTGTATACTGAACCGAGGCTCGTGAAAGAGCTAACATTAATTTCACAAACAAATCAACCAAACAAAATATATAAAAAGAAGGAGCGGAAGACAAGATGGGTAGAGAAGGGGAAGCACACAAACATAACATTTGAGAGCAGGGAGAAGTGTGGGAGGGGGAGGGCTTGGGGGGAGGATGTGTGGGAAGGGGGGGGGGGGGGGAGAGGTATAAAACACAAGGGGACCGAAATTAGCAGGGGTAGAAAAGATCAAGGTTTTGGATGGGGGAAGATAACAGATGGTGGTGACAGCTGTTTTAAAGACCTGGAGGGTGGAGTGGGATTGAAGAGAGTGAGGGAGTTTGTTCCAGAGGGGGGAGAAAAGAGGAATGAAGGAGTGAAGGTGAGCAGAAAGTCTTGATTTTGGCAGTTTAACCATAAGAGGGTTGCAGGCAGATCTTGTGCGACCTGTAGGAATATTTGGGGGACAGAGCCCAGAGAGAGCTGGGGGGGGGCAAGGCCAGAGAGGAGTCGGTAGAAGACGGAAAGACCACCAACCTGCCTGCGGTGAGTGAGTGAAAGGCCCTTGGAGTTAGCTTCATCGCGGGAGATTCCAATGATTCTGAAACGCTTTGGTTTCAACAGCGTGAAGACGAGCTAGTGTGAGGCAGGAGCACCAGACCAGAGGGGAGAGCAGTATTCCATAGAGCTGCGGATGAAAGCCTTGTAAGTGGTGAGGAGCTCAGGTGTACCAAGGAAGGACTTTGCATGACGGAGGATGCCCAGTCGGCGACTGCTTTGGAGGCCAGATTTGAAATGTGGTTTTCCCAGGAAAGATCATGGCAGATAGTGAGACCCAAAATATTGAGTGACAGAACTTCTTGGAGAGGATTATTCAGAAAGTGGATGGGAGGGTCTTCATCAATGATCTCTCTGACTCTCTTGAAAATCCTCTCTATCTCTTTGCTGATGACTCTACTCTCTGTCGCTCCATTCCTCATCCCTCAGATCGGCAGTCTGCAGCCTCCTCACTCTCTGCAGACCTGGAAAAAATCACAGACTGGGCAAACAAGTGGAACATGTCTTTCAATCCTGACAAATCTCACACTCTTACGATGTCTCTCCGAAAAGACCGGCTGGACAACCCTCCCATCCACTTTCTGAATAATCCTCTCCAATAAGTTCTGTCACTCAAGCTTTTGGTCTCACTATCTGCCATGATCTTTCCTGGGAAAACCACATTTCAAATCTGGCCTCCAAAGCCAGTTGCCGACTGGGCAACCTCAGTCGTGCGAAGTCCTTCCTTGGCACACCTGAGCTCCTCACCACATACAAAGGCTTTCATCGCAGCTCAATGGAATACTGCTCTCCCCTCTGGGCTGGTGCTCCTGCCTCACACCTAGCTCGTCTTCACGCTGTTGAAACCAAAGCGTTCAGAATCATTGGAATCTCCTGCGATGAAGCCAACTCCAAGGCATTTCACTCACTCAACGCCGGCAGGTTGGTGGTCTTTCCGTCTTCTACCGACTCCTCTCCGGCCTTGCTCCTCCAGCTCTCTCCGGGCTCTGTCCCCCAAATATTCCTACAGGTCGCACAAGATCTGCCTGCAATCCTCTTATGGTTAAACTGCCAAAATCAAGACTCTCTGCTCACCTTCACTCCTTCATTCCTCTTTTCTCCCACCTCTGGAACAAACTCCCTCACTCTCTTCAATCCAACTCCTCCCTCCAGGTCTTTTAAAACAGCTGTTCACCACCATCTCTTATATCTTCCCCCATCCAAAACCTTGATCTTTTCTACCCCCGCTAATTTCACCCCAAATCCACTTTTTTGAAATACCAACTTCTGTCCTGGAAGTCCTTGGTGTCCTTGTGTTTTATACTTCTCCCACCCCCCCCCCCACCCCTTCCCACGCCTCCTCCCCCCAAGCCCGCTCCCTCCCACACATCTCCCTGCTCTCAAATGTTGTGTTTGTGTGCTTCCCCTTCTCTCCCCATCTTCGTCTTCCGCTCCCTCTTTTTATATATTTTGTTTGTCTGTTTGATTTGTTTGTGAAATAAATGTTAGCTCTTTCACGAGCCTCGATTCAGTATACAAAAAAAACCAAAAAAAAAACCTCCTCAACGGAAGGGTTTTGAAAGTGTCAAGACGGTGATTTGTGTTCTGCAGTGTTGAAGTATATAATTCCATTGAAAGAAAATAAAGACTTTTTGAAGGTCGAAGAAAAAAAACCCGGAAGTTTACCACTGTAGATGCCAGTGTTTTATACACCACCTTATTTAACACGTTATATTAGTTATTCGTGCCTGGTGTTTGTGTCCTTTATGATGTTACTAAAAACAGTAGGTTTACTGTTTAGATCAAAATAAATACCAGTTACTGCACTGTAGTTACAAGAAGAAAGCCGGACATTAATTATACATACATACATAAACACACACACACACACACACACACACACACACACACACACACACACACACACACACACACACACACACACACACACACACACACACACACACACACACACACACACACACACACACACACAATATATATATATATATATATATATATATATATATATATATATATATAAACACATACATACATCCATATACATATACACATGTACAGATAAACGCACCTATACAAACACACATACATAGATATATTATGTACTTGTAAAAACATGTAAAAGCTATTTTATATTTGAAGTTATAACCTTAACCTATAAGCAAATGACTGGTTTTCCAACTGCCCGGATCATCAGCTGGGCACCGTTTTTCATCGAGGTTTTGATCCTTTCAGCCCAGAAGCTCTCCAAACGGCAGGTCCACAACCCTGACTGCAGGTCCACATCAGTAGCTTACTCAACATCAATGGACCCACAACCTCAAAGTTGTGTCCAGACAGTTAGTCAACACAGCAATGCAATATCCTGATTCAAACTTATATAATTACTACTTTTATTGAAAGTATTAACAAAAACGAATAACTTAAATCATAAATCAATTTACTTATCTCACTCCTCTCTGCGCATGTGCGATCGGGACAAATTCAGAGCCAAAGTACTGCTAAACTACAGGTTTGAGTTTCGATTTGTGTTCAAAATATAACATTCAATTGAAAACCAAGTTGCTCCTCGATCATAAACCGACGTTTGTGGTCACGCGGACAGACGGCCGAACAGACAAAATGAATCAATTGCTTAATCGCGCTTTTCACTTCACGTACCTGGCTGATTTTCACCAGCAGCGAAACCAAAGATGCCTCCAATTGAACCTTCTTATCAGCTTCCTGTTGCCAGGTTGTCTCAAACGAGCTCATGAACTCTGACATGAACAGGTTCAGCATAAGCATCAACATTGCAACAGATTTCCATAAAGATGTAAAAAGTTGATAATCACTGTGTTTATATTATTTGAGAAATCAGAAACAACCATTGGCTGCTGTACTTTGACCTACCATCCATCATCCCTTCCTTGCTCCTCAGTTTGTTGAACGTTTCATTCCTTTCTCCTAAAGAAATAACACGTCAATGTGCAAGGCGGTCTCCACATATGCTCCGGGTTAGAGCAGCGCTGCAACACTCAGTTTAACAAACAAAATCGAGGAAAATCATCGAAACATTTTGGCCATTCTGTGAGGAGAGGGTTTTCAACAAATTTGGTAAGATCAGACATATCTGTGATTTTAAACCATGTAAGCCAAATATGTTTTAAACAGGAACGCAAAAGAGAGGCAAGTGTTTCACATGAGAATGTGAAATAGTTTAAGCACTGATTAATATATAGAAAAATAAATAGTAAATAAATAAATAATCATGAAAGAAAAAACGAAAGCAACACTTGCTGATCTTACCTTGGTTGTTTTCCTCGACGTCATTCTCAAGTTCATCAATGTCAGCATCCTGTTCAATCTGATCTTTCATCCCAGTTATCCTGCACAAAATTCGACTCGATCACCCACAGTCCAAGCACCAGGTAATGGTAAAACATCACTATTACTACTATTGTTAAGGGTGTTTCATAAAAAACGCAACCAAAAGTTGTTTTATACTTTTTTAATTTTCCATTGAAACTACATGAAACTTATACACAAGAATCTTTGTAATCTTATTATAATAGAGCAAACGTATATGGTTAGTGATGTCGTTATGTATGTTTGTTTGTTTGTTTGTTTGTTTACATGTGACTAAAACGTCTTCTTATTCTTCAAGAAAAATTAACACCCTCTTAATTAATCCTCTTAATTACGTTTAGACTGCTGAGATCCCTCAGACCTTTGACGACCCTTTAATTCCCCCAAGACCCTTAAGACCACCAAGACCCCTGAAGTCCCAAAATACCCTTAAAGACCCAAAATACCCTTGAAGGCCCGGAGGCTCAAAAAGACCCTCAAGACCCAAATGGCCCCGAAGACCCAAATACCCTTAAAGAACCAGAGGAACCAAAAGACCCTTAAGACACAAAAGCCGCTGAAGACACCGAAGACCCAAAATACCCCGAAGAAGCAAAAGACCCCAAAGACCCCAAACACCCAAAAGACCCTGGTGACCCAAAAGACCCCGGTGACCCAAAAAGACCCTGAAGACCCAAAAGACCCCGAGGACCCAAAAAGACGCTGTCGACCCAAAACACCCCCAAAGACCAAAAAGACCCTAAAGACCCAAAACACCATGAAGACCCAAAAGACCCTGAAGACCCAAAAGACCCTGAAGACCCCAAATACCCTATAGACCCCAAATACCCTTAAATACCACGAAGAACCCAAATACCCCCAAAGACTCTTAAAGACCCAGAGGAAACAAAAGACCCTTAAGACCAAAAAGCCCCTGAAGATACCAACAGGCATTTTAAAGGCCATTCTCCCTGCAAGAGTGGGGGTCAGCCCCGCGGTCCCCATGACAATCCTCTCCACTTCGCCCCACCTTCCGCATCTCCCCCTGGCAGCCCCCCCCCCCCCGCCCGCACCCCTTCCCCGACCATCCCCAGCCAAGTCCCTTCGGCCCTCCCCGTCCTCCACCTCCCTCCACACCCACTTCCATCACTCCTCCCAACCAGCCACCCCCATCCCTCCTCACCACATGACCAAACCATCTCAAACTGCCTCTCCTCACAGCATCCATCACAGGCTCTACTCCCATCATCCCTCGCAAATCATCACCTGTCCTCCTCCCACCTCATCGACACAACACACATCCACCGAACCACCCGCACTTCCACCACCTCCAGCCCCCACTGCTGCCCCATGCCCACCACCCATGCCTCGCTCCCACAAACCACAACACTTCCCACACATGCAGCACACCCCCCCCCCCCAGCCCCAACGACACTCCCCCCCGCCTCGTCAGCACACCACCCAGCCCCCGAAACTTCCTCCATGCACATCTCACTCCAGCAACCGCCGCCGAGTCCGATCCACCCCCTCCACCCAGCATGTCCCCAGGCAACAAAACATTCCCACACCTTCCAGGCTCACGCAGCCCCCAAGATCCAACTCAACATCCCCTCCATCTGCAGCTCCCTCTGCGCACACCCCACACCTGAATGCAGCTGCCACACTGGTCAACGACCCTCCCAAACCACCACATTCCTGATGAACCCACTCAGCGCACATTGTACAACAACAACAACAACAGGCATTTTAAGGTCATTTTCCCTGCAAGAGCGGGGGTTAGCCTTGCGGTCACCATGACAATCTTCTCCATTTTGCTCTATTTTCTGTATCTCCCATTGTTAACCCCCTTGTCCGCATTTCTTCTTCGACCATCTTTAGCCAAGTCTTTCTCGGTCTTCCCCGTCCTCTACTTCCTTCTACATTCATTTCCATCACTCTTCTCAACCTGTCACTTTCATCCTTCCTCAACACATGACCAAACCATCTCAAACAGGTTCTCTTCACAGCATCCATCACAGGCTATATTCCCATCATCTTTCGCAATTCATCATTTGTCTTCCTCTCTCACAACGATACTCCACACATCCACCGAACCATTCGCATTTCCACCCTTTCCAGCCTTCGTTGCTGCTCTACGTTCATTACCCATGTCTCGCTCCCATAAATCATAACACTTCTCACACATGCAGCATACAACTTTCCCTTCAGCTTCAACGACACTCCCCTCCTCGTCAGCATGCCACTCAGTTCCCGAAACTTCTTCCATGCACATCTCACTCTAGCAACCATTGCCGAGTCTGATCCACGTTCTCCATTCAGCATGTCTCCAAGGTAACAAAATGTTTACACCTTCCAGCTTCACGCCGTCTCCAAGATCCAACTCAACATTTCCTCCATCTGCAGCTCCCTCTGTGCACACCTTACACTTGAATGTAGCTGCCACACTGGTTAATGACCCTCTCAAACCACTACATTTTTGATGAACCCACTCAGCGCACATTGTACATTGAATGGAATTCACTCTGACACCCTTCCTGCACACAGCACACGGCCACTTCCCAGTTCTTTCCACCTCACCACATGCTTTACCAATTGCCATCACCTTCGTTTTTCCGATATTCACCTTCAGACCTTTTGCCTCCATACATTCCTTCCACTTGTTCATCTTCTCCTTCAGTCCATCCATACTTTCTGCAATCAACACCAGATCATCTGCATACAACAACTCCCATGGTAAACCCTCCTTTACGTTCTGAGCCAGCACCTCCACCACAGCTACAAATAGTAATGGACTTAGTACCGACCCTTGATGCACTCCCACCTTTATCTCAAACTCACCACTGTTCCCGTCCTTCGTCCTTACAGCTGTGCGCGCTGTTTTGTACATTGCTATCACTACTCTGATCAACCATTCCTCCACTCCTAACTTCCTCAATGCCCATGTCACTACTTCACGTGGAACCCTATCGAATGCTTTCTCCAGATCAACAAACCCAAGAAACAACTTCTTCCTCTTCTCCATGTACTTCTCCTGCAACTGCCTCACAATAAAAAGCGCGTCTGTCGTTCCTCTTCCTGGCATAAATCCAAACTGCATTTCGTTAATCTTCACTTTCTTCCTTATCCTCCTCTCCAACACCCTTTCCAATACCTTCATTCCATGCTCCAATAACTTTATCGCTCGATACGAGCCACACTCCAGAGGGTCACCTTTCCCCTTGTATAGAGGGACGAGGGTACTCGGTTCCCAATCCACTGGAATGTGGCCTTCTTTCACCACCAGATTGCAGATCTCTGTCATTCTCTTCACATCCCAATTTCCCGCTGCCTTCAACATATCTCCCACAACTCCCGTCGGCCCTCCGGCTTTTCTACTCTTCATTGCTTTTATCGCTTCCTCAACTTCCTTCTCGGTTATCTTCTCTGCCGGTCCTAAAACTGGGTTACTCTCCATGTTGCCATCCCATTCATTCTCTGCATTCAACAGTATTTCCATATCGAAATATCTTCCCCCTGAAGATACCGAAGACTCAAAATACCCCAAAGACCCAAAACACCCCAAAGACAAAAAAATACCCTTAAAGGCCTGGAGGCTCCAAAAGATCCTGAAGACCCAAATGGCCCTGAAGACCCAACACAACATGAAGACCCAAAAGACACCGAAATGGTCAAAGATGCCTATACCTTTGAAACGACGTGCGGCGAGGCGCGCTCCACGCGCCGAGACACACTATTATGTAGAATAATGTATCACACAAAAATGAAACTCGTGATTTCCGAAGGCAGTTCATGAAAGATATTCAAAATGGCTCCCCTGCTCCAACAAGCACAAACGGATCCTCCTGGTGAAGTTGGTGATAACTCGTCTGCATTCCTGAACAGGGATAGCTCTGATGCTGGTGGCGATTGCAATTTTGAGGTCGTCAATAGTCTGAGGTCTCCCCTAGTACACTCTGTCCTTCACGTAACCCCAAATATAGAAGTCAGGTGGGTTGAGGTCTGGAGAATGGGGCACCCATTGGACATCTGTCCATCATGAGATGATCCAATCACTGAATTTCTGTTGTAGTCAGTGTAACAATCTGGAGGAAGCATGAGGTGTTCCCCCTATCTTGCTGAATCCATTGCACAGCCCTGTCGATGTGGCGCTTCCTGGAAAATGCAACTCAGAATTTCCGGATAGCTTTCAAGTACCTTTCAGTGGTTATGGTTAACAATTTCCCTTCTTCATCTTGAAACGAGAGACGCTCAATGATGCCAGATTTGGTTAGGGCAACCCATGCAGTGCATTTCTGGCTGTGCAACGGCCTTTCAAAGACTTTGCCATGAGAACTAGAACCCAAAAACACGTTGCTTTTAGAGTTAACATGACCACTTAAGATAAAGTGGGCCTTTTCAGAAAACCACACATTACTCAAACAAGACCGAAAGTCAAACAGCGGCATAGCTGGGCTTGTTTGATACTTTAGTTGAAGAGGATAGTATGACCTGGGTGGAGATACCAGTTCGCAAATAATGTAAGTATTAAGTTATTTTGAAGTACTCTAAGTCTCGAAGCTGTCTGTCATGGGAGTGAAGAGATTACATTGAGACACCATATGATTTATTCTACATGTTGGTCAGTTAGTCAACACTATCAAAGTGACCTCAGAACCATCCCAACACACACCTCTGTGTGTGTTACGGAATGAGGTGTTTTCCGGTGGCCGGAGTGCAAATCCTGCCACTAAACTCCTTGAGAGAGGACCCAGTGAATTGGTACTCATTTCGCCGACCTCAGAAGGATGACAGGCTGAGTCAACCCCCCCCCCCCCCTCGTGTTAATTCAACAGCTGACCGATATTCAAACTCAGGACCCAAGGATCCCAAGCCCTCTACCCTAACCGTTAAGCTGTTAATTCAACAGGTAACCGGGATTCAAAATCAGGATGTTAGGATCCCAAGCCCTCCACCCTAACCGTTAAGCCAACACCAGGCATAGGGTGGTTGGAGGCAGACATAAGAAATGCTTCAATGTTTGAAGAGCCCTTAATCAAAGTTTCAATTACATTATATGATCTGGGGAACATGCACCCCTCCTCCCCCCTCCACCCCCATCATATATCAATCATCACCCTGTTGTCATAATTTCAGTTTCACCCAATCATCAAGTGTGATAATTTGCCGCAACCAGGTATATGACGCAATATATGAACGTTCCCTAAAGGGTGTTGAAAGAAACATAACTGGCATAGCCAAATGGCATTACATTCTACCTTTCCGAATTGTAATTGTCAGCAATAAAAGTCACCCAATATGTAGGATAAATATGTGAGGGACATACATACATACGGAGAGACAAACGCTGTAAACGCAGGAACCAAACATCTACGCCGTAAAAAATCGTTTGTTTAATCACGAATTTGCCAGTTCTAAAAGTCATTTTGTGATTTTGAAGAAGAGGAAGAAGCACTAATGTATGGTTTATTCACACAGCAGTTTGAACAGAAACATTTATTCTTCTATGACAGTAGAAACCTTTTAGAAGGACACGGAACGAGCATACAAAATTATATATACATTGGTGATATTTTGCGAAGCAATAGAAAAATATATAAAACTACACAGAATGAACCACAAACAACAACAACCACAGCCACGATAACAATCGAGTGTTATAAAAGATCCTTATTGTCACGTGTTTTACTTCATGTGTTTCACATGTTTGTTTGTGTTCCAGACTGAATGAAAACCGTAAAGATAGAGCATGCAGATTGTGATACATGACAGGTTCAACGATATATCCGGCCTAAACGACATAGGAATCAAAATGGTGGTGTGTGGAGTCAGCCGTCATACCGCCGTAATGACACCATATCGCCCCTGTCATGTGACCAGATCCTCAGCTCTGATTGGTGTACGTTTGAGGGGACATACATACATACATACATACATACATACATACATACAGACAGACACACTGTTCTAGACAGCTTTGCCCTATGGGCTACGCCGTAAAAATTTGGATCCCTACGCATTTTTCCTCAAACCATTCACACATCGTCACACAAAGTTGTTTATCATTGTCTTGTGGCGGGCACAAGGGGCAATAATTCCGTGCACCAGTGGGTGGCGCGAGCGTCCAGGCGGGAACTAAAATGCATGCCCTGCCTTTTGACTGATCGATGGCCACGGCGTTTGCGGGCGCAAAGCTGGCCCTGGCCAACGCCACCATGCTGGCGCACCCGGCGCCCGATCGCCCTCACCACCGACGCATCGGACGACGCGGTGGGCGCGGTGCACGAGCAGTGAGTGAGTGGTGCTTGGTAGCCGCTGGCATTTTTTAGCCGGCAGCTTCACCCGCACGAACGCCGCTATAGCACCTTCGACCACGAGCTGCTCGGGCTCCACCTGGCGGTACGACACTTCCGCCATCTGCTCGAGGGCCGCCCGTTCACGGCTTTCGTCGACCACACACCCCTTGTGTTCACGATGGCCAAGGTCGCTGAGCCATGGTCGGCACGGCAGCAGCGTCACCTCTCTGCCGTGTCCGAGTACACGACGGACATCCGTCACGTCGCGGGTAAAGACAACCCGGTGGCGGATTGCCTTTCCCGGTCCGTCGCGCACCCGGTCCACCTCGGGATCGACTATGCCCGGATGGCGGAGGGCCAGACCGCCGACCCCAGCGTCCAGGCCTTGCGGACCGCCGTCACGGGCCTCCGCGTCACCGAGGTGCCGTTCGACGTCGCGGGCGCGGCCCTCCTGTGCGACGTCTCCCTCCGCCGGCCTCGCCCCATCGTGCCCGCTGGCTGGCAGCGCACGGTTTTCGACGCCATCCACGGCCTGTCCCACCCGGGCACGAAGGCCTCCCAGAAGCTCGTCGCGGCGAAGTTCGTCTGGCATGGCCTCAGGAAGGACGTCCGCGACTGGGCCAGGACGTGCCTCGCGTGCCAGCGCGCAAAGGTCCACCGCCACACCCAGGCCCCGTTGGCCCCGTTTACGGTGCCCGAGCGTCGGTTCGACCATGTTCACGTCGACTTGGTGGGACCTCTGCCCCCCTCGCGGGGGTTCACCCACCTCCTCACCATGGTGGACCGCACCACACGGTGGCCGGAGGCCGTGCCATTGGCGGCGACGTCTGCGGCTGATGTGGCGCAAGCCTTCATCGCCACTTGGGTTGCCCGGTTCGGTGCCCCCTCGGACATCTCGTCCGACCACGGCCCCCAGTTCACCTCGGAGCTCTGGGGCGCGGTGGCGCAAGGGCTCGGCGTCCAACTGCAACGCACCACGGCCTACCACCCCCTGGCCAATGGCCTGTGCGAGCGCTTTCATCGCTCGATGAAGGCCGCGCTCCGGGCCAGCCTCCGCGATGGCAGCTGGGCCGACAGGCTCCCCTGGGTCCTGCTGGGCCTCAGGACGGCGCCCAAGGACGACATGCGCGCGTCCTCGGCGGAGCTGGTCTTCGGGCAACCACTGCGGGTACCGGGCGAATTTATCCCCGACTCCACGGCTCCTTGGTCCGCGGTGCAACAGCGCTCCACCCTGCAGGAGACCGCCCGGAGGTTCGCCCCGGTGCCGACGGCACACCATGGTTGCCCGTCCTCCCACGTCGCCCCAGAGCTTCGCCCGGCGGAGTACGTCTTCGTCCGGCACGACGCCCACCGGGCACCGCTACGGCCCCCGTACGACGGGCCCTTCCATGTGCTGGAGACTGGGGACAAATATTTCACCGTCGACATCGGCGGTGCCCCGGATCGTATCTCAGTGGACCGCCTCAAGCCGGCCCACCTCGATCTGGACCACCCCCCGCAAGCAGCTCTGCCTCCGCGTGGAGGCCGCCCCCCGGCGGTCAGACCCCGGCACCCCCCAGCCCCGCTACCCCCCAGCCCTGCACGCATCGCCAGGGGGCGTTTCGGCCGGGTCATCCGGCTTCCCCGCAAGCTCACCCTTCAGGTGCGCGGGAATTCTGGGGGGGCGCGTGTGGCGGGCACAAGGGGTAATAATTCCGCGCACCAGTGGGTGGCGCGAGCGTCCAGGCGGGGAACTAAAATGCATGCCCCGCCTTTCGACCGATCGGCCACGCCCGGGGGCAAGGCGTGGCCTCGGGACATATATGCGGGCTCTAAGTTCAAGCCCGCCCAGTGCTGAAGTGCGAGCTCTGAATAAAGACTCTTGTTGTATCAACGCGTTGTGGCCTACCTCTCTGGCAATCGAGTCGTGTGTGCACAGCACCACAGTCTGTTAGTTTTTGCTGCACTTGTATGTGATACGGGTACATTTGTTGTTCCTGCTTCAGAATTCTTTATGTGCTTGATAAAGATAAGTTCAATTCTTGAGATCGATGACACAGCAATTTCCTCGAACTCCTCCTCAAAACTGTTTCATGGACCACTTCAATGTTTTCCCGTGTTCTTGCAGTCCTCGGGCGACCAGACTTCAAGCAATGAAGATTTTGTACTATCCCGTTGTACTTAAACCTCTTTGTCAATCGATAAATAGCAGACCTATCTGGGGCTAATCTCATCTCGAACTTCTTTCTGAATCATGTTTGAGTCTGATTAAATGACCTTGTAGCAAAGTAAGACTCCACAATAAAGATCCTTCGTTCAATTTATCAATGCCATCTTTGCAATTAACAGTACGACTCTGATGTTTGCAGTTTTTCCTCCAAACCTGCAATAGAAATTTTTTTGTATTAAAAAATAAAAATTTCACGTAACTCTAAGAGGTTTGGGGTTTTTTTTATGAAACACCCTGTATTAATAAAATGCACAATTCTCTATAGAGCATCAGTTCTGCCGAGGCAGTTTCTTGGCTAGGGTTACAATCCCGGATGGGTCAGCATTCCGACATTCAGATACTCGGCTGAAGGTGCAGGGATTTGTAATTTGTTGAGGATGCCGGCGATAACTTGCCCACTGTTCATAAAGGACACCATGGGATCTTTAACATCCACCAACTAATGTCGGTAGATGGGACACAGTTTTATTTCCATCTGAGGGACGGCACACACATTGATACAGATTGTCAACTTATGTTAGGGTTAGGGTTAGGGTTAGGGTTAGGATTAGGGTTATTAGGGTTATTAGGGTCAGGGTTAGGGTTAGGGTTAGGATTAGGGTTAAGGTTAGGATTAGGGTTATTAGGGTTGGGGTTGTTAGGATTAGGGTTAGGGTTGTTAGGCACCTGAGCCCTCCCTGTGAAACACCAGGATGACAGATTATAGCAAGTTCAATATGAGAAACCAGGCTAGACAGCTCAGAGAAGAGTGCACACCCTTTACCTTTAGGCTTTCCTGCCATTCCTTAATGGTAAATAGCCAAACATTTTTAGATGCTGCAACTGGAGTAATTCCCAATGCACGTCCACATAAAATCAATGCAGAAATCGAGGTGGAACTGAAGGGTCCTTAATCCAAACTTCTACATCTAGAAGATCTACTTGTGGAAGGATATGGCACAAGTGACAGAATGCCAATGAAATTGTCGTCACTGATAATGCGCTAACTTGTCGGTCATCCGTAGTCCGAATGAAGGGCCACAACATGGAGCTGCCAAAAGAGAATAACGCCTTTTACTTACTGTCTCTCTAAGTTGTCAATCTCCTGATTATTCTCCTTCACCTGTGTGCGAAAATCATAACTTATTCGAACATGCAGCCATCTTTAACAAAAGCTGTAATGGTCAGACTGGCCTTGACATTTAAAAGTAGATTTTGCCACCGGACTCAAACAATACTCTGGAACAGCTAATGATGAATGGGCTTCTGGGAACTGCCAAATACCTGTTTTAGAAGCTTTTCTCTCTCTTCCTGCGGAGACAATATAGAGTGATCTTCGGCCAGCATCTGGTTCCGACGAAGCTCAAGGCCCCTCAGACGGCCGTGCAGTGCAACTGCTTCCTGCTTTATGGGGGCGTTTACCAGCTCCTGTGTGTCGGGAGAAGAGGTGAAAATAAGAAAAAGCTAAGGGGCCATCTAAAATTATCAACATTTTCAAAATACTACAAATAGTAGCAAAACGCTTTGTTTTTTAAATGAACGGCTGTGGGTAATTTTGTAATGTATTTCACAATCTCTGTGAACTCATCCAGCAAAGAGTGGGGCACCATGATGTTTTATATGTTGTGTCGACAAATACCTTGTACACTATCTACGTGCAATCGCGAAGCAGTTATGACTGTTTTTGGGCATGATTGAACGTACTGTCAAGGCAAGCGTCAAGAGAGTGTGCAGTGTGCACACACATTTAACACTCCATATATGAGACGATGCGTATGTATTTTACATACGTACACACACACACACACACACACAAAGGTAATATGGGGTACTTCTAGCACTAGTCTGCCATGAAATCACAGCATGGCCAGCTGCGAAGTGATGCCTGCCACATCAATATAATGCATGTGGAGATTTCGATCGAGCTATCGACTCAGAGCATGGCCCGATGTCATTGATGACGTGCATGCTGGACGCAAGATGATCGAGTTTGTTTTCTACATTTTATTGATTAGTACACCCACTCACTATGGGAGCAGCAGGGGGTCATGCTATTATCCTTGTTATTACTGCCAATTATTGTGACTATTACTTATGCTAGATCAGGTCATTGAAAAGATCAGACCGTGCCTCACCATTCTAAATTCCTGATAATTAAATTTACTTCTGTAAGAGTGTCAGGGGGAGAGGGGGGGGGGAACAAATCACAAAACCCCTCCAGGAGTGGGGATATTGTTTCGTAATATTATTAATATTATGCTATTGTCATAAGTGTTGTTATTACTTTTATAATGAGATGTGGCTTTGGAAGAACGACTCGAAAAACGCCTTGGAAGAACTCCACGGAAGGAAGGATTGTGTTATTAACACTTGTCGGCTATATACTGTAGACTACAGTGGATCTTCAATCAGGTGCATTTGTCAACGTGATAAGCACAGACTGATGTCCGGATTCCTCCAAATTTCTTTCAGTTTAGTGTTAAACTGCGTTAGTGACTGTTTAAAAAGGTAATTATATGTGTTTGTGGTTTGTAATATTTTTACTTCTGGTAGCGGTGCTCCCATGAAAATGGCACGATAAGTTATTTATACACGTTAACACGGCGTTTGTTCAAGGAGGGAAAACCCCTTTGGGGAGGGGGAGATGTGAAGAGTATTACTTTTGTTTTGTAATAATATTAATATTATGATTTTGTTATTAGAAGCATCCTTGGAAAAGCGCCACGATTAAGCTATCTTAACACGGATATACACTTCAACAAGCAACCCCATTGGTGGAGAAAACCCCTTTGGGGTGGGGGGCAAATGAAGTCGCTACAACCTTCATTGTGTGACCCTTAGTCCTCCTGTCAAGTTTGATTGAGATTGGATAAAAGTAACGACTGAATGTATTGCAGTCAAAAATCGTCAGATAGACAGACAGACACACAAAATTGCATATTTTAGTATGATGTGCGTGTTTAGTATGATGTGCGTGTTTTGTACGCTGCTCCCTTCCTATGCCATCTCCAGGCGCTGCATAACGTCATTGCCAGGCACCGAAGGGGGCCCAGAAATGACGCACACTGAAAGGGAGTACTCAGTTTTCACTCCGGTTGCTTGTTTGTTTGTTTGCCCAGGCTATATCTCAGCCATCCGATGAGCTAGGAAGCTGAAATTTCGACACAATAGTGAGGAAGTACTTTGGCAAAAACTGTATTTTTTGTTTTTTGAGTCATCAATTTGTTATTTAATTATTATCGATTAATTAAGTACTTATTTATTTCCTTTCTCATCTGGGCATTATCTCAGGCACCTTTTGTGCTAGGAAGCTGATATTTGGACATGACAATGACCAAGTGATTTGGCTGTAAAGACTATTTTTTAATCACTGATACTGTAAAGACTTTTTGATTTATTGATTGATCAATTAATCGATTAATTATTTAATTATTCTATTAATGACTTAATTAATTATTTTTTTAAGATACAGATTCAGATGAAACGGTGGTGGTTTAGGTATTCTATTAGCAAATTGATTAATTATTTAATTCTTTTTATGAATACTATTTATTTTCATTATTAATCATTTATTTGAGCCTGGTGTTGGCTTAGCGTTTAGGGTGCCGGCTTGGGATCCTAGGATCCTGGGTTCAAATCCCAGTCGATCGCTGAATTAACGCCAGGGGGGTTGACTCAGCCTGTCATCTTTCCGAGGTCGGCAAATTGAGTACCAGCTTGCTGGAATGAATGATCACGGTGTGTACCCCGATTTAGAATAGGCACACCGTATCCCTGCGCATCGTAAGAGCGTGACCAAGGGTTGGCGTCAGGAAGGGCATCCGGGCATAAAAAAACATTGCCTCAAACAGGGAACCATGATTTTAATGGGGCCCGCAAGGCTAACCCCTGCTCTAGCGGGGAAAATGGCCTTAAAACGATCATTCATTCATATTCATTCAATCATTTATTTACTTTCTTTCTCATCTGGGAAATATCTCAGGCACCTTTTGAGCTAGGAAGCTAATACTTGGACATGACAGTGACCAAGTGATGTGGCTATAAAGGATATTCTTGATTTATTGATTAATCAATCAATTAATTATTTATTTTTTCCAGATTAATGACTTATTTAATTAATTTTCAAAAAGTTACAGCTTCGGATGAAGCACTGGTGGTTTAGGTATGCTATTAGCCAATTGATTAAGAAAATATTTTATGATCATTATTTATTTATTTTAGTTATGCAATTAATCAATCAAATATTGTACACCTCTTCCACCCAATACAGTCT
The DNA here is from genome assembly GCF_964187855.1 of Myxine glutinosa. Taxonomy (NCBI): domain Eukaryota; kingdom Metazoa; phylum Chordata; class Myxini; order Myxiniformes; family Myxinidae; genus Myxine; species Myxine glutinosa. Next base: position 76,265,474 of record NC_136261.1, on the reverse strand, counting down.
CGATGAGCTGCATTGCGGTATTGCCGGGCGCCTAAGGCGTTGCCGCGCTGTATATTTATTTATTTGGTATGGTGGCGGTGTACTTTGAATGTATCTGTACTTGTTCTTTTTGTTCGTTGTTCTGCAGTCAACTGGAAGTTTAAAATTGACATTTTCAAAAAGCATTTAAAGTTGTGCAGGAGTAGCAACAACCCTCACCATCCTACCATTCCTACTCCTTCAACAACTGTGAAAACGTCGATAATTTTTAACAGACCCTAATTATTTAAATTGATTTTAAAAATATTAAACGTCATATTTGTTTGAAGTCTCACATATTTCCTGAAGCCATCAAAATACAGGAGATGAGAAAAGGCCAAGAGGAGGTTTAACACCACAAGCATATCTGGCCAAAGCGTATCTGGCCAATCCAGGATTAAAGCAAAGCAGATATGAGAATGCCAATTGAACTTAGCCAGTCTTGGCACTCACCCACCACCAGACCCTGGGCTGGTTTAACCCGAATTCAAGTCAGTCGATCAACAGGAGATGGGAGTTTTCTGGGTTGACGACAGCAAAAATGGCATTTGCTGAGCAATGACTCACGCTTTGCAAGTTGTCTTTCTTCTTTGTCAAGGCATCTAAGTCATGCTGCATGTTCTGGAGCTCCTATAGAGAATGCATAGCATGGACAATTAGCAATCAATGAGTTGTCACTTTCCAACTCCCTGAAATTCTAGCCTCTTAAAAGAGTTAGCGAGCAATTAAGCTTCAAAGTTAAAAATGACTCTCTGTTTAGTTGAGGATATATTTTTTGAAAAAAAAACAAAGATAAATTTGAAATTATGTACAAGGAGGGACAAAAGTGGAGAAAAAGATGTGATAAGACCATTATTAGCAAATGGTAGAAGAGCATATTAAATAATAAAATCACATACAATATAAATGCATCACAAAAAGTTCAAATATAGTTTTATGGAATTTGGTATAACTGTAAGCAAACCTGGTGAAGGAAAGCCAAACAGAAGGCCAGGTTCAGGATATATACAAAAAATAGAAGACTTCATTAATCTTGAAATGCACGTTGAGTAAGCATGGTTTAGAAGAGGAAGAGGTGCTAGAGATGAAGTCGCAAATCGGAGGTGGATCATGAAAAGAGCAGGAAAATATCAAAGGAATTGTGTACCTCTGTTTTATAGAATACTGGCATTGCCAGGCAGGGGGGGGGGGAGGGGAAGGGGGAAGGGGAGGGGGAGGGGAACGGGGGGGAGGGGAGGAGAGTGGGGGAGGGGAGGAGAGGGGGGGAGGGGAGAGCGGGGGGAGGGGCGGGGAGGGGGGGAGGGGAGGGGAGAGGAGGGGGAGGGGAGAGGAGGCGAGGGAGGGGGAGGGGAGGGGAGGGAGGGGGAGAGGAGGGGGGGGGAGGGGGAGGGAGGAGGGTGAGGGGAGGGGGGAAGGGGGAGGGGAGGGGGGGAAGGGGGAGGGTAAGGGTGGAAGGGGGAGGGGAAGGGGGGAAGGGGGTAGGGTGTAGGGGGAAGGGAGGGGGTAGGGTGGAGGGGGAAGGGAGGGGGAAGGAGAAGGGGGGAAGGGGAGGATGGAGGGGGGAGGGGAGGGAGGAGAGGGGAGGGGAGGGAGGAGGGGGGAGGGGAGGGAGAGGGGTGAGGGGGGAGGGGAAGGGGGGAAGGGGAGGATGGAGGGGGGAGGGGGGGAGGGGAAGGGGGGAAGGGGAGGATGGAGGGGGGAGGGGAGGACGGAGGGGGGAGGGGAGGTAACATTACATTACACACACACAAACTGTGTTTTATGTTCAATGGTCTGGCAGCGGGGATGGAACATCACGTGATCGCTCTGAGCGAATCAGCGCGCTGCTCTGCCACCGGCTAAGATTCCGTGTATAATATTCCTCGCTGAAAAAAAATCTATGTGAAACATGCCACAATCTATGCTAAATCATGCTAAATGCTAATCATGCTAAAATCTATGCTACTTGCTGTGAGTTTATGGCGGCAAGGAACATCACGTGATCGCTCTGAGCGAATCAGCGCGCTGCTCTGCCACCGCCTCAGATTCCGTGTATAATATTCCTCGCTGAAAAAAAATATGGATCTAAAGATGAAAGAAAAAAAAACCTATGTGGTGTGAATGGCAATGTTCCTCGCTGAAATGTGAAAAAACGCATTCGCTTTTCGCTCTGAATTACGTGCGAACGCGTAACTGAGTTTATGGCGGCAAGGAACATCACGTGATCACTCTGAGCGAATCAGCGCGCTGCTCTGCCACCGCCTCAGATTCCATGCATAATATTCCTCGCTGAAATGCGCTGAGGTAAAAATGTGGTAAAAAAATATTATGAAATAATTTTTTTTAGGTCGACCATGTTCTTCCCAGGCTCAATGGCCATGTCTATGCCAAATATCAAGCACGTGAGCCTCTCCGTTTAGGAGTCTATCGGTAACATTACACACACACACACACACACACACACAAACTGTGTTTTATATATATAGATAGCAAGGCTTTCGATTGTGTTGATCATTAATTAATGTGGATTGTGTTGAGAGGAATTGGGATGTTGAAGCACCTGATATGTCTGATAAGAAGCCTGTACACTAACCAGGAAGCTAATTTAAGAACAGGGTATGGAGAATGGTTTGGAATTGGAAAAGAGGTTAGAGGAGGGCACATCCTCTACCCTTACTTGTTAAATCTGTGTGTTGGATGAGATCAAACTTGGATGATATAGAGGCTGGAGTCAGAATTGGAGGAAGACGTATCAATATTCTAAGGTATGCTCATGATACTACTCTGTTAGCAGAAATTAAAGAGGACTGATGAAATTGCTGCAAGCAGTGAAGAAGGAAAGTGAAAAAGCTGGTCTTTAGTTAAACCTAAAAAAGATTAAAATCTTGTCAACTTAGGAGATCGACGTGTTCAGATTGGGAGACGATCATATGGAAATAGTGGAAAGTTTAATCTTCCTGGGTTCTAAGATTGAAGCGAGTAGAGAATGTGGAGGATAAATTAATAGACGGTCAGCATCGGGGAGAGCAGCAATGTCACAATTGACAAAGATCTGGAAAAGACAAAGATGCGACAATGCAAACCAAGAGGAAAATGGTGAATGCTCTGGTATTTCCAGGAGCTGAGTGTGGATGTGAGTCATGGCCAGTGAAAAAGAAAGAAAGGAAGATTGATAGTGTTACGGTTTTGGAAATGTACACTGGGGGAGAGCATTCATGTCGACATAGAATTCCCCAATGGATAATGAATGATGGCTTACATATGCACGTCATTTCTTTTCGAGAACATATCCAAGATGGCCGACTGGCGGCAATTTTGTTACTTAAATGTGTCTCCAACAACTTCTTGGACATGCATAGTCAGATTTTCTTCAAACTTGGCACAAAGGCAATACATGAGTGTACATATGCAGAATATTTGGTTTTGTCATCTGACCAGAGATGGCTGACTGACAGCCTTTCACTCCGTACAGCAAAATTACTGAAACCATGGTGGGGGCTATGACATTTTATGTCTTTTTCTTCTTGTTCATATTGTTGTGGATATGAGAATGGTTTTTGTTTTTTTTGTTGTTGTTGTGTAAATTGTTGTAAAAATATCACCCTCCTTACTCCAGTGTTGTATAAAGGTCAAAGGGCGTTCCCGTAGTTAATTCCATAAAGCATACACGAAGGACACCATATATCCATGTTCAGTAGTTATATCCTTATTATGTGTATTAGGCTAAGGATTTGTCTTCCATTAATTTGACACTCCATTGCACTGCATTAAATAAAGTAGATCCCTCCGACATGGCATCTTCCAAGTGCCAGGTTTAGCCACTTTGCTGCATTTCATCTGCTGTCCACTTTGCTGCATTTCATCTGCCGTCCACTTTGCTGCATTTCATCTGCCGTCCACTTTGCTGCATTTCATCTGCCGTCCACTTTGCTGCAATTGCCAACTGCATTTTGGGCGGTTTTCTTCATTCGCCATTGCTGCCCTTTGGCTGGGGCTAGCTCGAATCGCCCCCAAAACCACCATTGGCCACGAGGCAAGGTCGGGGAAGAAGGGCGTGTCTCCACCTCGTCATAGAGGGGAGGAGTGAACCAGCCCTTGCCGACCAACCCAGAACGAGGGGTTGGCTTTAGAGGGCGGAGAGAGAACGTTTGAGGGAGGTTGGCAAAAGGGTCAAGGGTGGGGCTTATATAACCCGAGGCAGAGGCCCCCAGAGAGAGTCGAGGAGGGAGGAGATCAGAACACCGAAAAGCCTGGAAGTTGGTGTTGGACTAAGCAAGAGAGGAAGTTGTTGGACTGGGCGGGACTAAGAAAGAGAGAGGAGAGAACCCGTCATGCCAGACCCCCCACCAGCGCGTCGGCTCCACCAAGCAGCTCCGACCCGTGATCCCGCGCACAGGACAGGATCGGTGGCATCGGCGGCCGTCGAGGTCCAGCCCGACGTCCCATGCGGGATCAAGCTCCAGCCAGCTCCGTGCCTTCCTCCCCCTCCAGCCACCCACCTCCTTCCAGCCAATCCACTCTGCAATTCCCCGTGTGAGTCCGTCTTTGTTTGTTCTGTCCAGGGAATAAGTTAAGCCTGTTAGATAAGCTAGTATTTTCACTGTCTCTCTTTGATTCTTCTGTAAATTATTTTATTATCCTTCCTTCTCCTTGGTTTCTTTGATTGTGTAAATAGTAGGAATAAATTTAGTAGCATTTCAAACCTTGTCTTCTTCTTCTTCTTCTTCTTCTTCACATCCGTGTCGCCTTTGTCTTTTCCCTATTGAATATCTGTGGCGCGATTTTGGCCAACGTCCAGGAATCGGGTTAGTCGGGGTAACTGTTAGGGCCGCGGCACCATCCGCTCGGCAAATCAACATCTTATCCGCGGTCCGTAACAATATTATCATGATATTATCGTGATAATCGTGATAATGAGGTCCATCATCGTGATATAGGTTTTTCCATTATCACCAAGGCCTAGTTAAAATACATTTACTGCTTCATGGAGCTGTATGAATCAAATTGGCGCCCCTTTATATGAATTTTTCTAGAGCATTACTTGGTTCCTCCTAAGAACACAAGGATAGTCCAGCATGCACACGAGATTTTTTTTGAATGTCCTTTCTTTTCTATAGTTTGGTATTTTCCACAAGCCATGGAATGTCCCTTCTTTTCTATAGTTTGCCACATGGCACATACCATATAAAGGGGCGCTATGCGCCTGGCATTTTCCCCAAGATACTGATAGCAGTCAACAAATAAATATCAAAGGCCCAATCAGTCAGGTAGGGTTTGAGACGACAAAGTGCATAAATTGTGTTCGTACATTGGAGACAGCAAAGTGCCTTTTTTCTCTCATGAAGAGTAATGCTCAAAACGTCAGCCTCAACTTGTTGCTCACAACAGTAAACTTAAACTTTCTCAACTCTTATTTTGGAAAATCCATTGGTAATAAGTTATATTACATGCAGAAAATGTAGAAAAAGGTCATTAAAGACATTAGTGTAAGTTACCATTAATTATAGGGACAATGGACAAGCCAACACCATATACAGGGAATTTGAACATGGGGTTCCAGCATCATGAGCTAAGTGCTGGGATGGGAATGTCAAAGACACCGATGTAAAATGATAAAGATACCTTTATCACTTTATCATTGTGAGTAAGTCCACATCCTGGTTCTAAAAATTGACGATTCATAGGATGAACTGTGCAAGTTAATGACTCAGCAGGCAACAGTCGTATGCATAAAGCAGCCAAGAGCAGGCACATAAAGTAAAAACAAAGCACCTAAAGCTCTGATTCTGAGATTACACCTACTTGAATACTTCTGAAACTTGGTTCTTCCCCCTCTCCCTCCCATCCCCCACTCCCAGGCCCCCACTCCAACCCCACACCCCATCATCCTCCTCTTCCCTCTCTACCACAACCTCCCCCCCCCCCCCCCCCCCATGTGTGGTGAACATTTTCCTTGCACTCCTTTATAAGTGAATAGGTCAAGGAATCAAGACATTTATTAAACAACAGGATTGAGCAATGTTCAAGATGGATTATATCAGCAAGGTTTGAGAAATCTAAGCTGTTGGTGAATTAGGGTTAAACACGATTTCTCTTAAGCTTGGCAGTTGTCCAATGGCTTTGCACGTGTCCAAAAAAAAGTGGACACAGCAGCTGATTCAATATGAAATGCCATGCTAGGTTTCGGTCAGAAAGAACATCCCGAGGCAGCAGACTATGTGCAAAATGCCAGCTCTCACTACTTCCAGGCGTCCGACATGGCTATACAGTTAGGATTATATATCTTTTTTAACATTACCATAACATACGAGCACTTCTGAGGATGGAGTCCTCAATCATTTAAAATTTTTGAATGCACAAATTAACCAGCAACATGGTAATTACCTCGTTACAATCTAAAACTCGAAATCACAGCAGCTTTCCTCCTTCGATCAAAGCTGTAATGCGACGCCATTTTTGGAGTAATGTTATTTGTGGCAAATCCTAAAACACACTTGTTTGGTTTGGATAACCTTGTGCTCATAAATACATGCTTTTTAAGGAGGGAGGGAATGACGCCAGAAATATGGGAAAGAATTCCAGAAAGTTCAGTTGAAAATGTTAAATTTTGATGATTTTGTGGAATTCAATCTTCTGTTGAAGCACCACATCTATTATGAAAGTTACAATCATATAATTTGTATAGATGTATGCAATCTCTTTATTAAAGGCGTAACTCATGGTTCACCTGCTGTAGCTGTTCGTTTCTGGACTTCAATTCATAGTACCGCTCCTGCTGGTCACGTGGCAAGGTCTGGACCAAGCCATCGGTGACCTGCTGCTCATGCTCAATGTCTGCTTGCATCTCCTTCAGCTGGGCCTCCTTCCTGAATACAACACAGAGAATAACCTAAGCCATGTCTCACCCCAAGTGCCCTCATGTCCAAAGCAAATGTTGAAGCTTTATAATTCCACCCACCAGCATTTGGTATTCGGGAACAAGCAGCCAAAATGGTTCGCTTTACAAGAAAATGAACAAAATATGGTTACATAATTTAACAGACTGCTTATCTGAAATCAAAACCAGAAATGTCTGACAAATGGTTTGAGTCAGTTTGTCCAGGAGTCCTGACTTTAGCAGCTAAACAATGAAATATAATTAACCACACAAGCAGTTTCACTGTGCATGGAAGAAGTTTCGTTTTCACCTCACAGAGTTCAGCAGTTTAGATAAATTGAAAAGATTTGAAAACGCAGTTGAAGAATCCAGAGCTAATAACGGAAGGCTTTTTATTTTGTCTGCTGACATCGTTGGTATAATCAACATTTGTACCTATCCATAATTAACACAAGCATATTGCCCAATCGCAGGCAGTATCAGAAGGCACTCTTGTCTTACTACCAAGTTAGGCATTCTGGGAGGTGTATGCTCAGATCGTGCTTGCTGCAACATTATTACATAACTAAAAGATATGTCCATCAAGGATGGAATGGCATTTGATATGATGGGAGGGCCATAGAACAGAAAACCAGAACAATCCCATGACTAACTGAACTAGAAAACAGTGGTGTGGGTGTAGTGTGACACCCCTAAGGACTTCACTGTGCCCTTGGCTCGTGGACCACTCGCCTCCGGCACTGGCACGACTTGCACTTGCGCCTCATATCACAACGCAGTTGACTCAACTGGACCCCCGCTCCAGCAGGCAATCGCTAACTCGACCCCCCGCTCCAGCAGGCAATCGCTAAGTCGACCCCCGCTCCAGCAGGCAATCGCTAACTCGACCCCCGCTCCAGCAGGCAATCGCTAACTCGACCCCCCGCTCCAGCAGGCAATCGCTAACTCGACCCCCGCTCCAGCAGGCAATCGCTAACTCGACCCCCGCTCCAGCAGGCAATCGCTAACTCGACCCCCGCTCCAGCAGGCAATCGCTAACTCGACCCCCGCTCCAGCAGGCAATCGCTAACTCGACCCCCCGCTCCAGCAGGCAATCGCTAACTCGACCCCCGCTCCAGCAGGCAATCGCTAACTCGACCCCCGCTCCAGCAGGCAATCGCTAACTCGACCCCCGCTCCAGCAGGCAATCGCTAACTCGACCCCCCGCTCCAGCAGGCAATCGCTAACTCGACCCCCGCTCCAGCAGGCAATCGCTAACTCGACCCCCGCTCCAGCAGGCAATCGCTAACTCGACCCCCGCTCCAGCAGGCAATCGCTAACTCGACCCCCCGCTCCAGCAGGCAATCGCTAACTCGACCCCCGCTCCAGCAGGCAATCGCTAACTCGACCCCCGCTCCAGCAGGCAATCACTAACTCAACCCCCACTCCAGCAGGCAATCGCTAACTCGACCCCCGCTCCAGCAGGCAATCGCTAAGCCAGCAGTGCCAGATGTTCTCGCATCCTTGGTGCATCGAAAACAGCAACAAACCAAGCCGAATAATGTGGGAAGGTAATTCGACCAGTCCAGAGGATTAATTTCCTAGCCGTGAGGGATTCGTTTGCCCGCAAGGGTTTTGATGGAGGTTGGTGCTTGAAGACCGAAGAGTATGGGATGGACGGACAGATAAACAGATGGATAACGTGAATGATAAGAAGTGAATAAAATAATGAGGAGTTGGAATGGTGAGGGACGGATGAACAGATGGATAAATGTGAGGGAAGAACCGAGTGAGTGGATCGAATGTACAGGAGGACTGAAGGATGAGAATAAACCAACCGCGGGTTGAAGGAAAGACTGATGGGGGTGAAGTAGGGGTTGTTGAATCGAGGTTTGGTGAAGCAGATTATTGGAGAATTGAGGAGAATAAAAATGGCAAATGGGGAAGCATCACACTGGGAATACACAGAGGAACCTCACAACGCACCCTCCCCCCCCAAGCCTCCAGAAAAGGGGCAGAAGACTACCTACTACATAAATTAATGAAATGACTAATTCTGGGGAATCCTACATGTGCGTCAATGCTCTCCCCAGGGTACATTTCCAAAGTACTGTCGTGAAAATTGCGTGTAAACAACTGTATATAATAAAAATTAGGATGCAAACACACACACACACACACATGAAGACGTGCAGATACTTACTTGTGTCCTTCTATAAATGAAGCATCCAGGTCCTCAGCCTTGCGATCATTATGGACTTTTATCTAACAGACAAAAGTCATTATAATGTGGAAGAGATCTTAAAAGGGACCATATACACATTATATATGCGAAGTTCTGGATACAGGTAGAGGGATGGGAAAGGGGGGAGGGAGAGGAGTAAACTATAAAATGTAAATTTTGAAAAAAGGAAGCCAAAGCGTGAGGACAAAAGAGAATATGGTAGGTTGGGATATCACATGAGTAAGGGAAATCCAAAATTTCACCATTTTATGTACACAATGTGGAGGTAGCTCCAAAGGCAGCTCTTGATAATTTTGAATCATTTATTGAAAGTACACGAGGATTGTATTCAACAGTTGGTAACTTTGGATATCCTCAAATGCTGCATGTGCTCACCACATCGTAATCCTGTGTGACTTCCTCCATATCCGCATTCACATTCAGTTTGTCCACAAGCTGGAAGAGATGAGAAAAAAAAAAAACATAGAAGGATCCAAGGCAGCCAGGTGTTTAAAGTAATAAGAAAAGTCTATTTTAAATTTCCCAAGCTAGTCTTACCATATTGTAAACAGCCAGCTCACCCTGCAAGTCCTTGATTTCTGCTGAAAATGATTCCGCCCTGAAACACAATGAGCACAACACAACAACATGCATTTTAAGGCCATTTTCCCTGCTAGAGCGGGGGTTAGCCTTGCGGGCCCCATGACAATCTTGTCCATTTTGCCCTATTTTCTGCATCTTGCCTTGTTAACGCCCTTGCCCGCATTTCTTCTTCCACCACCTTTAGCCAAGTCTTTCTCGATCTTCCCCGTCCTCTACTTCCTTCTACATTCATTTCCATCACTCTTCTCAACCAGTCACTTTCATCCTTCCTCAACACATGACCAAACCATCTCAACCAGTTTCACTTCACAGCATCCATCACAGGCTCCATTCCCATCATCTTTCGCAATTCATAATTTGTCCTCCTCTCTCTCTCAACGATACTCCACACATCCACCGAACCATTCGCATTTCCACCCTTTCCAGCCTTTGTTGCTGCTCTACGTTCATTACCCATGTCTCGCTCCCATAAATCATAACACTTCTCACACATGCAGCATCACTACTCTGATCAACCATTCCTCCACTCCTAACTTCCTCAATGCCCATGTCCCTACTTCGTGTGGAACCCTATCGAATGCTTTCTCCGGATCAACAAACCTAAGAAACAACTTCTTCCTCTTCTCCATGTACTTCTCCTGAAACTGCCTTACAATAAAAAGCGCGTCTGCCATTAATCTTCCTGGCATAAATCCAAACTGCATTCGTCAATCTTCACTTTCTACCTCATCCTCCTCTCCAACACCCTTTCCAATACCTTCATTCCATGCTCCAATAACTTTATCGCTCGATACGAGCCACAGTCCAGAGGGTCACCTTTCCCCCTGTACAGAGGGGCGAGGGTACTCAGTTCCCATTACACTGGAATGCGGGCTTCTTTCACCACCAGATTACAGATCTCTGTCATGTGTTTTATACTTTCCCAGCCCCCCTCCCCCTTCCCCTGCCTCCTCCCCTCAAGCTCCCTCCCTCCCACAGATCTTAAGTTGTCCCTGTTCTCTGCTGTTGTACTTGTGTGCTTCCCTCTCCCTCCCCATCTTGTCTCCCGCTCCCTTTTTTGTATGTTTTGTGTGCCCGTTTGTTGTTGTTTTTTGTGATTGATGTTAGCTCTTATATGAGCCTCGATCTTGTATCCAAAAATAATAATAAAGAAAAAATTCTCTTCACACCCCAACTTCCTGCTGCCTTCAACATATCTCCCACAACTCCTGTCAGTCCTCCCACTTTTCTACTCTTCATTGCTTTTATCGCTTCCTCAACTTCCTTCTCAGTTATCTTCTCTGCCGGTCCTAAAACTGGGTTACTCTCTATGTTACCATCCCATTCATTCTCTGCCTTCAACAGCATTTCCATATATCTCTTCCATCTTCCTTTAATTCCATCTGGGTCCACAACGATTTGTCCCACTTCATCCTTCAAGCAACTCACCCCCATCACATCACACCTCTCTTTTGCTATCTGCTTTGCAATCCTGAATACCGCTCTCTGACCCTCTTCCGAATCCAAGCGTTCTCTGAACATTTTCCTACATGCCTCCTGCACCTTTGCTACCTCTTTCTATGCAGCCTTCTTGGCTGCCTTATAACTTTCATGCTCTGCTTTTTCTGCCCCCGTACCATCCGCCCGTACCCTGCCACTCCTTGAACTTCTTCCTCTTCTCATAAATCCTCTTTCCAACTTCATTATCCCATCACCATGTTTCTGAGTGCCTCGGTGGTCCTTTTGTCCATCCACATACCTCACCAACGGCTCCCAACAGACGATCTTTCATCGACATCCAACTACTTTCAAGCTCAACCACATCATCCTCTACCATACTCAGCCTCTCTTTTAATGCCTCCTTCACTGTCACCTCTTTCAACCTCCACACCTTCATTCTCGGTTGGTACTTCACCCGCCACGCTCTCCTCGCACCTTTCACCCTTATGTCGCAGACAATCAAGTGGTGCTGTGAAACAGCCTCCTCCCCCGGGATCACCTTTGTGTCCCGGAGGTGCCCCCTATCTCGCCTATGCACCATCAGGTAGTCAACGGTTGTCGTCGACCCACCTGACGTGTATGTAACAAGCTTATTATCCTCTTTCTGCAACTGAGTATTACAAATCAACAAACCAGCTCCATCAGCAAACTCCAAAATCCTTTCACCTTCTCAATTTCTCACACCATATCCATAACCCCCATGAACTCCCTCAAAACCGTCCATACTCCTTCCCACATGTCCATTTAGGTCTCCTCCTACCACAACAACTTCCTCATCTTTCACGTTTTCCATCAGCTTCTCTATCGCACACCAGAACTTGCCCTTCTCTTCATCGCTCTGACCGACCTGCGGAGCATATCCCGAGATGATGTTCACCAAGAGCTTTCCAATCATCATTTTCACCATCATCAACCTTTCACTCACTCTAGTCACACTCACCACACTGTCTACAAACTCCTCAGAAACAGGACACTAATTCCATGCATGCCTTCTGGGCACCCTTGCCACACAAACTTGTATTTCTGTCCCTGTGTACCCTTCACCATTCTCACACCACTTCCCTTCCATCCTGCCTCTTGCACACAACACATGTCCACTCTTCTTCTGACCAATACTTCTACGACTTCTCCTGATCTCCCTGTCATTGTCCCGACATTCCATGTCCCAAACCTCAGAAACCGATCTCCACGTGGAGCATCAGACGTTTCGTTGTCATAAATGGAGTGATTTCCACTCTTGCTTCGATCGGGTTCCCCACAATGATTTTTGACGAGAGGGAGGGAGGTCCTCCACGGGGCACTTTGGGCTGTACCCTGCCCATATGTAATTGCAATTGTCATGGTTCCCTTTTTGAGGCAATGCTTTATGGCCGGATGCCCTTCCTGACGCCCCAACCCTTTTAGTCGCCTCTTACGACACGCAGGGATACGGTGTGCCGATTCTAAACCGGGGTACACACCGGGGTCTCACTGAAAAACACTGAAACACAATGAGCGCATGGATATTTTGCCCATCGATCCATGGAGCATTAGTGTCGCAATCTTTACCTCACCTTTTATTGTATGCATGGTACGCTGAGTTGTCTTGGTCAAAAGCTTCCACCGATCTCTGCAGTTTGTTGTTTTCGGAAGCAAGCTCAGCCATTTTGCTCCTGACAACAGAAAATAATCCTTAAAGACAAAATATTATTTAGGCCTCTTCATATAGGACAGGGGAAGGTTTATTGCTGTTGTAAGGTTTGTTTCTACAATTATTGCCCCCAATTTTTAATAGTACCACAGAGTTTCTCAGATCTCTCAGATCTTACTATGTCTCTCCGAAAAGACCGACTGGATAACCCCCCCAACTACTTTCTCAACAATCCTCTCCAAGAAGTTCTGTCACTCAAGCTTATGGGTCTCACTATCTGCCATGATCTTTCCTGGGAAAACCACATTTCCAAGCTGGCCTCCAAAGCCAGTCGCCGACTGGGCATCCTCCGTCATGCGAAGTCCTTCCTTGGCACACCTGAGCTCCTCACCACATACAAGGCTTTCATCCGCAGCTCAATGAAATACCGCTCTCCCCTCTGGGTCGGTGCTCCTGCCTCACACCTAGCTCGGCTTCACGCTGTTGAAACCAAAGCGTTCAGAATCATTGGAATCTCCCGCGATGAAGCTATCTCCGAGGGCCTTTCACTCACACACCCCAGGCAGGTTGGTGGTCTTTCTGTCTTCTACCGACTCCTCTCCGGCATTGCTCCCCCAGCTTTCTCTGGGATCTGTCCCCCAAATATTCCTACAGGTCGCACAAGATCTGCCAGCAACCCTCTTATGTTTAAAATGCCAAAATAAAGACTCTCTATTCACCTTCACTCTTTCATTCCTCTTTTCTCCCGCCTCTGGAACAAACTCCCTCACTCTCTTCAATCCTACTCCTCCCTCCAGGTCTTTAAAACAGCTGTTCACCACAATCTCTTATCTTCCCCCATTCATAACTTTGATCTTTTCTACCCTCGTTAATTCACCCCAGATCCACTTTTTTGAAATACCGACTTCTTTCCTGGAAGTCCTAGCAGTGTCCATGTGTCATGACACAATTGTAGACATTTTAGCATTTTTCACCATAACTCGACATAGGATTGTCCAATCAGAACTATATAGCCTAGAGCAGGGGTTCTTAACCTTTCTAGTGTCGCGCCCCCTTTAGCAATTGTTGCTCGTCTCCACGCCCCCCTCCACCTACATCTGACGAAGCCGCTCGTTGGGGAGAGTGCGAGAGGGGTTGCCCCTCTCGTCTGGGGGGTCCCCCCCAGGAAATTTTTGAATTCTAGGTGCTCTGTGGTGCATTCTGAGGGGTTTGTTCGTTGATATTGAAGCCAGCCAGGGCTGGGCCCTGGGCCCTGGCTATTGACGTAGATTCTGTTAACAGCCAGGGCCCTAAGCATGGCAGCCAGGGCCGGGCCCTAGCGGGCCCTGGCTTATTTCAAACACTGGATCTGGTACCCCTGAACAGATAATGTTCTTTCAAAATAACAAAGGAGAGATTACAAACCTCGTTTTATTGCATCAAAACGCAAACAAGCTCAAGGCATGGATCGATGAAAGGAAAGGGTAACTACACAAAACACGTTTGTTGAAATGTCACGTCAAAGGACGCAAAATCAATGAAACAACAATTTAGTCACTAAAGAAGCAATGCCAAAAATCTCACTAAATTTTAGTGAGATGGTTGGCACTGCTTCTTAGCTATCAGATCCGGAATTCGTGGTCGCGTGCCAGAGAGAGCACAGCGCAGATCTCCTTCAACGTTCAGATTGCTTCTGTATTTGGTCTTGACAGCGACCAGCGCGGAGAATGCAGCCTCGCAGAGATACGTGGATCCGAACATCGTCAGAATCCGAACAGCTTGAAGCGAGATCAGAGGATAAACAGGAAGATACTTGACCCAGAATGTCTCCAGGTCCAGAATTTCAAAGTCATCCTCAGCCGAGGAGTTGAACTTCAGCTCCAGAAAGTCCTCCTGGACCTCGTCCGAAACATCAGCTACGTCGCATTGGAATGGGTTTCTGATGAATTTCCAGGTCTTTCGCTTTTCGTCCAAGTCAGGAAAGTAGCAGATGAATTCCGCTTTGAGTTCAGTCAGATGATCGATGATTTGGTTCTTTAACTTTGAATCGAGAAGGCCGTCAGGAACGGCAGAGTCCAAGTTTGGGAAACAAGCTATGTTTCCGGCCTCCATTCGGCATTTCCAGAGGTCGAGTTTAGCCATGAAGGCTCGAATGGCGTCGTATTGCGTGATAATGTTTATGTGCTTCCCTTGCAGTTTTTGGTTGATACCGTTGAGTGCTTCGAAGATGTCTACGAGGTAAGCTAGAGACAGTTGACATTCTCGGGACTGGAACATTTTGTAGAGATCCGCCTTCCGCTGCACGTCTAGGAATGTTGCGACTTCTTCCCTCAGCTCGTAGACTCGCCCCAACATGTTTCCCTTCGAAAGCCAACGCACGTTTGTGTGGAAAAGCAAGGCTTGATGATCGCAGTCCAAGTCCTTGCACAGCTGGTTGAACAGGCGACTATCAAAGGTGGAGCCTTAAACATATATATATATATATATCAAAGGTGGAGCCTTAAACAAAGTTGACTACCTTGATAGCCAGGTTCAGGAAATCCCTCATTTCAGCGGGCAGGGTCTTAGATGCTAAGGACTCACGATGGATAACGCAGTGTGTACCAATAGCAGAGGGACTCTTTTGTTTCACCTTCGTAACGAAACCCGAACGCGAGCCAAGCATGGCCGGAGCTCCGTCTGTGCAAACACCTACCAACGCGTCCCATGAAAGTCGATTTTCTTCGAAGAACTTCGATACCACTTCAAAGACATCCGCTGCTGTCGTGTAAGTTTCCAAGGGATGACAAAATAGCATTTCCTCCTTCACGCTGTCGCCTTATATGAAACGAGCATACATGAGCAGCTGAGAACACTGAGCCACGTCTGTCGTTTCGTCGCATTGGAATGCAAAGACAGGCGAGGCCCTTATCTGGTCAGTCACTTGTTCTTTGATGTCCTGAGACATTTCATCGATCTGTCCCTTGATGGTATCGTTCGACAGGGAGATAGCCGAGAGTTTGTTCGCACTATCCTTCCCCAGGATGAGCTCTGCCGCTCGCAGTAGACTCGGTTTAATGAGAGTCTCTCCGATTGTATGGCTCTTCTTGTTCTTTGCTACTAGCAGGGAAATCTCGTAGGACGCCTCAACGATCTTTGACGTCTGTTGCCGAAATGTCCCACTGCTGTCCAACTTAGCTCGCTTCAAGGCTTCCCTTTTCGCCACAAAGAATGCCTGTGATTTGTCTGCTAGTTCAGGATGGGTTGTCCTCAAGTGGCGTTCCAAACGTGTTGGCCGCATGGCATCATTGCTCAGAGTCTTGTAACCTATAACGCACTGAGGAACCTCTGCATCACCCTTTTGAAGTGCCACAAATCCGAACTTGATGTACTCGTCTTGGTATTTCCTCTTTTTCGCACTCATTGCCATTGACTTCGATTCCAGGTAATAATCTGTCGGAAGAAAAAAAGAAGTGTTAGTTGAGACTGAAACAAACTAGGCGCTATCTAAGGCGCTATCTTTAATAAGATATAAGGCGCTATCTTTTCGGTTAATTAATTTTTTTCAGTAGGGGGATTATAATTTCCGTTTGGGGTTATTTAGACGTTTATACTGCCGTCCCGCGCCCCCTCTGAAAATTGCTCACGCCCCCCTTGGGGGGCGCGCCCCACAGGTTAAGAACCGCGGGCCTAGAGCAAGGCACATTTACCTTTAAATTACATCACACCCTCTGGGTTAAAGGTCAAGGTCAAATGACGGTCTGAGAAAAACACGGTTTTTTTTGGAATCGTTCAATTTTGCCAAAGCCACATCTCAAAGATCGCTTGGCTATCCAAGATGTCCTTACATAATAATAGTGTACCTGCACTGAAGTTGTGCACCTCATATTTGATTCGTGTATTTGACCTACCTTTTCGGAATGTGACCCAATTAACAAAAAACACGTTTTTCATGTAAACAAAACCTCACCTTGTGCTCATAAAATTACCTGAATAATTTTGCTCAGATATTCATGATGTTGAGTTTTATGGCAGATTTATAGATGGGGACACATTTTCTTCATTTACACTCTATCCATAAATGTTGATGATCAAGGTCATATGGTGGTCCAAAAAAGATAAGGCCACCATTGGCTCGTCGGCCAAGAGTAAGTCACAGGATATCGCCAAGGGTAAGTCCCCAAAGGTTGGGAGAGGCTTAACATTGGCAATCACTTTGTGACCACAGATATCTAGTTTGTTGAACTTGAAGTTACGCATATGACAATGAGAGTATAGTTTTTGCTCCCTCTATCGTTTCAAGTCTCCCAATCCCTGCCGCTGAAAGGCATCCCCATATCATGATGCTGCCACCACCATGCTTCACAGTAGGGATGGTGTTGGATGGGAGATGAGCTGTGCTCAGTTTCCACCAGACATAGCGCTCTGCATTCAGGCCAAATAGTTCAATTTTCATTTTATCAGACCACAGAATGTTTCGCCTCATGCTCTCAGAGTCTTTCACCTGCCTTTTTGCAAACTCCAGGTGTGCTGTCATGTGCCTTTTTCTCAGGAGTGGCTTCCATCTGGCCACTCTCCCATGAAGCCCAGATTTGTGAAGTGCTGCAGAGACTGTTGTCCTTCTAGCAGATTCTTCCATCTCAGCCAAGGAACTCTGTAGTTCTGTCAGAGTGGTCATTGGGTTCTTGGTCACCTCCCTGACCAAGGCCCTTCTTGCCAAGTTGCTCAGTTTGGTCGGACAGCCAGCTCTATGTAGAGTCTGGGTTGTTCCATATTATTTTCATTTCCTAATGATGGAGCTCACTGAGCTCTTGGTAATTTTCAACACTCTGAAAATGGTTTTATAGCCTTCCACAGATCTATGCCAACTCACAATTTTATCTCAGAGTTCTATGGACAGTTCTTTGGACTTCATGGTGGGGTTTCTGCTCTGACATGCACTGACAACAGTGGGACCTTATATCGAAAGGTGTGTTTCTTTCTAAATCATTTCCAATCAATTGAATTGGCCACAGGTGAACCCCATTCAAGTTGTTGAGGCATCTTAAGGATGATCAAAGGAAATTGAATACATCTGAGCTAAATTTGGAGTGTCATAGCAAAGGGGTTGAATACTTATTGACTGAAGACATTTTAGCTTTTCATTTAAAACTAATTTTATAAATATCTAAAAATAAATTCCATGCTTGGGGTGAATGTCATTATAGGGTATTATGTGTAGATCAGTGACAAAAAAAATCTCATTTTAATCCGTTTTAAATACAGGCTGTAACACAACAAAATGCGAAAAGTCAAGGTGTGTGAATGCTTTCTGAAGGCACTGTAAATAATGACAATGAGAAAGGAAGGACAAGCAAAATGAGGAAGAAACATCGGACCATTAGAAAAGTTAAGCAATTGACAAATGATGCGATGCAAGATGATGATGATGATGATGATGATGACGACGAGTTGACACCTCAAATGAATTAAGGGTGGCGGACTGGATAGAAGCTGTACAATGATTCCAAAGGTAGAATAAAAGGGGTGAATAAAAGACTGGAGGTGAATTGTTTGTCTGGATTTTAGGTAAGCAAATAACGAATGGGTTGGATGATAGGTCTGTTCGAGTGAGGCTTGAGAGAAAAGACATGGTGAAAAAAACCCCAAAAAACAGGAGGCCCACAATCTGCTGACAGTGAGAGAAGCAAACCCTGCCCTTCGGTATCCGCTTTGACATGCCAATGATCTTCCATATCTCTATAGCATCAAGAATTCCAAGGTAGAAGGCAGGGTATTTTCTCAAACTGGAGAGAGTTGTACTCCATAAAGCTTTCATCATAATTACCGAAATAATTATCATAATTAATTATTTCATCATAATTGTAATCATTACAAAGGGAAATCACATTCGTTTTGTGCTCAAAATAATAAGATTTGAGATTCCCATAAACAACTCACCATTCATTTAGAGTATTGGGGAAGATAGGAAATGTCCGAATGAGGAAGGTTGTTAACCACAAACTTACTTGAATTATGCAACAAACTTGCAATTATTTCTTTATTTGATAGTTGTTTTTTTTTAATTCTTCAACCAAATGCCATGATCACTTTCAAAGGAGGTACAGCAGTCCAGACTGATGGAGAGAATATAATTTTTAGTGCTTACCTCAACTGACCCATAAAATATGATTTGTCCATGATCTGCCTTTGAGGACCTGTGGAATACAGTAATATGAAATGAATGAATGATCGTTTTAAGGCCATTTTCCCCGCTAGAGTGGGGATTAGCCTTGCGGGCCCCATGACAATCATGGTTCCCTGTTTGAGGCAATGTTTTTATGGCCGGATGCCCTTCCTGATGCCAACCCATAGTCGCCTCTTACGATGCGCAGGGATACGGTGTACCAATTCTAAATCGGGGTACACACCGGGATCATTCATCCCAGCAAGCTGGTACTCAATTTGCCGACCTCGGAAGGATGACAGGTGGAGTCAGCCCCCCTGGTGTTAATTTAGCGATCGACCGGGATTTGAACCCAGGATCGTAGGATCCCAAGCCGGCACCCTAACCGCTAAGCCAACACCAGGCTTGTGGAATACGGTAAGAATAATAATAATTTTTAAAAAAACGAGAAGAATAAATAATCAATGAGTGTGGGGGAGGTCAGTGCTTGAAATACAATGGCACACAACTTTTATTTGTGTGAGCAAAGGCCTGAAAGGTATTGTAAACCTTTTGAGGAGGTCTTCATGATGCTAAGGCCTTCACGAGTCATAGGGTGGTCAGCAACAATAGGAGCCCCCAAGGAGCTGGGGGACATGCCAGGGGAGACTCCTCTTGAAGTCGGCGGCCTGGCTGTATTGGGCATCTGTCGGTTTCAAAAATAATTAAAAAGGCTTGTATGAAATACATTCAAATAAGTATTGCCATTATAAATGTTATACCTTCACTACCATATATTCGACGTTATGTCCATCACCTTCACACAGAGGAAAATTCGGAATTAAACATGGGAATCTGGAGCATTCCATTGCACTTCCAGAAAGGACACTGTCAGATATTGTGCTGTAGTATTAAATAAATAAAAACTAGAGCTTCCAGGGAAGCAGAACTCAACTGAACTGACTGCACAACTTTAATGCCGGCCAATGGCGGCCATTTTGTGACAGATCGGGTTGACATGCGATAGCAACCTACCTTGTGTGGTAAGAGTCTCACACACCAAGTTTGATCAAAATCCGTAGATATTTGTGGACGTTAAAGTCTTAACATCATTTCGGAGTTGAAAACAATATGGCGGCCTATGGCGGCCATTTTGTGACGGATCGGGTTGTAATGCAATAGCAACCTACCTTGTGTGGTAAGGGTTAAACATTCTAAGTTTGATCAAAATCTCTTAATATTTGTGGACGCTAGAGTGTTAACGTCGTTTTCATGACCAAAAACAAAATGGTCGCCTAAGTCCGCCATTTTTCAACGGATCGGGCTGAAATGTAATACCAACCTGGTCCTTGGGGTAAGGATGCTGCATGTCAAGTTTGATAAGAATCGGTTGATATTTGTGGACACTGGAGTGTTAACGTCGAAAAGTTAACGGACGACAGACGACGATGACGACGACAGATGGACGCCGGAGGGTTCAGTATGTGACGAACTCAACTGGACGGCAGTCCAGTTGAGTTAACAAGGAAACTTAGGTGTAGGTACTACAAAATCACTTAGCCCATCTTACCTACACTATATACAAGTACATGCCTGCCTATCTACTGCAGGTAGTGGGAGTGACAGGAGAGGTCAGAAGAAATGCACTCACCTTTCCGCTGTGTAGTCTCAGTTCAATTCCCAGCCTCATAATAGACTGTCATTCCGGTACCTTGCCGACTTAAATTCAATGGAAAGACCAACTCATTCTGGATGCCCTTTGCTGAGAACTCCTGAGGTCATTGAATTAGGTTCCAACAATTGGTTTGAAAGTCCAAAAAGTCTCCGGAGAATTGTCCATTATGATGTGAAACTTTATCCATACAGAATACAAGTTAGATAAATTCACGGACCAAAACAAAAACAAGCATCTTGAAATGCCTCGGTGGTTTGTAGAGGGAATTGAGGAGCTTGGTTTTCTCAACGACATTTAGTTCTCCTACAAGGCTCACTTTTTGTTTAATGGCCAAGTCAACTAAAGGAACAATGTCTACTGGGGCACAGATGAGGTTCACCAGATACCCTTACATTGAGTTAAGTGCACGGCCTGGTGTTAAATGGCATCATTGGACCATTCTGGTTTGGACCGTCATTGGAAATGGTATCATTGGACCATTCTGGCATCGTTGTAACATTCTGGTTCAAAGATGAAGATGGTACTGCCATGGCCATTAACTCTGAGTGCTACATTAAAGTGCCGAATGAGTTCTGAGCTGCGCTTGGTCGCAGAAGGAGCTTTCGAAGGGAAGAACAATGGTTTCAGCAGGATGAGGCCCACCCTCACACCGCAGATGAGTCCCGTGAGTAGATAACAAGCCACTGCGGTGAGAGAGTGATTGGCCAATGCCTCAGCATCAAGCGATTTCCACATTCCCCTGATCATCCAAAAATGAACCAAAATCCAAAATATCTCAAATCCAAAATTGTCCAAAATGAACTATTCTCCCACCCAAAGACCTATAGGGTCTGAAGCAATGCTGACTCAAAATGAAAATAAAACACGACATCCAAAGTGTGCAGAAAATTGAATTCAATAAAAAGTAACAAAGAATATTATTCTAACCAACTACTGTATAACTACCGAACTAAACAGACTACAACCAACTATCGTTTCATACAAGCTTGACCGTTGTCATAACAGAGCTTTAACTGCAACAAAAATGTTTCTTTATCTTCACTGCACCCTCTTCACCCAATTCTAGTTACCACACACCAACCAAACGCCACCGAATTCGGACGCCACCATCCCCGGGGATGGATAGAAATATCAAGAAATAAAAGCTGACCTTCTGTATTTTGATCGCAAATCCAAATTTCTTGAGTATGGTATATACTATATAGCAATAATAACAAATTTGACTTCACTGGTCCAATACCTATGGAGGGCACTGTATCTCAAACGTATGATACAGACTGGCATTCTGCATTGATCTCCGAACTCTGCTTATGGCATCCAAGGCCACCTCCACTCATGGATCACTGACTTCCTCCACCCCCGTAGTCAGTGTGTTACTCTCAATGAGATCCTATCATCTCCTCTTCTTGACAAGGATGGAGGGCCGTAAGGCAGGGTCTTGGCTCAGTCTTGTTCCTCATATTCATCAATGATCTTTCCTCCTCCCTGGAAAATCCTGCCTATCTCTTTGCTGATGATTCCACCCTCTGTCATATCATTTCTCATCCTTCAGCCAGGTAGGCAGCAGCCTCTTTGATGGAGTTGAAGAGGCTGCTGCCTCCCTGTCAGCCCCTGTCTGCAGACCTTGATAGAATCAGGAGCTATTCCAACACTTGGAATGTGTATTTAAATCCTGACAAATCCAACACACTCAGTGTCTCTCCAAAAGGACCATCTGGTATACCTTCCCATATACTTCCTAAGCAAACCACTTGAAGAGGTTAAGTCACTCAAGCTTTTGGGCCTCACCATCAGCCATGATCTTTCTTGGGCAGACCATATTTCCAAGCTGGCCTCCAAAGCCAGCGGCCGACTGGGCACCCACCGTCATGCAAGGTCTTTCCTTGGCCAAACAACTTTTGACAACCTGCAAAGCCTTAATTTGCAGCTTGAAGGAGTACTGTTCTATCCTTTGGGCTGGCTCTGTCCCACACCTTGCCATTCTTCATGCGATGGAAAGCAAGGCCCTCAAAAATCATTGGAATATCCCTCAACAAAGCTGAGTGTCTAAGCCTGTTACTTTCACCTCTCAGGTAGATTGGCCTCTCTTTCTCTCTGTATCCACTACTTCCTTTTTGGTCTTGCACCCTCTGCCCTCTCTTGGCTCTGTCCCTCTGAGGATTATGCTGTGCACACGTGGTATGTCTGCCAGTAACCCTCATCTTCTTGCTAGAAACTCCCAAATTCCAGGCTCATTGCTCAACTGCACTCAATTTTCCAGCTCACCGACACTCTTCTTTTCTCTCACCTGTGGAACCAAATTCCTCAATCTGATTAATCCCATTCTTCCCTCTAAGTCTAAGGCTTCAAGACAGCTTATACACAACTACCTCAGATCGTCCCCCATTCATACTCATGATCTCATTCACCCCAAATTACCACGTTCCTAAGCACCTCCTTTTCCAGGTGTTTGTGACCCCTCTCCTTCACCTCTTTCTGTTTGTTCGTTGTTGGTTGGTTTGTTCCTTTCCTGTTTCATCCCTGCTTTCCCCTTCCTCTTCTTGCTCTATTTCATTCAGTTTGTGTATGCTTGTTCACTCCATTCGTCATTCTCCACCTCTCCTTGATCTCACTTTCACTTATACTGTTGGCGTTTCCTTCTTTCCAATTCATTCTCCTCCATTCTGCTCTAGCTCTTCCATGAGCCTCGATAATGTATGAAAACCCCCAAAAAACTGCAATTCATAGCTTGAGCAGATGCGTTATACAGATGCAACCCACCCCCAACCACAACCCATCCCCTGCCCACCCTCCGTGCTCACACAGCAACATCATGTTGCTCGAAATTCCACTTGGAATATTGACCTCACAAGAACTCCAATAAATACTCCACATTGGATTTACAATACGGTGGAAATTTGCAGGCAGGGAGTCAAATCTTAATAAAACACAAGTCATAGGCAGTGGGCCAAAGCTATACTTCAACATACTTTCAATTAAATAAATAGCAGCAGGACATCTTGAAAGAAAAACCACGAGCAAGGATTTCACATTTTAACAATCCAACAAGCACAGCTGCTGCTGTCGGGATCAATTTCAGGAGCTGCACATACGAGGACTGTTGGGAATAGCTCTAGCTGTAGGCCTACACCTATAAACGGAAATTGTCCAAGTGGTAAAAACGACCGTGGTCTGATCCTTTAAATTACACAGAATGCACCACATTCATCAAAACTGCATAACCACGTGCTTCCTAGCTGTAGGCCCGTGATTTGAGTATTCCCGATTTACAAACGTGCGTCCTGGGTTAGCTGGTGGCTTACTACGCACGGCGGGATTGAATCAGGCTGTTTTATTCACCTGCACTTACTTTGCAAACTGCATTGTGACGCAAGGAGCATTCAACACCCTGGACGAAGTATAAGTGACGGTGTATTTATGGTGAAATTTTAAAAAATAGACACACTGACAAACTACAGTGGCCCGTCGGAATACAATAGACATCCCTGATTAAAAACAAACTCTAAACAAAGTCATACAAACACAATCAAATGAATTACGTGTATTCGTATCTGGTAGCAGGTCCCTTGGCATCACACAACGCTTGGACCCGTGAACGCATTGAATCAATAATGTTCTGTTTCTTGAATGGAACATCCCAGCACAGCGTTTCACAGTATGGAACACATCTAATGCAGGATGGTCCTCCGTGCATACGTCTAGAACACCATCTGCCTGGAAGAGATTGAATGGGCTACAGCTTCTTCCTTGGGTACCAATGAATCCTGTCGTGAACGCCATCAAACAGGTCTTGGAACATGGCTCGGGAGCGGCAGCAAGGCCGACACTATGCCAGGTAATACGAGTACCCAAGAACTGCAACAAAAATCGACTACACTTCGGGAAAAATCTGGATGAGGCTTTTCGTACAGAACATCATTGAATTGATGCCTTCATGGGTACAAGGACTGCATGATGCCAAAGGCCATGGCACCAGATACGAACACACATGTAGTCAATTTGATTGTGTTCACATCACAGATTGTTTTTATAAAGCTTGTTTACAATCAGGGATGTTCATTTGGTTCTGGCAGGGCACTCTACACGCTCTTCTGGGGGGATTGAATCACATATTATAATAATTATAATAAAGCCTTGGTCCATCCTGGGTGACTAGTAACATCCCAAGAAAGTATGAAGTCCATTTTTGTAATGTTGTTTAATTTCATGCAATATAATTGATTTTGCACGCTAACCTTTTAAGTTTAGCTGGATAGCTCAGTTAGGGTTAGACATGGTTAGGGTTAGGGTATGGTTAGGGTATGGTTAGGTTAGGGTATGGTTAGGGTATGTTAGGGTATGGTTAGGGTTAACAGTACGTCACCCTCTGAGTCTCTTGGGTATTTAGCGCAAACCATTATTAACTGGAGAGTTCATAGAACACCTTGCCCCATGCTGTCTTGAGAAACAAGGACATGGGCGGGGTCTACAAGCGGCGAATTTGATTGGTCGAGATGACGTAAAATGCCGTAATATTTTGTCCAAGTACTGCTAAACAGAAGAGTTTTGAAAGTGACAAAAAGGTGATTTGTGTTCTACAGTGTTCAAGTATATAATTCAATTTTAATAAAACAATCACACAGTGAGAATTGCTTTGCAATACATATCCCCTACCGGTCCCAATGTGAATGGTCTTATTCCAAGCACTTAGTAATTATTAGCTATATACAGTCGGACAAATTGTTTTAGGTATGCAAAGCTACAGCATAAGTTGCAGTTTCAGAATATTTCCACCATTTTGTTTAATATCTTCTAAAGTCCAAACAGGGTATACCTGCGTGGAAAATTGGCAAAACGCCCCAAAACCCAAACGTTTTCTGAATATTATCATAACAAAGCCGTATACCAAGTTTCGGTTGAATATGTTTAAGTGTATGGAGAAAGGTCTGGAAAACGGACCAATGTATAATAGCCGGCGGAGCCAGTGTTGTGAATGAACGCGTACGTATTATGTTGAAAAGCCAGATTTTGCTGAATCCTTTGAGAATTTCGAAGCTTTGACGCATTTGAAGCATTTGACGAAGCTTTGACGCATTTGACGCATGACGATTTCGAAGCTTTGCGGATGCGGAAGTATGCACAAACAATTGCGAAAAAGTTCAATAGGAGTTTGTTTCACCCGTCTTTTTTTGATTCACAATCTTATGCACCTCTAATTTGTAATTAAAATACTGTACTTTAAGACCAACCTTGTTCCCCGGGCCCGCACGGGCCCTGGTTATCTTCAACGAAAATCTTAACCAAACACCGGAACCAATGAGATTCGAGCATTTGAAAAAATATTTCAAAAAAGCTTTTTACCGCGTTTCGGAGGCTGGAAACGGCGTCAAATATTCTAAAATTGACGAAGAATTATTTTTTAGAAATCTCGCGGCCGTGAAAAACTCTACTACCAACTACCTAACCTACTGATGCCATAGTGATGGGTAAAATAGTGGCAAGAGGCGTTTGGCTTCGCCGGCTCATTGCGGCTTTGCAGTAGGGTCATATTATGATATTTTCTAAGTCCAAAACGTACATAACTCCATGAAAAATTGGCAAAATGCCCCAAAACTCAAACATTTTCCGAATATTATCATAATAAAGCCATGTACAAAGTTGCAGTTGAATATGTTAAAGGGTATGGGGAAAAAGTCGGGGCAAACCATTGGAGGGACAGACAGATGGAGAGTAAACCTAGTCCCCTCTGGTGAATCCGGTAGGGGACTAATAAAGATTCTACAGGTTGTAGAAAAAAAAAAATCCAGAAGTTCACCACCGTTGATGCAGCGTCTTATACATCAACTTATTTAATACATTACATTATCCATTAGGTATTCGTGCCTGTAGTTTGTATCCTTTATGATGTCCTCAAAAACAGTAAGTTTCCTATTTGGAATGATTTTCAATTTTGTTTGACTGTCAGGCAGGCAGAAAGATGAATACGTTTAACTCACTCCTCTCTGCGCATGTGCAATCGGGTCAAACTGAGAGGAAAAGTACTGCTAAATGACAGGTTTGTTTTCCGATTCATGTTCTGATTTGTGTTAAAAAATACAACTTTTAATTGAAGTGAAGTTGTTCTTCAAACATCAACTGACGTTTGTACATGGACAGACAGAATTGACCCAATTGCTTAACCCCACTTTTCACTTCGCGTGGGCAGGGTAACGATACAGTGCCAGTGGGGATCACCGCAACATTGACTACACTGTCATTTTGCATTGAGCGGACAGTGCGGTTTGCCCACTTGTGTGAACTTTAAATCACTTGTGAACATTAAATATTCCATTGTATCTATCACACGATTAAGTCTTTTAGCCCATTCCTGAGCCAGAGTATGTAATTCCCTGTCCAGGTTGAGTGAGCATCAGGTTTTTCACCTTGCTTTAACGATACCTTTCCTGTTGTATAAACACTAACAGGCCTATGGAATCCAATAACGAATGAGCCTCCTATGGGATATTAGACCAAGATGGAAGTTAAACATCTGAAAGTATTCACCATGTATTTCATTCCCTATTCAGATTAAACATTCCAAAAAAAACAAAATGTTACAAATTCAGCATGGCTGCTTGTTGGCATGTTTACAAGCTTACTTACTCTGGAATTACTGAGAAGTCCTGTATTTATTAATACTAGGGCATGCCCGTACTATATATATGCCCGTACTATATATCTATCTAAAATTATATCCCCCCCCCTCTATTTACATGAAATGGTTTGGTCCATTCGCAACGCCAAAGCGAACGGCGAACGGCTTGCGAGTACAGTGACAATCCCCCCCCCCTCTATTTACATGAAATGGTTTCGTCCATTCGCAACGACCACAGAACCCCCCCCCTCTATTTACATGGAATGGTTTGGTCCATTCGCAACGCCGGCACACGCGATCGTTCGCTGCTCTCTGATTGGTTGAATCGTTTTTTGGACATAGCTCGGTAAGTAATTGTCCGATTAATATGAAACCTTGAAAAGGCACATCCTCGGGTCCCCAGCAATATACCTGGCAAGTTAAAAGTATATCGGACCCGTGGTTGTCGAGAAACAGCGGTCACAGACAGACAAACGTACAAACGTACAAACGTACAGACAGAGATTACTGGAATTATAGATAGATAAATGTATTATATTATAATCTTATATGTTCCGCCCTTTATGCATGTGTTTTGTACATTTTTGAGTGGAGCCCTCTGCTGGCATATTCTGCCCCTTGTGCACATATGTTGTGCACCTTTGTGTGTTGGCGCCCCCATCTGGCCATTTGTGTTAATGTAGCAGGAAGTGATGTAACAGGGTGTGACCTAAGAGGAGGCGACGTCTCTGAGCCTTCCATAACTTGTATCTGAGTCAATCTCTCACAAACTCGTTGTTACGCCTACAAAATAATTGCCTGCAAGTACAAGGGGGTCATTTGGCAGTTCATCTTGTTATGTCAGTAAGAATTTTGCATATATAGTGATTGAAACATGTTATTGTGTGCTGATTTTGCACTTGATGGCTCGGTTGGCCTGGCCTGGTACCCAATGTCATCATTCATCAAGCATGAGTTGACACGATTATTTGGTTGTGTGGCTTTTTTCACATCACAGAGTGCTGAATTAGCATTTTGGTGTGATTGCCGTAATTAATTGTTGTAATTTGCACTGTTTGGAGCCTTCTTATTAATTGTCCTGTATTTCATATCCTTTTCAGTTTTACTCCTTGTTCATTGACTTCATGCTTGTGTTGAATCATTAAAAACACTTGGAGCTTCGAGGCTATTCCCTGACTCCCATGTCGGTCATGAATGGAGGTTGGCTGGGTCTCGAATTACATACAGTTACGCTTAGGGAGGACAGCACAGTATACATTAATTTATTACCATGTCCATATGTACAGCGATATATATATATATATATATATATATATATATATATATATATATATATATATATATATGTAGAGAGACGCACACACACACACACAAACACACACACACACACACACACACACACACACACACACACACACACACACACACACACACACACACACACACACACACACACACACACACACACACACACACACACACACACACACAACCATGTTGGGTGAGTTCAACCGAGATAATGTACCGGAGTGCTCATACGACTCATGGATGACCACAACGGTGTTTGTGGAGGTCTGCCAAGTCCACCGACGCTTGAGCGAGTAATGGGCCGTCCCAGACTGGAACCAGACCTGCGGCCACCACTGGTATCTGGTCGAAGGTCACTCCTGAAAAATAAGCATCAAAAGCAAAGGGAGTAAGGCTCGTGGCTGAAACTAGTCGAGTCACTTGTATTGTACTTCCAAATTGCACATATTACATGTCATTTTTTTGTAGACAGGGTTGAAGCTCGTGGAAGAGCTAATACACTGAACAGATCAGGACAAAATAAACAGTAGAGAAAGGGGGTGGACCGACAGTGGAGTTGAAGGATAAGATAGAGGGAGACTTGGACAAACAATGGGTGTAGGGAGGAAACTGGGGTCAGGAAAAGACACATGGGGTGGACAGTATGGATACAGAGGGAAGAGTCTCAGGATGGAAACACTGGAATTTGGAAGGAGGGCTTGAAGTGGGGTGTGGGAGGGGGGGGGAGTATTGAGGGTATAAAAGATCATGCTTTTCGACTGGAGAAAACTGAAATGGTGGTGAACAGCTGTCTTGAAGACATGGAAAGAAGAGGATGTGGAAGTTGGTTCCACAGACAGGAAAAAAAGAGGAACTAATGAGTTTTTTGGGGTTTTTTACAGCGTAGCCCATAGGACAAAGCCGTCTAGAACAGTGTTTGTCAGTCTGTATGTATGTATGTATGTATGTCTGTATGTATGTATGTCTGTATGTATGTATTTATTCAAAAATCGACCCCCCAACAAGAACCACAACAACAACAACAACAACAGCAACAACAGCAACGTGAAGCTCTTGTATATCAGCTTCAGCCATTTTGCGAACGTAATAAATACATGACGCCCATTGATAGCGCGTTTGCAGATCACCTCAAAAATGTTCTACTTTTACAACAATGTGATTCTTACAGCGTAGCATATAGAGCAAAGCCGTCTAGAACAGTTTATCCGTCCGTCCGTATGTATGTATGTATGGATGTAACTATGTATGTCCCCTCAAACGTATAACAATCAGAGCTGAGGATCTGGTCATATGATAGGGTGATTACGTCTGATGTCATTACGGCGGTACGGCGGCTGACTCTCCACACTCCGCCATTTTGAAATCCAATTTTGTTCAGGCCGAACATATCGTCGAACCCGTCATATATCACATTCGCCATGCTCTACCTTTACATTTTTCATTCAGTGTGAAACAGAAACAAACAGATTGTTAAAATGAACCATCAAATATTGAAAGCATCTGCGTTACGTCTCTTCCAACAAAACGGTACGTATAGACCTTAGGCTTCATGCCTCACCTTCGGGCTGTCTCGGACAAATTAAGCCCATGTTTATTAATGCAGTGGTGTATCGTTTCAGTAGTATCGTTTTCGTAATCGTAATAATAATAATAATATAGTAAATATGACCATAACACTTTAATCCCAATGTTATGAATACAAAGTTAATGGATTGAAGTGGATTATGGTTCATGAATCAATGATAAGCGGTGTACGGTACTAACAACCGTGGATGTATGGAATTCACCTCGGTTTTTTGATAGCATGTTATTAAGCCAACCATTGTGGGGTATATAGATTACCGTAAATCTTCCCTCAGTTCTTGAAGTAAAACTTACCTCACGGATGTCGGGATTCCTCCAAATTTCTTTGTTTAATGTTATAAACGGCATTAGCGACTGTTTAATGTGTTTGTGGCTTATAATATTTTACAAGCCCGGCTACGCCGCTGTTAGACTTTGGGTCTTGTTTTATTCATAATTATGACGTCATAGGTCATCTTGAAAAAAAAAACTTGGTATGGACACCATCTTGGAAAAACGTTACACCTCCATATCTCCAAAACTGCTCAATGAAAAAAATCAAAGGGAGGCGCAAAGCACCCCTCCCTTTATATAAGGGATCGTTTCTCTGAATGCAGCTTTTACATGGGGACTGAAAATGCGTTTCTTGGCTTCTGCTGGACGAAATTGGCTGCAAATTTCAGAAGTAAATGCTTTGTACGTTGAGGTAATATGTTCCAAATTTCAGCAACGTCCATTTATGCATTCTTGAGTTATATTTAGAAAACCCCCCAAATCACGTTGGTGTCTGTCTGTCCGTCCGTCTATCCAAAATGTGTTGGCGCTCATATCTCAAGGACTATACATTGAAACTAGCTGAAACTTGAAAGACACATCGGCCAATAGGTCTAGTTAATGGCTTTCAAAACATATTCCACCTAAGTGCTATAGTTGTTGCTTTAAAATTAAATATATATAATTATATATATACATAAATAAATATATAATATATATATATACACTTTATAACTCTTTACAAATATTATTTCACAAATTGAACGTGCTGGCCCAATGGCCAAATGGATAAAGCATCAGATTTCCAAGCTGAGGATTGTGGGTTCAAATCGTGTCTGGGTTGAATATTTTTTCCCGTTACTTTTTCAAGTCTTTTATATCGTCTTGAATAATGAGCAAATAAACATCTTGTACAATGAGCATATGCATTTTGTTCGTATTTAAAACGTAATTATTCTTAAACCTTAATTTCAGCGTCATTATGAGTATCGCATCTCATCAAATTGCTTATTGTATGGAAATCAAGGAGGAGGCGCAAAGCTCCCCCTTCCTTTTTTGCAACGGTTTCTCTGTATGCAACTTTAACATGAGGACTGAAAATTCGTTTCTCAGCTTCTACTGGTATATTGTATATATATGTAAATATACATATACACAAACACACTTTATACCCCTTTTAAAAAGTTTTTTTTTTTTTTTTTTTTCTAACATGCTGGCTCAATGGCCTAATGGGTAAAGCATCAGTCTCCCAAGCTGGGGATTGTGGGTTTGAATCCTGTCTGGGTTGAATATTTTTCCCCATACTTTTTCAAGTCTTTTATGTTGTCTTGAATAGAGTCTTGTACGATGAACAAATGCATTTTGTTCATAATTAAAATGTATCTTGAGTAAAATGCCAGGGGAATATAAAAGGCCCCTTTATATAAGGGTATGTGCCATCTGGCAAAGTATAGTAAAGAAGGGACATTCCATAACTTGTAGAAAATCCAAACAATCTATATATATAAAACACAGTTTGTGTGTGTGTGTGTAATGTTACCGATAGACTCCTAAACGGAGAGGCGTACGTGCTTGATATTTGACATAGACATGGCCATTGAGCGTGGGATGAACATGGCCGAACTCAAAATATTTGACGATCCATATTTTTTATTCATATTTACCTCAGCGCATTTCAGCGAAGTACCCGCTAATCTCAGCCGGTTCCAGAGCAGCTCGCTGATTCGCTCAGAGCGATCACGTGATGTTCCATTCCCGCCGCCAGACTGATTCGCTCAGAGCGATCACGTGATGTTCCATCCCGTCACACGTCACTTCACCTTTTATGCGATCGTGTTTTGTATCGATTTTGTGCGATATTAATTAAATGTCTTTGAAACAGCTGTGAAACGTCTTTCCACAACCCTTCCGTAACCGATTGGAGCAGTTTCTTGCCGCACAAAACGAGATCCGCGAAGCGAGTTGGTCGAGTCGTGCTGACCAAGATGGCAACACGGCGGCTTCACTTTTCACGGAGTATGAGCATTCTATATATTTTCAATTCAGTGCGCCCGTGATTTGTGGCATAGACATGACCATTGGGCCTTCACGGTGTAATTTGTGCGAGGCTTTTGTCCGAGTGAGCTTGAGTCGAGAGGGCGAATGTACGGGTTGGGAATGTACGGGTCTCCCTTCCCCCGCCCGTCAACGCCGGTACTGGAGGACATCACAGGATCGGTGAGCCTCCAAATCCGCTTCGTGCTGTTGCGAATATGCAGGACGATGTCCGATTGTTGTGCTGCTCTCCGACCATGAGAACTGCAACGTCATTGTTGACTGGCCATCCCCTTCCCTCCCCCTTCCCCCTCCCCCCTTCCCTTCCCCCTCCACCCTACCCCTCCCCTTCTCCCCTCCATTTTCCCCCTCCCCCTCCCCCTCCCTTTTCCCCCTCCCCCTCCCCCTCCCTTTTCCCCCTCCCCCTTCCCCCTCCCTTCCCCTTCCCCCCTCCCCTTCCCCCCCTCCCCTCTTCCCCCCTCCCCTCCCCCCTCCCATCCCTCACCCTCCCCATCCCCCCCCTCTTCTCCCCTCTCCCCCTCCCACTCCCACTCTTCTCCCCTCCCCCCTGTTCCCCGCCCCTCCCCTCCCCCGCCCGGCAATGCCGGGTACTTCTGCTAGTACAAAATAAGGGGCATTCAAAAAATATTGTGTGCATGCTGGACTACCCTTGTGTTCTGAGGAGGAACCAAGTAATGCTCGAGAAAAGTTCATATAAAGGGGCGCCCTAACTCTGGCAAATAAAATACATTTACTTCTTCATGTGGCTGTATGAATCAAATTGGCGACCATTTATTTGGATGGAATAGTGAGGGGCGGAGTACAATAATTAGCAAAAGTGAGGGAAAGTGAAACACTTTTTTTACATTCATCTACACCGCCGGCAAGTCGTCGTTGGTAGTCAGGGCGATGATCTTCAAGCAGGAAAGAAATAATTTTAGTCGTGGATTCTGTGCTTCCAGACTTGTATTTGTTGTATTATCCCTACACCTTCGGTAAAACATGTTACTGATGTTACTGACCTGGAATACAACAACAAACAATATGCATTTTAGGCCATTTTCCCTGCTAGAGTGGGGGTTAGCCATGCGGTCCCCATGACAATCTTCTCCATCTTGCCCTATTTTCTGCATCTCTCCTTGTTAACCCCCTTGCCCGCATTTCTTCTTCCACCATCTTCAGCCAAAGTCATTCTCGGTCTTCCCCGTCCTCTACTTCCTTCTACATTCATTTCCATCACTCTTCTCAACCAGTCACTTTCATCCTTCCTCAACACATGACCAAACCATCTCAACCTGTTCCTCTTCACAGCATCAATCACACTCTCTATTCCCATCATTTTTCGCAATTCATCATTTGTCTTCCTCTCTCTCAACGATACTCCGCACATCCATCGAACCATTTGCATTTCCACCCATGTCTCGCTCCCATAAATCATAACACTTCTCACACATGTAGCATACACCTTTCCCTTCAGCTTCAACGACACTCCCCTCCTCATCAGCACGCCACTCAATTCCCGAAACTTCTTCCATGCACATCTCACTCGAGCAACCGTTGCCGAGTCTGATCCACCTTCTCCATTCAGCATGTTTCCGAGGTAGCAAAATGTTTTCACACCTTCCAG
Organism: Myxine glutinosa; assembly: GCF_964187855.1. Taxonomy (NCBI): domain Eukaryota; kingdom Metazoa; phylum Chordata; class Myxini; order Myxiniformes; family Myxinidae; genus Myxine; species Myxine glutinosa. The sequence goes on along the minus strand of NC_136261.1, from coordinate 76,231,489 downwards.
CTTCACGCCGTCTCCAAGATCCAACTCAACATTTCCTCCATCTGCAGCTCCCTCTGTGCACACCTTACATTTGAATGTAGCTGCCACACTGGTTAATGACCGTCTCAGACCACTACATTTTTGATGAACCCACTCAGCGCACATTGTACATTGAATGGAGTTCACTCCGACACCCTTCCTGCACACAGCACAGGGCCACTTCCCAGTTCTTTCCACCTCACCACATGCTTTACCATTTGCCATCACCGTCGTCTTTCCGATATTCACCTTCAGACCTTTTGTTTCCATACATTAATTCCACTTGTTCATCTTTTCCTTCAGTCCATCCATACTTTCCGCAATCAACACCAGATCATCTGCATACAACAACTCCCACAGTAAACCCTCCTTTACGTTCTGAGCCAGCACCTCCATCACAGCTACAAATAGTAGTGGACTTAGTACCGACCCCTGATGCACTCCCACCTTCACATCAAACTCACCACTGTTCCCGTCCTTCGTCCTCACAGCTGTGCGCGCTCTTTTGTACATTGCCATCACTCCTCTGATCAACCATTCCTCCACTCCTAACTTCCTCATTGCCCATGTCAATACTTCGTGTGGAACCCTATCGAATGCTTTCTCCAGATCAAGAAACCCAAGAAACAACTTCTTCCTCTTCTCCATGTACCTCTCCTGCAACTGCCTCACAATAAAGAGCGTGTCTGTCGTTCCTCTTCCTGGCATAAATCCAAACTGCATTTCGTCGATCTTCACCTTCTTCCTTATCCTCCTCTCCAACACCCTTTCCAATACCTTCATTCCATGCTCCAATAACTTTATCGCTCGGTACGAGCCACACTCGAGAGGGTCACCTTTCCCCTTGTATAGAGCGACGAGGGTACTCAGTTCCCAATCCACTGGAATGCGGCCTTCTTTCACCGCCAGATTACAGATCTCTGTCATTCTCTTCACACCCCAACTTTCTGCTGCCTTCAACATATCTCCCACAACTCCCGTTGGCCCTCCCGCTTTTCTACTCTTCATTGCTTTTATCGCTTCCTCAACTTCCCTCTCAGTTATCTTCTCTGCCGGTCCTAAAACTGGGTTACTCTCTATGTTGCCATCCCATTCATTCTCTGTATTCAACAGCATTTCCATATATCTTTTCCATCTTCCTTTAATTCCATCTGGTTCCACAACGATTTGTCCCACTTCATCCTTCAAGCAACTCACCCCCATCACATCACACCTCTCTTTCGCTATCTGCTTTGCAATCCTGAATACTGCTCTCTGACCCTCTTCCGATCCGAATCCAAGCGTTTTTTTTTTTTTTTTGTGTACAAGATCGAGGCTCGTGAAAGAGCTAACATTAATCACACAAAAAGTCAAACCGACACACAAAACACAAAAAACAAGGGGAGCGGCAGACAGGATGGGGAGAGAGGGGGAAGGACACACACACAACATTTGAGAGCAGGGACATCGTGAGTACTTGGGGGGAGGTGGGAGAGGTAGAAAACATATGAACACTGCAAGGACTCTGGGGTGAATTAGCAGGGGTAGAAAAGATCAAGGTTTTGGATGGGGGAAGATAAGAGATGGTGGTGAACAGCTGTTTTAAAGAAATGAAGGGAGGACTGGGAATGAAGGGAGTGGGGGAGTTTGTTCCATAGGTGGGAGAAAAGGGAAATGAAAGAGTGAAGGTGAGCAGAGAGCCTAGATTTTGGCAGTTTAACCATAAGAGGGTTGCAGGCAGATCTTGTGCGACCTGAAGGAATATTGGGGGGACAGAGCACAGAGAGAGCTGGGGGAGCAAGGCCGGAGAGGAGTCGGTAGAAGACAGAAAGACCACCAACCTGCCTGCGGTGAGTGAGTGAAAGGCCCTCAGAGGTAACTTCATCGCAGGAGATTCCAATGATTCTGAAAGCTTTGGCCTCAACAGCGTGAGGCCGAGCTAGGTGTGAGGCAGGAGCACCAGCCCAGAGGGGGGAACAGTATTCCATTGAGCTGCGGATGAAAGCCTTGTATGTGGCGAGGAGCTCAGGTGTGCCAAGGAAGGACTTCGCACGACGGAAGATGCCCAGTCGGCGACTGGCTTTGGAGGCCAGCTTGGAAATGTGGTTTTCCCAAGAAAGATCATGGCAGATATTGAGACCCAAAAGCTTGAGCGACAGAACTTCTTCGAGAGGATTGTTGAGAAAGTATATGGGAGGGTTTTCCAGTCGGTCCTTTCGGAGAGACATTGTAAGAGTGTGAGCTTTGTCAGGATTGAAAGACATGTTCCACTTGTTTGACCAGTCTGTGATTTTGTCCAGGTCTGCAGAGAGTGAGGAGGCTGCAGACTGCCGATCTGAGGGATGAGGAATGGAGCGGCAGATAGTGGAGTCATCAGCAAAGAGATAGAGATGATTTTCCAGAGAGTCGGAGAGATCATTGATGAAGACCAGAAATAGCACAGGGCCCAGAACACTACCTTGGGGAACTCCAGCCAGAACAGGAGGGGAGATGAGAGAAATCCATTCAGGGCCACACGTTGCCTACGACCAGAGAGGAAGTCCGCAAGCCATGAGTGGAGATTTACATGGATACCATCGGAGGAGAGTTTGCTGAGCAGAGCTGGGTGCCAGACCGTATCGAAGGCACGTGATATGTCAAGTGAGACAGCTCTGATTTCCTATTTGGCATTGAGGACCTCCATCCATTGTTGAGACAGCAGAAGCAACATGTCCAGAGTAGAATGACCTGGTCTAAATCCAAATTGATGATCAGAGATCAAGCCATTGGAGAAGAGGAAGGATTTGATATCCGAAGATGGAATTCAATGATGGATTCCATGACTTTGCTGATGATTGGAAGCAGGCTGATTGGTCTGTAGTTGCAAGGATCTGTTTTTGCACCTTTTTTGTGTAAAGCGGTAATGTTTGCTGATTTCCAAGATGCTGGCAGATGACCTTGAGCAAAAGAGAGGGTGAAAAGAACAGAGAGAGGGTGAGATAGAGTGGCAGAGCAGGATTTTAGGACCCGTGGGCTGATGCCGTCTGGTCCAGTTGCAGAATCAGAGTCGAGGTTTGATAAAAACTTCTCCACCTTGTCAGGAGAGAAGGACACAGAGTCCAGGAGCAGCTGGGTTCGACTGGGTAAGGTGGGTACAGAGAGAGATGGGTTTGAGACACAAGATTTTGAGGCAAACACAGACTTGAGGCATTCGGCTTTGTCACGTGCGGTGTCAACTGTGTAGCATTTCAGGTAAGGGAGGGGATGGAGGGGGAACAAACACCAGAAACGGATTTGACCAGACGCCACCAGGATTTGGAGGAAGGAGACAGGTTTGAGAGTTCAAAATTTTGAGTGTGGAGAGATAGTGCTTCCTGGCACTCCTGAGGGTATAGTCCGTGGGCTGAGTAGGGTTTACATGCAACCCCCCCCCCCCCCCCCCACAACTTAACTTCCCGGGTATGTCCATGTACCCCCCACCCTAGGGGTTAGGAAAAACCATGTTAACAGAAAAAACAACTCATTCCCTCATAGTTTGACCTCTGGTGACCTCATTTGCATATAACACATATCATTGTAAAGAGTGTCCCAGGACAAACATTTTGAGGGGTCATATGCAACCATAGGATGACGAGGTAAAAAGTTATGGCCATTTGAATTTCGCCTACCCCTAATTTTCGGAAATCACTGACACAGGGGGGGGTAACATCAAAATATGCGTGGGAGGTACCTTGGGAATGAGTTTTTTTTCTGTTAACATGGTTTTTCCTAACCGCTAGGGTGGGGGGTACATGGACATACCCGGGAAGTTAAGTTGTGGGGGGGGGGGGGGGGTGCATGTAAACCCTACTCAGCCCACGGACTAGTAGACACACACTTGTTTCGAGCTTGGTGAAAGGAACTGAGATTGCCTTCAGTTGGATTAGCCTTCCAAGAGGCAAAGGCAAGTTGTTTCAGGGCAACTGCCTCACCACAAGATTCAGTGTATCATGGACGGGAGGAAGGGTAAGACAACTGAAGACGAGATGGGATAAATCTGTGCATGAGAGAGAGAGAGCAGTTTGCTTTGGAAGAATTCCCAGGAAGAATTGATGTCAGAGGCAGTAGAGATGGGAGACCAGTCCAGATGATTGATGGCTGCTTGCAGACTGTGCCAGTCGGCCTGAGTGAAATGCCAGACTCATTGGCGCTGAGGAGGCTCTCTGAGAATGGCCAGAGAGATGTCCACTTTAACAAGCACATGATCAGAAGAACCGATTGGAGCAGAAGAGCAGCAGACATTTGCAGGGAAGTTAGTCATAACCAAGTCCAGAAGAGAAGATACTCCATTGAATGAGATCCGGGTCAGGAAATTGACAGATTGTGTCAGTCCCAATGAGTCGCAGAAGTCCTTTGCTGAGGTGCCATGGCTGGTGAGAGATGAACCCACACCCAGCCAGCTGGCATGATGACAGTTGAAGTCGCCACATATGAGGAAGAGAGTTTGGATGAGTTGATAGAAGTTGGTTCATGTTGTCCGACAGCGAAATGTAAATGGAGTCATCACTGTTTGGAGGACGGTACAGAACACATATGAACAAAAGGTGGGAGTGGAGAGGAAGCCGTAGCCCGAGGTACTCCTGGGGGTGGGGTGGAGAGAGAGCAGTGCAGGGAGAGCAAGGAAGAGAGTTTTTGATAAAGATAGCCACCCCACCACCAGGACGAGGCTCAGGTCTATCATACCGGAGGAGGGAGTAATCAGGAAGATATATTAAGGAATCAGAGACATCTTGAAGGAGGAAAGTTTCTGTTAAGCAGATCAAGTCTGGATTGTCAGAAGCAACCTGAATGGAGAGATCAATCAGGTTTGAGCGAAGGCCCCGGATGTTTGAGGTCCATACCGTTAATGAGGAGAGAGGAGGGGGGGGCATCGGGTGCAGGGCAGGGGAGGGAAGGGGTAGGGTCAGATGAAGGGTGAGAGGGGGATGTAGGACGAGCAGTTGATAGTGTGTCAGAGATTACAGAAGAGTTACAAGAAAGGGAAGGATGAAGAGGACGAAAGGTTTGATGGTGATGGGATGAGGCACAGTGAGGGGTTGTTTGAGGGGGGGCAGAGGAAAGTAGAAGGTTGGGGGAGGTGGAGGTATGAGATAGAAGGGAGACGAAGTGGGGAGGAGGCAGCTTTGAGAAGGACGTGAGAGGAGGGAGAATTTGGGAGGGATGGTTGGGGGTGGAGATTTGAAGGGGAGGGGTTGGGGGAGAGAGTTGAATGGGAGGGGAAAGGGAGGAGTTTAGGAGGGGAAGGGCAAGGGGGGAGTTTAGGAGGAGAGGGGCAAGGGGGGAGTTTAGGAGGGGAGGGGCAAGGGGGGAGATTTGGAGGGGATGGGCAAGGGGGGAGTTTAGGAGGGGAGGGGCAAGGGGGGAGTTTAGGAGGGGAGGGACAAGGGTGGGTTTAGGAGGGGAGGGGCAAGGGGGGAGTTTAGGAGGGGAGGGGCAAGTGGGGAGATTTGGAGGGGAGGGGCAAGGGGGGAGTTTAGAAAGTGGATGATTAATGAAAGATGAACATTTATAACAAATTGGGTTTGTTGTGATTTTCAAGTCAGCGATCCGTTTAAGAACGATGGAGGAGGGGTGGAATGAATGAGAATTTAGAGCATGGAGTGATTTGGAATCAAGCGTTCTCCGAACATTTTCCTACATGCCTCCTGCGCCTTTGCTACCTCTTTCTTTGCAGCCTTCCTGGCTGCCTTATAACTTTCATGCTCTGCTGTTTCTGCTCCCGTACTCTTCGCCTTCTGCCACTCTTTGAACTTCTTCCTCTTCTCGTCAATCCTCTTCCCAACCTCAACATCCCACCACCATGTTTCCGAGTGCCTCGGTGGTCCTTTTGTCCATCCACATACCTCACCAACGGCTCCCAACAGACTAGCTTTCATTGACATCCAACCACTTTCAAGCTCAACCACATCATCCTCGACCCTACTCAGCCTCTCTTTTAATGCCTCCCTCACTGTCACCTCTTTGAACCTCCACACCTTCATTCTCGGTTGGTACTTCACCCGCCGAGCTCTCCTCGCACCTTTCACCCTTATGTGTCAGTACCTATGTCCTCGCACCTATGTCGCAACTTACCTGTAATGTTCAACGTTATTGTAATCGGCTCCGTCTGTCTGTCTGTCTGTCTGTCCGTCAAGCTCTCTCCTCAAAGATGGTTGTGCAGAAATTCACCAAATTTGGTAGTTACGATCACCACATAGCATAAAGGTGCAAGAGTATAATCTTTTTTTTTGTTCCCGTCCCCCCTGGGGTGGGGTCAAAAGGTCAAATGCCAAAATATACAATTACATGAACGTTTTTATATGAAACTTTGTAGATGCAATCTACATTGGGGGACACATTAAATATCGTTTTTTTGGATTTGATTCTGGGTTCATGCCCCAGGAGGTAGAGACTTAGGGTCACAGGGGTCAAACCAGGAAAATAATTTAACTCAAAATTTGATATTGCATCATTTTCCTGATACAGCCTTTTGCCATACTCACAAATCACATCATGAGCCATGGGAACATGAATGGTCACGCTCAAGTACACCACCATCATCAAGTACACCCGAAGACGCTCAAGTACACCACCATCATCAATGTACCACACTCGTTATCGAGCGTCCGTGCTGCCGAAGCAGTTGTTGGGCAAAGGTTGGGTTGTACTGGGTAGTTTGCCATCCCCCTCCCAGCAGTAGTTAGGGTCATTTTCCTGTGCAGTCCGGAAGATCTACAGGACTACCTTCACTTCCGTGCACAATATGATGATGATGACGATGACGATGATGATGATGATGTAGTTCGGGTCATTTTCCTGTGCAGTCCGGAAGATCTACAGGACTACCTTCACTTCCGTGCACAATATGATGATGATGACGGTAGGAATTTGTAATTTGTTCAGGGTGCCGGAGATAGCTCGCCTACTCTTCCCGAAGGACACCGTGGGATCTATGACAGCCACCAACTAATGCCGGCAGGCGGGACACCTGTTTAACGTCCATCCGAGGGACGTCACACACACATTGATGAATCACCGTGCCTGTGAAACACCACAATGACAGGTTGTAGCTGGGTCGGGATTCGAACCCAAGCCAGAAAGCTTCGAGGCGACCTCGAGACGAAGTCATCCTGCCAGCCTTCAAATTACAGTATACGATGAAACAAAATCTAAAATGACACATTCACCACATGCTTCGGGGTGTAAACTTCTTAACTTAAGTGAAGCTTTTTGAAGAAGAAAATGGATTCTATAAGCGTCTATAAGTATATTGTATAATCCGTGTCTATAAATCACCGGCCGCTGCTACGGAATCGTAAAGCTGTCGAGGCTAAATCGAAAGATCATGGCAGATTTAAGATTGCCTTATTCGGACTTACATTGTGGAAGTCGGTAATCCGAGGGCGAGATGCACAGCAACCGCACAGAGAAATGATTGATAGCTTCGACCCAACCAAATAACGAGCTATGGCGTCTCTAGCAACCAAGAAATCACTTCCGGTATATGTCCCCATCTTCTTCTTCTTTAACGGAATTTATGCCGTTTTCAGAGCCGCGAGGCTCTATACACGCCACCTATCTGGACGTGACTGTGGTGAAATAAGGAGCCTCTTTGGGAGGTCTATAAAACTATATGGGTCCCCTCAACTGGCAATGCTAATCAGGTGCAGTACCTGTACCTCGAGAACCAGGTCAAATATACATCCTTCCTCGAGAATAACATCTCCGAACTTTTGCTCATTGTTTTAATGTCCATTACGTCAAGATTTTATTTAGTTGAACATTTACTTTGCAAGTGCTACATGGACTTCGTAAATTCTCATTTACTGATTCATTAAAAATGTTATCTAAACAGAACATCCTTACTTATACACCGCACCAAAAGATAATTTTGTGCACTACACCATTTTCCATTTTATATATACTAGGGCATTGCCCGTACTATATCTATATCTAAAATTATATCCCCCCCTCTATTTACATGAAATGGTTTGGTCCAAAGCGAACGGCTTGCGAGTACGGTGACAATCCCCCCCCCTCTATTTACATGCAATGGTTTGGTCCAAAGCGAACGGCTTCCGGAGTTTGGTAAAGAAATCGCCATCGCGTGCACAAACGCGCAGGAAAGCGAATGAATCGCAAATTCGGTTTTATTAGTTTTAAAACATAGTTTAACGCCAACATAGTTTGCAAACGTGAAATAAATGAATACGCTCTCAAATGTGCCATCCGAGGCAGAGTGTGTCCTCCACGTTCGGCACACGCGATCGTTCGCTGCTCTCTGATTGGTTGAATCGTTTTTTGGACATAGCTCGGTAAGTAATTGTCCGATTAATATGAAACCTTGAAAAGGCACATCCTCGGGTCCCCAGCAATATACCTGGCAAGTTAAAAGTATATCGGACCCGTGGTTGTCGAGAAACAGCGGTCACAGACAAACAGACGTACAAACGTACAGACGTACAAACGTACAGAGATTACTGGAATTATAGATAGATATCTGAAGTAAAAATAAATAGCTATCAATGATGGTCAAAGAAAGCAGAAAATTAACTTTTGTGTGAATGGCGATTTTCTCTTCCCTTTCTGCGTATATTCGTGACGTTGTGGCGGACACGAAAGCACTGACGTGGTGACATCACCCCGCACACCAAGTGGAGGTGGGCCACGCCGGGGAGAGAGGCGTGGCCTCAGGATATACACGGGGCGCGCAGCCCCGACTCCCGAGCAGCTCAGTGCTGCAGTTTGAGTGCTTTGAATAAAGACTCTTTTGTATGAACCGCGTTGTCCGCTTGCTCCTTTCGTAAGCCTTAGCATGCGCAGCACCGCGCTTCATTTGGTGACCTCGACGTTGGATCTGCCGTAGCGATCCTTCCGAACACGACGCCATTGCAATGGCAAACAACGCGATGTCGGTCAAACTTCCTGAATTTTGGGAGGCCCAGGCCGAAGTTTGGTTCGTCCAAGCTGAAGCCCAGTTTCAGCTTCGGCGCATCACCAGCGACGACACGCGCTACTGCCACGTCGTCGCCTCCCTCGGGCCCGGCACGGCCGCTCGAGTTGTGTCCGTCCTTCGCCACCCACCGGACGGCCACAAGTACGAGGCGCTCAAGCGGCTACTCCTAGCCAGGTTCGGTCTCACGGAGGACGTACGGGCCGACCACCTCCTCGATCTCCCCGAGCTCGGCGACACGCGCCCGTCGGTCCGAATGGACCATATGCTGTCGCTGTTGGGCGACGAAGCCCCTGGTTCTCAATTCCGGGCACTTTTCCGTCGCCAACTACCAGCACAGGTACGCCTCGCATTGGCCGGGACCGTGATCACGGAACCCCGAGCACTGGCCGAGGCAGACAGGTACTTCGCGGCTTCTGACACGCGGGCGAGAGTCGGTGCGGCCGTCGCGGATCTTGAGGCTGATGCTGCTGCACACCTCGTGGATCCCGAGGCTGATGCCGATGCACACCTCGTGGCCGCCGCCACGCCCCGCCCATCACCGCGGAGAAAACCGCCACCGTGGGGAAAACCGCCGGCTCCACCAGCCTGGCGGAGCCAGCCGCGCTCCTCCAGCTCCACCACCTGGTGCCGGTTCCACGCCAGGTTCGGCCACGAGGCTCAACAGTGTCATCCGCCGTGCTCCTTCGACAGGTCGGGAAACGCCCGGGCCGGCGCTCGATAGTGGCAATGAGCACCGGCCGTTCAAACAGCCTACTGTTCATAACGGACACCTTATCCGGGCGCCGTTACCTGTGCGACACGGGAGCACAGGGGAGTGTCGTTCCTGCCGATACGTCGGACAAACACACCGCGGGCGGGGGCCCCGCGCTGCTTGCCGCGAACGGGACGCCCATCCGTACGTACGGAAAATGCTGCCTCTGTCTGCGGTTCGGAGGGCAGGTTTTCCGATGGTCGTTCGTCACCGCCGACGTGCCCATGGCATTGCTTGGCACGGACTTCCTGTGCGCAAATGGGCTCCTGGTCGACGTAACGCACAGACGTCTTGTCCAGGCCGAGACGTTCAGCTCGCTCGCTTGTGCGCTGCCCAGCTCGTCGAGCAGCTCACTGAGCGGCTCACCGAGCGGCTTGCCAAGCGGCTTGCCGAACAGTTCGGTTCCGGCCACGTTGATCTGTACGCTTCCGGCAGCGGATGAATTCACCCGCCTCCTTGCCAGCTTCCCGGCCCTCACGCGGCCCACCTTCTCGGCGGGGGCCGTCAAGCACGGGGTGGCCCATCACATCCCCACCATCGGGCCACCGGTCTACGCCCGGGCACACCGCCTCGAGCCGACGAAGCTAGCGGTAGCAAAAGCAGAGTTTGCTACCCTGGAGTGACTCGGCATCGTTCGGCGCTCGGAGAGTGCTTGGGCATCGCCGCTGCATAACGTGCCGAAGCCCGGCGGGGGATGGCGACCGTGCGGGGACTATCGCCGTCTCAATGACGCCACCACCCCCGACCGCTACCCCGTCCCCCACATTCAGGACTTTTCCGCCCGTTTGGCGGGCATGTCCTTCTTCTCGAAGGTGGACCTCATACGCGGCTACCATCAGGTCCCCGTCAGGCCGGAGGACATCCCGAAGACGGCGGTCATCACGCCATTCGGACTCTTCGAATTCCTGCGGATGCCCTTCTGTTTGAAGAATGCGGCTCAGGCGTTCCAGCGGCTGATGGACAGCGTCCTGCGCGACTTGGATATTGTATACGTCTACCTGGACGAGATCCTCGTCGCCAGCGCGTCCCGCGAAGAGCACCTACACCACCTCCGCACGCTCTTTGAACGCCTGGGCCAGCATGGCCTGATGGTGAACCCCGCAAAGTGCCGGTTCGGCGTCACCGAAATCGATTTTTTGGGGCACCGCGTCACCAGGCACGGAGCCGTCCCCCTGCCGGCCAAGGTGGAGGCGGTGAAGGGGTTTCCGCGCCCCCGCACGATCAGGGGGCTGCAGGAGTTCCTGGGCATGGTGAACTTTTACCATCGGTTCCTGCCCCGTATCGCCCAGCTCCTGCGCCCCCTGCACGAAGCTCTCCGAGGTAAGCCGGGCAAAGGTGACGTTACCTGGACCGAGCAGATGGACGCGGCGTTCACGGGCGCGAAGCTCGCCTTGGCTAACGCCACCATGCTCACGCACCCGGCCCCCGATGCACCGATCGCCCTCACCACCGACGCCTCGGACTACGCGGTGGGCGCGGTGCACGAGCAATGGGTGCGTGGAGCTTGGCAACCGCTGGCGTTCTTTAGCCGGCAGCTTCTCCCGCCCGAACGCCGTTACAGTACCTTCGACCGCGAGTTGCTCGGGCTTCACTTGGCGGTCAGGCACTTCCGCCATCTGCTCGAGGGCCGTGCGTTCACGGCCTTCGTCGACCTCAAGCCGCTGGTCTTCGCGATGGGCAAGGTCACCGAGCCGTGGTCGGCCCGGCAGCAGCGTCACCTCTCGGCCGTGTCCGAGTACACGACGGACATCCGGCACGTCGCGGGGAAGGACAACCCGGTGGCGGATTGCCTTTCCCGGGCCGTCGCCCACGCAGTCCACCTCGGCATTGACTATGCCCGGATGGCAGTGGACCAGGCCGCTGACCCCGACGTCCAGGCCTTGCGGACCGCCGTCACGGGCCTCCGTGTCACCGAGGTGCCGTTCGACGGCACGGGCGCGGCCCTCTTGTGCGACGTCTCCCTCGGGCGGCCTCGCCCCATCGTGCCCGCAGGCTGGCAGCGCCAGGTGTTTGACGCCATCCACGGCCTGTCCCACCCGGGCACAAGGGCCTCCCAGAGGTTGATCGCCGACAAATTCGTCTGGCATGGCCTCCGGAAGGCCGTCCGCGGCTGGGCCAGGACGTGCCTCGCGTGCCAGCGCGCCAAGGTGCACCGGCACACCCAGGCCCCATTGGCCCCGTTTACGGTGCCGGAACGCCGGTTTGACCACGTCCACGTGGACCTGGTGGGACCTCTGCCCCCCTTGCGGGGTTTCACCCACGTCCTCACCATGGTGGACCGCACCACCCGGTGGCCGGAGGCCGTGCCCTTGGCGTCGACGACGGCGGCGGACGTCGCGCAGGCATTCATCGCCACCTGGGTCGCCCGGTTCGGTGCCCCCTCAGACATCTCGTCCGACCGCGGCCCCCAGTTCACCTCGGAGCTCTGGGGGGCGGTCGCGCGGGGGCTCGGGGTCCGGCTGCACCGAACCACGGCCTACCACCCCCAGGCTAACGGCCTGTGCGAGCGATTCCACCGCTCATTGAAGGCCACGCTCCGGGCCACCCTCCGCCACGGCGGCTGGGTCGACAGGCTCCCCTGGGTCCTGCTGGGCCTCCGGACGGCGCCCAAGGATGACCTGCACGCATCCGCGGCGGAGTTGGTCTTCGGGCAACCGCTGCGGGTGCCGGGCGAGTTCCTCCCCGACTCCACGGCACCATGGTCCGCGGCACAGCAGCGCTCCGCTCTGCAGGAGCCCAACCAGTGGTTCGCCCCGGTGCCAACGGCACGCCACGGGCACCCACCGACGCACGTCGCCCCGGAGCTTCGCACGGCGGAGTACGTCTTCGTCCGCCACGATGCCCACCGGACACCACTGCGGCCCCCGTGCGACGGGCCTATCCGCGTGCTGGAGACCGGGGTGAAGCACTTCACCCTGGACATCGGCGGTACTCCTGACCGTGTTTCTGTGGACCGCCTCAAGCCGGCCCACCTCGACGTGGACCATCCACCGCCAGTGGCCCGACCCCCGCGGCGGGGCCGCCCCCCTGCGGGCAGACCTCCGGCACCGCCCAGCCACGCCGCCCCCCGGTCCTGCACCCATCCCAGGGGCAGCCGGAGGCATCCCAGATGGTATCCCTGCATCCCGGACGCCGCCAGTCGCCAGGGGGCGCTTCGGCCGGGTCATCCGTTTGCCCCGCAAACTGACCCTTCAGGTGCGCGGGGATTCTGGGGGGGCGCGTGTGGCGGACACGAAAGCACTGACGTGGTGACATCACCCCGCACACCAAGTGGGGGTGGGCCACGCCGGGGAGAGAGGCGTGGCCTCAGGATATACACGGGGCGCGCAGCCCCGAGCAGCTCAGTGCTGCAGTTTGAGTGCTTTGAATAAAGACTCTTTTGTATGAACCGCGTTGTCCGCTTGCTCCTTTCGTAAACCTTAGCGCGCGCAGCACCGCGCTTCAACGTCAGCATTTGTGCGCAAACACGACCACGTGGCTATATTGCAGTACTACAAGCGTGTGCACTGAAGCGAGCAGAAACTTTCCAACCATTTTATATCCATTTATAGTGAATTATCTGATGTTTACTGAACGTTTGTAGAGCTTGTCGTGAAGACATGGAATTCTATCTGACCCCCCCCCCCCCCCCATCACAAACATCTCCTAAACCACCTCCACCGAAATTCCTCAACACCTTCCTCCCACCCCCAAACTCTCAACCTCCCCCTCCCAACTCTGTCCAATTTTAACTCGGCTTAATCCCCCCCCCCCCCCCCCCCGCCAAACCCCAACTCTTTGTCCTCCCTTCACCCGTTCATAAAAACGAGACATTTGTACATTGATTATTACATATTTAACATTGTGTCACCACAATCACCACGCGGGTTTTATGTTATTTTACATGGAACCTCGTTATCATTACTCGTCAATAGAACGGCTATCTCAGTATTCTGCTGTATTTGTCTTGAAAAGCATCTTTACCACTTTTGGTAAAGGTAAATAAATAAAATAAAACCAGCTTTCAATTCCTGCCAACCCGCTGTTCGTCGCTTCCAACTTGCCACTTATGTTTATTTACTTCACATATCATGTGAATTACATGCTGTGCACATGTGAAAAAAGTTTGTTTATAAATCCTGTATTTGCACACTATACAGCCTTGAAAATTCGGCCGAAAACCAAAAGGACAGATTGCAGTTTTTTTTATTGATTGAATACTACAAATATTAATCATGGCTATTTTCTTTCCTCTGCATACCTTTCTTTCATGATAGATGATGCGTTGTTCAGTTTTTTAAATGTACATACACTCATCAGTCCTCTTGAGTGTACAAACATGTTTTTGGGGGTAGTGTATAGTAGACCGCTTCCTCCTCGAATCGTTCCATAACAAAACATGCATGACCTAGTTTCCTTGGTGATAATCAAAACGTATCTTTATTTCCTCAAAAGGTTCCTTTTTTCACGCTAGAAGACATGCTGTTCTGTCTTCAAATGTACACCAGAGGTCTGTGAAGACACATCCGAAGAATATAATAATATTATATTACAATATATTATATTGTATAGCCTGGTGTTGGCTTAGCGGTTAGGGTGCCGGCTTGGGATCCTAGGATCCTGGGTTCCAATCTCGGTCGATCGCTGAATTAACGCCAGGGGGGTTGACTCAGCCTGTCATCCTTCTGAGGTCAGCAAATTGAGCACCAGCTTGCTGGGATGAATGATCCTGGTGTGTACCCCGGCTTAGAATAGGTACACCGTATCCCTGCGCATCATAAGAGGCGACCAAGGGTTGGCGTCAGGAAGGGCATCCGGCCATAAAAACATTGCCTCAAACAGGGAACCATGACTGTCATGGGGCCCGCAAGGCTAACCCCCGCTCTAACGGGGAAAATGGCCTTAAAACGATCATTCATTCATTTCATTCAATATATTATATTGTTGTGGTTTTGAGGTGTCTCATACAGATCCTCCATAGTTACAGCAGTTATTTCATAGTTATATAGTTTAGTTTAACGGTCTAAAGTCCATGTTGATAGATCTGTGTTGCGATTGTATAATTAGAAATTCCATCTGTTATTTTTTTTCATCCTATCATTATTTGCCAATCACCCATCTTTCCCTTCCACATCGGATGCATGATGCCGGCATATTGTACTGTAGAGTTTTAAGTCATAAATTTCTGAGAGCGGGTCTGTCACATAGGGTGTAATTGTTATACATACTGTATATGTCATTCCCTTGTTTTCGCTCCTTGTGAATACCTGTTTGACCTGCCATTGTAAATACTTGCATTTTTGCTACTGCTACTAAAGGCCATTTCTTTAAATAAATAAAAACCGTGTCCTGATGGCGGCATAAGACTGCAAGCATTTGGCCAGCTTGGTTACGTTATCCAAGTTCAATCTCAGATGCAGTTACATGATGTTGGTTCTGCTCGGCCGACTGACTGAGGTCTGTCGCATAACCACTAGCACGGTACCCGCTTGCACTCAGGCTATTGCGTATAGCAATACGACTCTGGGCGTGGGATCCTGCCGGAAGTTCTGGGGAGACTGACGACCACGGTCTCTTACAGACACACCGTCCTGTTGGAGTTATCCAGAGGTGACGTCCCAAACATCACAATAATATATATGAAGTTGGCATCATGCGTATCTATTCTGACAAGCATAATGGCGTCAATATGTAAGCACCTTGTCTCACCCTATCTCTCTCTCTCACTGGTTTCTCTGCCCAATTCCGTTGGTAGAGATTATCGGACCTTATACCTGTCAGCGAAAGGAGGGAGAAGCGAAGAGGAGTGCTTTGGAAGCGAGACTGAAAATGTGAACGAGGCAGAGAGGTTTGCTGGGAGGCAGACATGGATTTCATGCGGCCATGGAGGCTGCTGGTTTTGTGGGACATGGAGGCAAGACCTGAGTGATATGATGCTGCTTTCGCCGTGGTCGGGCAGTCGAACAGGTGAAGCCCTCCCTGTACCTGTGCAGCCACGCCCAACAGGCAGAATGTGCGCTGAGGAGAATAAAGATGGCACCTCCTCTTGTGGGATGGAAGATCGTCTCACAGAGAGACAGGGATCTGCACCAATAGTTGCTTGCAGTGTGCAAGTATGCCCCACTGAAATAAAAAAAATAACTACAACCTTCCCCCAAAAACAGTTGTGTTTATCTTACAAACTTACAAAACTTTATATGTAATTGAAACTTATCGAATCGCGGTTTATTCCACCCATTCACCTGTGTATTTGGCTTCAGTGGTTATGGGGTTTAAAGGTCCATCTGCACCATGACGTCACGACGTCCAGAAACTGCAATTCGTCACGGTGCATGCCAACAGCACTCATCCTTCAGAAGTAACGTTAAGCCGGCTATCCTGCTTGTACTCCCTGGTGGATGTAAATAAAATATTTATATATGGTGGTACCGGTACCTGGAAGCTTGGCCACCATGTCTATACTTTATCACCGCAATGGATAATCTATCAATGGGTAGATTTAAATAATGTGGGACAGAATCAACAGACACATTGGCTAACGTACAGTATATTAAGGACAGTTTTTGCTCTGATGAAGGGTAAGCGGCCGAAACGTCAGCTTCTCCTCGTTGCCCATGATGGTCGTATACACACACCTTGATTCCATCCGTTGTACAATATTGTCCAAAAACTACACGAACAAGATTAGTTCTCAATTCCAAATTGTATTTTTCAGTTTATCTACTTCATTTCATGGGTGGTAGAACAATAGGACAGGATCTTCTTCTTCTTTAATGGCGACAATTATTCCCACGTCCTTGTGGGGTTGGTCGGAGGAAACTTGGCCCAGGTCTTTCAGAAACTGGTTGGCTGAGCCAGACGTCCGACAAAGGTTAGAGCAGGGATTTGTAACTTGTTCAGAGTGACGGCGATAGCTCGCCTCCTCTTCTCGAAGGACACTGTGGGATCTTTAACGTCCACCAAGTAACGGCGGAGATGGAACACCCAGTTTAACGTCCATTGGAGGGACGGCTCACACATTGATGAACCACCCTTCCTGTGAAACACCTGGATGACAGTTTATAGCTGGGTGGGGATTCGAACCCAGGCTAGACAGCTTAGACCCGAGGCCATCTGCCAGCCCCATAGCTTTTCTCCAATTGTTAGTCATCACTCCATGGAGCCCGGAACAAGACAGGTGTTGTGTGAAAAGAAAGGTTTAATTATAAAATGACAAAACAATAAACTCCAAACCAAGCATGATGAGGATGATTTATAAGTTATGAGACTCACTGTGAGTAGGCCGGACGTCTAACAAGGGAAGATGGAATTGGGGAGCTGAATGAACGAAAGAGATGGGTCCAGGAGGAAGAGCATGGGGGTATGAGGAGGGTAGCCCCGGGGAATGAACCCAGGCTAGAAGAGACAAGCGTGCTCCCAACTGAGCTTCTCTGCTGCCCCTTCGTGATGAAAAGGAAATTATGAAAGCGCATGTGAGACGACTGCATGGTATTTCTGTAAATAAAACACATTTTGATGAAATCGAGTTTTTGAAACAAAACTTACAGCAGTCAATAAGACTAAAAGTTCCGCATCATCTTCTAACGAAAGGGGTCTCCGGCGAACTTCATCTCTGAGTGCATTATCAAGTCTCTAAAATTTCTGGACATTCAAATGATTTATCCTGCTTGTACTCCCTGGTGGATGTAAAAAAAACTGGAAGGAAGGGCGACACACACCCTGCCTGCAAAACACCGCAGTGACAGTTTATAGCTGGGTCGGGATTTCAATCCTGGAGAGCTCAGAGGTGGGTGCACATACCGCTAGGCCATCCTTCCAGCCCACCGATTCAAATCAGTCCTTTATTTCACACAATAAGGTTGCTCGAGGCTGGAGTCGTGGAGGGAAGTTCTGCTGGGGTTGCGACAAGGACGGTCAGTTGGCTGAGGTCACCACCGTTCCAGAATGAGGCACATATAGTCTGTGTGTAGATCAGGTATCCTGTGACTGCAAGCAGGACGAGGACTCCGCAAGTGATGAACGATACTGCCACGATCAGCATATGGGACCAGTCCGACGACGAGAAGGCAAATCCGAGGAGAAAGACTCCGATCAATAGAAAAGAAGTCCCGCTGCCTCCGACAAGAATCAGATCCAGCGTTCCGCCACTCTTCATCAAGTCCACAATCCGCTGGCTCTGGAAAGGATTCACGTCCTGCAAGGTGGATGTCAGGAGCAGCTTCATCGCAATGAAGAGGCCGACCAACCACAGCGTGATGCTCGTGCCCATTTGCCAGGACGAGGAGCCTCTCCCGTCATTGATGATCACAAAATTTGCTCCGAGGAGACACAAAACTCCAAGCCCAATCAAGGAGGAGAAGCAGAGGATGGAAATGTGGGGTTTGCGAAACCACCGAAGCTCAACATCCTCCTCCACCAAATTTCTCATCCTCGACAAGTTCCGACCATGGAGTGCCGGCATTTTTAATGATAATTTCTCGTGGAGCAGGTGCAGCTCAGCCAAGCATCGATGTTATGCCCAAAGATAACCCCGTTAAAGTGGCTGGTTAAAGGTTGAAGTTTGCTTGGTGGAGTTGTTAAGGCTACGTACACCTTTTGGCTAACGATTAACTCCTCACGTGATTATTCACAGCCAGGAATCGACTTTGTTTGCTACCAGTGTGACATTGAAATTTTCTTCCTCTTCAGGAAGTAATTAGATGTTGAAAGACTTCGTAGAAAACTTTTCCTGCGAGTGTTTATTTCCTGGTGTATAAAGTCATCCCAGATGTTCATTAAATTGACTTGGTCAATGCTGGCTCACGAGTCCGTTGTTGTGTAGGAGAAAGGGATGGAGTCCACAGAAGTCCCACACTGTCTCTCTCACGTCATTAAATTGCCTATCTGTTCACCTTCTTGTTTCTCAAATACGTTGTACTTCCTTAGAAAACCGTTCACTTTTCAAGAACAGGTCTTGCCTTTCATCCTGAGGACTAAAACGATTAATTATTGACTAAAAACATGACTTGCTCGAGTCCAATGTAAGAATGACTCCAAAACTTAATCACAAAAATCCCTTGTTAACTCAAGATAATTCATGTAAAAGCAAAGTCCAACAAATCCCCAAAATACAATACTGTATTTTTGTAAAAGCAAAGAGGACCAAAGAAGGGAAGCAAAGAAGACCAAGGAAGGAGGGAAGCAAAGAGGACCAAGGAAGGAGGGAAGCAAAGAGGACCAAGGAAAGAGGGAAGCAAAGAGGACCAAGGAAGGAGGGAAGCAAAGAGGACCAAGGAAGGAGGGAAGCAAAGAGGACCAAGGAAGGAGGGAAGCAAAGAGGACCAAGGAAGGAGGGAAGCAAAGAGGACCAAGGAAGGAGGGAAGCAAAGAGGACCAAGGAAAGAGGGAAGCAAAGAGGACCAAGGAAAGAGGGAAGCAAAGAAGACCAAGGAAGGAGGGAAGCAAAGAGGACCAAGGAAGGAGGGAAGCAAAGAGGACCAAGGAAAGAGGGAAGCAAAGAGGACCAAGGAAGGAGGGAAGCAAAGAGGACCAAGGAAGGAGGGAAGCAAAGAGGACCAAGGAAGGAGGGAAGCAAAGAGGACCAAGGAAGGAGGGAAGCAAAGAGGACCAAGGAAGGAGGGAAGCAAAGAGGACCAAGGAAAGAGGGAAGCAAAGAGGACCAAGGAAGGAGGGAAGCAAAGAGGACCAAGGAAGGAGGGAAGCAAAGAGGACCAAGGAAGGAGGGAAGCAAAGAGGACCAAGGAAGGAGGCAAACGAAGAGGACCAAGGAAGGAGGGAAGCAAAGAGGACCAAGGAAGGAGGGAAGCAAAGAGGACCAAGGAAGGAGGGAAGCAAAGAGGACCAAGGAAGGAGGGAAGCAAAGAGGACCAAGGAAGGAGGGAAGCAAAGAGGACCAAGGAAGGAGGGAAGCAAAGAGGACCAAGGAAGGAGGGCAGCAAAGAGGACCAAGGAAGGAGGGAAGCAAAGAGGACCAAGGAAGGAGGGAAGCAAAGAGGACCAAAGGAGGAAAGCAAAGGAAACTAGAACAATGTCGATGCCGCGCCATCGCAAATCCCCACTCTTCCTACCGAGAGCAAAGTTAAAAGATAGCAAAAAGTTCCACCAGGAATGAACCAATATCAAATTTTGAGTTAAAAAAAAAACTTCTGTTTTGACCCCTGTGACCCTATGTCTCCAATCCCTAGGCCAAGGGCATGAACCGGAGGTCAAATCCAGAAAATCTTTACATATTTCATTTGTCGCTCAATGTTTACTGCATATACAGTCTCATTAAAAATGTTTTCAAATGTGCCCGTAATTGCATTTTTTGGTATTTGGCCTTTTTGATCACACCCCAGAAACCCAGGGCACAGAGCCAAAAACGATACTGCTCTTGCACCACCTTCTTGCCATATGTGTTTGTCGTAAATGCCAAGTTTGGCAAATTTCTCCACAACCGTTTAGGAGGAGATACCATGATGGGCAGACACGCAGACAGACGGGGATGATTACAATACCCCCCCTTTTTAAAGCATGGGGATGATCAGGAGAGCGACGGAGACTAAGAAAGGAGGAGAACATAGAGGACCTTTAACTCCAACCACCATCACCTGAGTTTTTTCACATCTTATTTCAGTCTAATTACTTTCTCTGAAAGTCCTGGCAAGATTGTACCTAGGTAGAACACTTACCGTTGAGTGGTCATATTTGGGTATAATCATCGGCTCAACTACAAACTGTTGGATTCGTGCTCCGCAGGCTGTGCGTTGCATCACAAAAGTGCATCATCCCTCGGATGGACATTAAGCTGGCTGTCCCGTCTACTAGCATTCTGTGGTGGTTCCCACGGTGTTTTACAACAAAATGTAGGCAAATTATGGCCGACACCCAGAACAAACTCAAAATTCCGGCCCTAACATCCGGAGACAATGTAGCAAGGATTGCCAACTTGAGAACGCTCTTCAACATCATCATACTGTTCGAGTTAGTTACACGATGGGCAAACCCAACCTGGGGCAAAGAAGCAGAAATACACATTCAGATTCTAAGAGGAATGGTGCCACAAGAGGAGGCCCTCTCGAGCCGTGTCAGCCGCAGCCAAGTGAGCAACATAGGAGCGCACAAGGAAGTATCACACAATACCTTATGTTTGTTTGTTTGCTGAAAATCGTTAACGAGGGATGTTGCGAGCTGGGAGAAACCCCTCAATGCAACACACTGCATCAGGAATGCCAATGTGCAGCTTGCGGCCCGCAGTGTTAATGCGAGAGAGAAAGTGCAAATTACAGCCCTGCTACAAAAAAGTCACGACACGAAGAACTCTTCGGGATTTCCTTTTCTTGCCTCAACCTTCATCGTCGCTGCTACTCCAAGCATCTTGATATGCTGAACAGCGCTTATTTGTGCCTCGATCCTGCGCCAAAAGGTCACCACCCATCACACTCAAGGAACAATATTCCATTTCACTTACGATCAGGTTGTTGTTGTTGTTGTTGTTGTTGTTAATAAAAAACAATCATCATACATATTTGAGCCATATGAAAATTGTAACAAAACATCTGTTACACTTTTGTAAAATAGCACAACCCACCAAGTACACAAAGTCACCAAGTCAAGAGAGAAAGTGAAAGATGTTATTTCTCAGGATTGAGTGTAGAGCTCACGCACTCAGACCGAGGCAAACGCACCAATAATATGTTTGGATCGTCACATTTCCCCCTTTTTCGACAAAACATAAACAGTCAGACAAATGGCTGCGTTTTAACCATCTCACCTCGGCATCATCGGCTTCGCCACACCGCCCCAAGTCTGGAATCCAGGCCAATATATTACAATCACTTCCGGCACTATAAACTTCCTGCAGAGACGGTGCATAGCAATTCTACAAACATTCTCTAAGAGGCATGCACATCAGGGGAAAGAGGTTAAATTTTAATATATTATAGGGTGAAGTGATTGTTTTAATTAAATAATACTTTAAAGGTATAAGTTATAAGGTTAATCTGGCCTTGCTCTTCTTGCCCTCTCCTACTTCTGCCCTCCCCAAACCACCCACGACACACACGTTCCTCTTTAAACCCACACCTGCTTACCCTTCAACAGTCCAGACTGGTTGTCCACCTGCATTCATTCGTCCCCTTATTCTATCAGTCGAGGAATCGTCATCCTGTGTCTGTTGTCTCGTCGTCCTCACTTAGGTCTACTTCCACTCAAGTGGATCATTTCCCATTCTGTTTCTCTCCGGACCATTGTTAATTCTTACTTTTTTCCTTGCACATCATGTCCAGCCCAGCGCACTCCCCTCCACACCTTTTGTCATCCATTAATTTGCTGCCCTTTGTCTTTTCACTCCTCTTCTTCTTTTGTATGGAAGACACGGCTGTGGGGTAGCATCATTGGCTGAGGGCATGGCTGTGCTGCTGATGCAATGAATGAATGAATGAATGAATGAAT
Source organism: Myxine glutinosa (assembly GCF_964187855.1). Classification (NCBI taxonomy): domain Eukaryota; kingdom Metazoa; phylum Chordata; class Myxini; order Myxiniformes; family Myxinidae; genus Myxine; species Myxine glutinosa. Next base: position 76,209,377 of record NC_136261.1, on the reverse strand, counting down.
GAATGAATGATCGTTTTAAAGCCATTTCCCCCGCTAGAGCAGGGGTTAGCCTTGCGGGCCCCATGACAATCATGGTTCCCTGTTTGAGGCAATGTTTTTATGGCCGGATGCCCTTCCTGATGCCAACCCTTGGTCACGCTCTCACGATGCGCAGGGATACGGTGTACCTATTCTAAATCGGGGTTCACACCGTGATCAATGTGATGATGCAATGCCCTCTGTAAGTTTGGGCAGGAATTTAGAATTTGTTCAGGATGCCGGTGATGGAGGCCTGTCTGTGAAACCGGGATAAGAGGCCGAGATTCAGACCCAGATTATACAGCTTAGAGGTGAGTGTGCGTATCTCTAGAATTGTCTAGATCATCCTGCCTGTCCTATTTCAATTCTCCAAAACCCTTAGATAGAAACAAAAAATTCTTCAAAGTGCCTGTAATCATAACAACGTTAATCTTTGGTCAAAGATATTCCTCAAGTTTACCAAAACAGTGCAGCTTGAATGTCGATTTGCACAAAATAATTAAATGAGTCATACAGCCTCAATGTTTTATGGCCGATCCGTGTCTGCTTAACATATTCTTCCCTTGGAGGTTTTTAGCTTCACACAAATAGTCAGAAATTTTTGAAAGAAACACATGGTGTTGTGATTCCATGCAACAGTACCTGGTAGAGTGGATGGTAAACGCAGCAGTTGACGATGCCATAATGCCCGACGAGCTCGTGTAACAACTGGCCGCTGTATATGTCCAAAACGGAGATGTTGCTGTCAGTCGGAACGAACGCCACATTGGGAGAGCAGCCAGAGGACATGCAAAACTTCAGGTTTACATGCCTCTTGATCCGCACCTTACCATAGTTTACCTGCGTGCAGAAATTGATAGGTATGACGGCAACAGCTTATGCTGACTTTGGCTGAAATATAGACATAGCAAAAGAGATCGAAGTAAGAAGAAATTTGAATGCAAATCAAACAGGCCAAAATTATATAATTAAAATGATGGGGAAAATGGATGGAAAAGGGCAGCGGAAGTGAATGCATGGACGTTCATGTGTTGCGAGTCGTGATAAAGTCAATCAATAGACAGGTCTTCATAGTCCAGGATAACACCACCACACAAAGAAGCAGTTTAATGGCAGTTTATTTATTCTTCATTTTCTGCTTTCATATGCAGCCTGTCCCTGGTGTTGGGCTAGCGGCTAGGGTGCCGGCTTAGGATCCTGGGTTCCTGGGTTCGAATCCCGGTCGATCGCTGAATTAACGCCAGGGGGGTTGACTCAGCCTGTCATCCTTCCGAGGTCAGCTAATTGAGTACCAGTTCACTGGTAATTCCCTGTTTGTCGTTAAAGGCGGCAAAAAGGGTTGGCGTCAGGAAGGGCATCCGGCCGTAAAACATTGCTTCAAAAAGGGGACCGAAACAACAACAACCACGGTTCCCGAAAAAGGCCAACCCCCGCTTTGCGGGGAAAAATGGCCTCTAAAGGTGGTTATATGCAGCACATGGATGTGGGTAGCATGTTTTGCTGGGGTCACAGCTGTGCCACTGATGCAGTGCCCCCTCCCTGTAGGTTAAAGCAGGAACTTGGAATTTGGTGAGGGAGCCAGCAATAGCTTGCCTACTCTTCATGAAGGACAACATGGTATCTTTAATGGTCCACAAACTCATTCTGGGGCTGACAGGATGGCCTAGAGGTACGCACACTCGCCTCTAAGCTGTCTAGCCTGGGTTTGAATCCCGACCCAGCTATAAACTGTCAGTTCAGTGTTTCACAGGCAGGGTGATCCATCAATGTGTGTGACGTCCCTCGGATGGACGTTCAACTGGGAGTCCCGTCTGCCAGCATGAGTTGGTGGACTTTAAATATCCCATGGTGCCCTTCGCAAAGAGTAGGCGAGTATCGCCGGCACCATGGCCAAATTCCAAATTCCTGCCCTAACTAGGCGAACGTCTGCCAGGCCAGTTTGTGAAAGACTTGGGCCAAGTTTCCCCTGGCCGACCCCATAAGGCGTGATAACAGTGGCCATTAAAGAGCAGCACCAAAAACCTAGTACTGACAGATGGGATGCCGAGTTTAACATCCAACTGAGGGGCAGCACACACATCAATGAATTGCCATGCTTGCGAAATACTAGGATGACAGTTTTTAGCTGGGACAGGATTCAAAACCAGGCGAGACAGCTCAGAGGCGAGTATTCATAGCTTCCTCAACTAACGCCTTTAGGAAAAGGGCAGGACAGAGCCAATCACACAAGTGCAGGTTCTGAACCGAAAGCCAGTCACCTTCTCTATGCACAACTGTATGCACAAAGTAACAAGGTGTACGTAGTAATTCACCGATATATCTGCAAAAACGTCAATATCAGTCAAGGAAATCGTTGAAAACGACGACATGGTGCTCTTATATGACCTGACCAGCCCAACAAGCATCGACATTGAAAAACAACGCATTTTGATGGGACATATTGATCAGATATTTAATAAAGGAAAAGGATGGTGTGGTGATAATTCCTTTCAGTGTGCTCGTTGATAATGATGATGTTTAAACCAGGTGATGAGAATGTTTAAACCACAAGAAAATAAATCTCACTCACATTTAAAATGCAATAACGTGTTGTAAATTAAGTCCAGTTGAGGAATACTCTGTCTCTCCAAAGGTTGATGAAGAAGGAAATATTTATTGGCATCGAGCTGCCGCAGCTTTAAGATGCGTCAGATGCAAACAGAGGAGGAGATCGATTTGTTGTCGTCATGGTTGTTCAGCCAAACAACAACAACAACAACATGCATTTTAAGGCCATTTTCCCTGCTAGACCGGGGGTTAGCCTTGCAGTCCCCATGACAATCTTCTCCATTTCGCCCAATTTTCTGCATCTCTCCTTGTTAACCCCCTTGCCCGCATTTCTTCTTCCACCACCTTTAGCCAAGTCTTTCTCGGTCTTCCCCGTCCTCTACTTCCTTCTACATTCATTTCCATCACTCTTCTCAACCAGTCACTTTCATCCTTCCTCAACACATGACCAACCCATCTCAACCTGTTCCTCTTTACAGCATCAATCACAGGCTCTATTCCCATCATCTTTCGCAATTCATCATTTGTCTTCCTCTCTCTCAACGATACTCCGCACATCCATCGAACCATTCGCATTCCCACCCTTTCCAGCCTTTGTTGCTGCTCTACATTCATTACCCATGTCTTGCTCCCATAAATCATAACACTTCTCACACATGCAGCATACACCTTTCCCTTCAGCTTCAACGACACTCCCCTCCTCATCAGCACGCTACTCAGTTCCCGAAACTTCTTCCATGCACATCTCACTCCTGCAACCGTTGCCGAGTCTGATCCACCTTCACCATTCAGCATGTCTCCGAGGTAGCAAAATGTTTTCACACCTTCCACCTTCACGCCGTCTCCAAGATCCAACTCAACATTTCCTCCATCTGCAGCAACCTCTGTGCACACCTTACATTTGAATGTAGCTGCCACACTGGTTAATGACCGTCTCAGACCACTACATTTTTGATGAACCCACTCAGCGCACATTGTACATTGAATGGAGTTCACTCCGACACCCTTCCTGCACACAGCACAGGGCCACTTCCCAGTTCTTTCCACCTCACCACATGCTTTACCACTTGCCATCACCTTCGTCTTTCCTATATTCACCTTCAGACCTTTTGTCTCCATACATTCCTTCCACTTGTTCATCTTTTCCTTCAGTCCATCCATACTTTCCGCAATAAACACCAGATCATCTGCATACAACAACTCCCACGGTAAACCCTCCTTTACGTTCTGAGCCAGCACCTCCAACACAGCAACAAATAGTAGTGGACTTAGTACCGACCCCTGATGCACTCCCACCTTCACCTCAAACTCACCACTGTTCCCGTCCTTCGTCCTTACAGCTGTGCATGCTCTTTTGTACATTGCCATCACTACTCTGATCAACCATTCCTCCACTCCTAACTTCCTCAATGCCCATGTCAATACTTTGCGTGGAACCATATCGAATGCTTTCTCCAGATCAACAAACCCAAGAAACAACTTCTTCCTCTTCTCCATGTACTTCTCCTGCAACTGCCTCACAATAAAGAGCATGTCTGTCGTTCCTCTTCCTGGCATAAATCCAAACTGCATTTCGTCGATCTTCACCTTCTTCCTTATCCTCCTCTCCAACCCCCTTTCCAATACCTTCATTCCATGCTCCAATAACTTTATCGCTCAGTACGAGCCACACTCCAGAGGGTCACCTTTCCCCTTGTATAGAGGGACGAGGGTACTCAGTTCCCAATCCACTGAAATGCGGCCTTCTTTCACCACCAGATTACAGATCTCTGTCATTCTCTTCACACCCCAACTTCCTGCTGCCTTCAACATATCTCCCACAACTCCCGTCGGCCCTCCCGCTTTTCTACTCTTCATTGCTTTTATCGCTTCCTCAACTTCCTTCTCAGTTGTCTTCTCTGCCGGTCATAAAACTGGGTTACTCTCTACGTTGCCATCCCATTCATTCTCTGTATTCAACAGCATTTCCATATATCTTTTCCATCTTCCTTTAATTCCATCTGGGTCCACAACGATTTGTCCCACTTCATCCTTCAAGCAACTCACCCCATCACATCACACCTCTCTTTCGCTATCTGCTTTGCAATCCTGAATACCGCTCTGACCCTCTTCCGAATCCAAGCTTTCTCCGAACATTTTCCTACATGCCTCCTGCACCTTTGCTACCTCTTTCTTTGCAGCCTTCTTGGCTGCCTTATAACTTTCATGCTCTGCTTTTTCTGCTCCCGTACCCTTCGCCTTCTGCCACTCCTTGAACTTCTTCTTCTTCTCGTCAATCCTCTTTCCAACTTCCTCATCCCACCACCATGTTTCCGAGTGCCTCGGTGGTCCTTTTGTCCATCCACATACCTCACCAACGGCTCCCAACAGACTATCTTTCATTGTCATCCAACCACATCATCCTCTACCCTACTCAGCCACTCTTTTAATGCCTCCCTTACTGTCACCTCTTTCAACCTCCACACCTTCATTCTCGGTTGGTACTTCACCCGCCGAGCTCTCCTCGCACCTTTCACCCTTATGTCGCAGACAACCAAGTGGTGCTGTGAAACAGCCTTCTCCCCCGGGATCACCTTTGTGTCCTGGAGGTGCCCCCTATCTCACCTACGCACCATCAGGTAGTCAACGGTTGTCGTCGACACACCTGGCGTGTATGTAACAAGCTTATGATCCTCTTTCTGGAACTGAGTATTACAAATAAACAAATCAGCTCCATCAGCAAACTCCAAAATCCTTTCACCTTCTCCATTTCTCACACCATATCCGTAACCCCCATGAACTCCCTCAAAACCATCCATACTCCTTCCCACATGTCCATTTAGGTCTCCTCCTACCACAACAACTTCCTCATCTTTCACATTTTCCATCAGCTTCTCTATCATCGCACACCAGAACTTGTCCTTCTCTTCATCGCTCCGGCCAACCTGCGGAGCATATCCCGAGATGACGTTCACCAAGAGCTTTCCAATCATCATTTTCACCATCATCAACCTATCACTCACTCTCGTCACACTCACCACACTGTCTACAAACTCCTCAGAAAACAGGACACCAACACCATTCACGCCCTCGGGGCAGGGCACCCTTGCCACACAAACCTGTATTTCTGTCCCTGCCTACCCTTCACCATTCTCACACCACTTCCCTTCTATCTCGTCTCTTGCACACAACATATGTCCACTCTTCTTCTGATCAATACTTCCACCACTTCTCCTGATCTCCCTGTCATTGTCCCTACATTCCATGTCCCAAACCTCAGAAACCGATCTCCATTTCGGGCTGTACCCTGCCCATCTATGGTTGTTCAGCCAAACAAACGTTAATCCACTTCGTTCAATGGTTTTGTTGGTGTTGAACCAAATCACTATTAAATATTAACGTGTTGAGTGACTCGTGAATAAAATGAAAGTCTTGCATGGAAAAGCACGCTTCAAGCTCCAAATCGTGCTGTCAGACGAGCTCTCTGTGTGGACCTTGCAGTATCCGCTACATCCATTGGCTCTCTGGAAGGACTCCACTGATTAGATAATAGTGTTCCCACGTTTCCTTTATTACAAATATTAGCAAAATGTAAAGATTAAATAGCCCCGGGTGTGCTGCCGGTCATCTCTTGAAGTTGTAGTTCAGACCTCTGCTGATCTGGGGGAACCTCCTGGGAGCCCCCATGATCCTCTGGTGGGCTCCCTGATCCGAAAAAAAAAAAATCCAAGACAAAGCGATCCTGCGGACCATCGAGTAGAAGGGCTGTATCGGGTTGCAGAGCAATCGGTTGGCAAGTAAGAGTGAGTAGGGATTCAGAAGTTTTGGGGACAACCCCGTCTGGGAGACCCCATGATCCAAAATCGAAAAAATTGAAGCCCGAGTGATTGTGTGGATACTGTCTTGTATTCATTTGTCAAATTTCAGAACAATGAGCCGGATGATAAGGGAGGAGCACCAAAAAGAGCAAAAAGTCAACGGACGGACGGATGGACGGACTGACATCATGACCCATTTTATAAGTTCATCTCTTTGAGAATCGAGATGAGATGACCTGAAATTAATGAGTCACTACAGATGGCATTGCTAATCGAGGTGCCAGTACCCAGTGACTTTGACATTCTCATTAATAATGTGGAAATTTGAAACATGTTCAGGTACCATGATCTTCTAAATGAAGTAAAGAGAACCTGGAACTGATGAGTACCGACATTGTGACACGGAGCAACTACCGACAGACGGAGAAAGTACCAATGGAGCAACTGGCGTGATAAACCAAGAACAAATACACCTATTAGGTTACTACTGACCGAAATGGGATCACCAAAGATTTAAAAAATTTTTTTATAACTATCAAATATAAGCCTGTGGAAAAGTAGAACAACAGAAGTTAATGCAAATCAAGCAGACCAAGAGACAAAATGGGGAACATAAAAAGCAGTGGGAAAACAACAATCAGATGCACGAAAGTAAAACGAGATGGATTGTGCGAGAAAGGTGAGAACAGGGACTCAGCGAGTTTAGTAAAGCTCAGTCTGTAAATGGGAGAGACCATGAGGGAGCGAGGGGCAGCAGAGTTGAAATACTGTCCAGAAGACCTTGAAACACCATACTCGGAAGACTGTTCTATAGATGAGAAGAGGGCTATGGAAGAATGCCGGTGAGTGTTGAGCTTGGACACAAGGAAATGGTGGCTGTCAGCACACATGCGACAAGAAGGGGAAGGGACGTAGCGGAGAGGTGAGAGGGCAGGAGGGGCAAGACTAGAATCTGGGCCATCAATCTGCCTAAGGTGAGCAAGAATCAGACTGTGAGACTTGGCTTCCTATTGCAAGAATCCAACTGGAGAGTTCATATCACACATTACTCTGTGCAGACTTGAGAAAAAAGGACATGGGCGGGGTCTGCGAGTAGCAAATTTGATTGGTCAAGATGATGTAAAATGCCGTAATACTTTGTCCAAGTATTGCTACATGAAAGGTTTTGAAAGTGCAAAAAGGCAAACGGTGTTCTGCAGTGTTCAAGTATATAATACAATTTCAATAAAGTAAATATTTTAAAGGTTGTAGAAAAAAATCGGAAATAAACCACCGTTGATGCAACGTCTTTTACACCACCTTATTTTACACGTTGCATTAGTTATTCGTGCCTGTTGTTCGTGTACTTTATGATGTCCTTCAAAACAGAAAGTTTCCTGTTTGGAATGATTTTCAGTTTTGTTTAACTGCCAGGGAGGCAGACAAAGTAAAATGATGATCTCACTCCTCTCTGCGCATGCACAATCGGGACAAATTCAGAGCCAAAGTACTGCTAAACTACAGGTTCGTTTTCCAATTCATGTCCCGATTTGTGTTCAAAATATAACATTCAATTTAAATCAAGTTGTTCCTCAATCATAATTGACATTTGTACACAGACCGCCAGAAGTAAACAAATTGCTTAACCCCACTTTTTTGCTTTGTGCACATGGGGTAATGACACAGAGTGCCTTTGATTCCAGTGGCCCAAGGACGGACACAGAAGGAACAGCACCGATCCACGGTGGTGAGCCATTTTCAATGACTCTCAGGATAAAGGTTTTCTAATTTGTACACCCATAAGCTGAGATTGGCAGAAGAAGGACTTGTTCATGGGAAGAATTCTGAGGCAACAACTGAATTTTAAGACCATCTTGGAGGTATGATTTTCCCAATCGAGGTTGTAGCTGATACAGAGACACAGGTGCTCCAAATATCGTATCACTACAAGAGGCTAACCACAGAAATATTTTGTTGGTGTTACATAAATGACTTGTTTAAATGGATTATAAGGATATTTGTGCACAATAGACACATCCACATAATACAGATTGGTCCCATAAGACTGGTTACGGTTGTGCATTATTTTATTTACGCTTTTCCTATTAATTCCACTGACATACTCATATATTGTGAGCCTGTGAACACATTCCACAGTGCACAGTCGTAGCCAAAAATATTGGCACCCTTGCACTTTTTTCAAATAACTCACAATTTTCTCGAAACATAAGTTTAAATTGACAAAAGTATTTGGTCTCCACAATTCTTTATTTCACTGTTAATATTACAGAACCTTTGTTTTTGATTCAGAACTCAATACTTCCTTTTAAATCAGAAAAGAAAAAGAAATGTCATTGACAAAATTATTGACACCCTAGACTTAATACTTGGTAGCACAGCCCATGGACAAAGTAACTGCAGTCAAGCGCTTCCTATAGCCATGAATGAGCTTTATACACCGCTTTACTGGCAGTTTGGCCCACTCTTCTTGGGCAAACTGCTCCAGTTTTCCCAGATTTTAAGGGTGCCTTCTCTCAACTGCTGTTTTTAGATCTCCCCACAGGTGTTCAATGGGATTTAGATCTGGACTCATTGCTGGCCACTTCAGAACAGTCCAGCGTTTTGTTTTGAACCATTCCTGGGTGCTTTTTGAAGTGTGTTTGGGGTCATTGTCCTGCTGCAAGATCCATGACCTTCGACAGAGACCCAGCTTTCTGACACTGGGTTTAACATTGTGCTCCAAAATGCCTTGGTAATCTCTTGATTTCATGATGCCATGCACACATTAAAGGCAACCAGTGCCAGAGGCAGCACAGCAACCCCAAAACATCACTGAAGCTCCATGTTTGACTGTAGGAAAGGTGTTCTTTTCTTTGAAGGCTTCATTTTGTTTTCTGTAAACATAGAGATGATGTGCTTTATGAAAAAGGTCTAATTTGGTCTCATCTGTCCACAGGACATTCTCGCAGAAGGGATTTGGCTTGTTCCGGTGTGATTTGGCAAACTCCAGTCGGGCTTTCTTATGTCTCTCTCTCAGCAGTTGGGTCCTCCTGGGTCTCCTGCCATAGAACCCCCTTTCATTGAGTTGGCGACGGATGGTGTGAGTTGAAACTGTCGTACCTTGTGTCTGAAGGTCAGCTTGAATCTGTTTGGCAGTTGATCGAGGTGCATTCTCCACCATTCGAACAATCCTTAGCTGCAATCTTCGATCAAGTTTCTCTTGCGGCCACGACCAGAGAGGTTGGCTGCTGTGCCATGGTCCTTAACCGTGGGCACAAGAACATCAAGGTCTCTGGAGATGGACTTGTAGCCTTGATATTGTGCATGCTTGGCTACAATCTTGTGTCTGACCTCCTCAGACAATTCTCTTGTTTTCTTTCTTTTCTCCATGCTCATTGTGGTACACACGGTTACACAAAACAGCAGAATGGTAATTGCTTGCAGGAGATAACAAGACATGTGGACCACGTAGAATATGGCATTTCAATGTGGAATCACACCAGCATGCGCTGTGCTCAGAAGGGAATCCCAAAAAGGCCAAACCACTGCTTACCAAAACATGCTCGCCGGTGTCCGTATTCCACAATCGCAGCCTGTGGTCTGTCCCACTGGTGAGTAAGTGTAGACCGTCATCGGTAAAGCACAATCCGTTCACGTGTCCGTTGTGTGCCGTAATGCAGGCTGTGGAGGGAAGCGGAAGTGGAAACTGCTTTTATTACCCCACAATGCCTTCAGCCAGCCCATCCCTACTTCCCCAACTCAAAATCATCATCACCATCGTGTGCCATATCCTATGCATAGCATTGGTGCTGCCTAAGCAGTTACTCGGCTACAATCCTGGCCGGGTCATCACTCTGACTCTGGAAGTCAGGGCTGGAATTTGGAATTTGACCATGATGCCGGCGATAGCTCGCCTACAATTCACGAAGGACACTGGGGGATCTTTATCATCCAACAACTAATGCTGGCAGACCGGATGCTCAGTTTACCATCCATCTGAGGGATGGCACACACATTGATGAATCATCCTGTCTGTGAAACACCAGGATGACAGTTTACAGCTGGGTTGGGATTCAAAGTCAGGTTTCACAGATTAGAGGTAAGTTTGCATCCCGCAAACTCTACTCAGGATACTATCTACACAGCTGAGAAGTAGGCTGAACAACAGGTATTATTACCTCCGACATTGAAGGTGTATGGATGTTATGTTTTCACCCCTGTCTGTTTGTCTCTTTGTCTGTCTGCTTGTGAACAAGATATCTCAAAAGGTTGTAGAGGGATTCGGACGAAATTTGGTGTAGAGGTTGGGTATGTGACACAGATGAAATGGTTTGATTTTGGTGAATATCTGGATCCACATCTGAATCCAATAATTTTTAAGTGATTCTTCACTATTGATAGATAGGGCAAAAACAATATACAGCACAATATCTGAAAAGGTTGTGGACGGATTCGGACGAAACTTGGTGGACAGGTTGGGTATGTGACAAGGAAGCATTGCTTCAATTTTGGTGAAGATTCGAGTCCGGATCCGGATCAGAGAATTTTTAAAAATTATTCTTAACTATTGAGTGATTGGGCCAAAAACAATATACATGTATAGCATGTTATTTCAAAAAGTTGTGGATGACTTATGTCAAAATCTTGCTGATGAGTTGGGTAAGTGACAAGGACAAGCTGATTAGTTTTTGGTTCAGGTCTAGATCCAGATCCAGATCCGACCTATCAGTGGGATACAAAACGTAAATGGTTCAGCCTGGCGGAGATGTACTCTCTACCTAGTACTGTTCTAGTTACATCTGAAATCATATTGATCATCATAATCCTCAAATTAAATCCTTGAGCACCCATAATCTATCAAATGACATCGACCAATTCACAGACTCAAAGTTGAAATGTTGAGGTCTCAGGGCAACCATAACACATTATATGACTGGCTTGTGGAGGCTGACCTCTCTGGTTTGGCTTGCGTGACACATCACGGCTGTGCTGGTCCAGAGAAAAAAGAAATGCTGAGGCCTTACGGACGTCCCAAATCCTCACCTGGTTATCCTCACTGTGGCAAGAGAAACAAAACCATTATGTGCTTGCACAATAAACAACGTCATGGTTGGTGGAACGAGGAAGTTAGCGATCAGTTAATTAAGCAAGAGAAAGAAAAACGATGCAGTGAGGCAAAAATATTTATCGTTCTTTCAACCAACTTGCAACAAATGCAGCTCAATGCCGATACCTTCCAGTTGCCAAGAGGTATTCATTTCGTGTTGACCAGCGAACAGCCAGCACTCCTTTCTGATGGCCTACAGTCACCATACAACCAGATATAGCTGATGAAAAGAAGTACTTAAACAATATACCACAAAGTTAAGGATGGATTGTTGACCAGCGATATCTCAAAAAGTTATGGATGGATTCGGATGAAATTTGGTGGACATGTTGGGTGTGTGACAAGGACAGATTGATTAGATTTTGGTGAAGATCTGGATACTGGAATTTTGAAGTGATTCTTCACCATTGAGAGATAGGGCCAAAAACGATATATAGCACGATATCTCAAAAAGTTATGGGCGACGGATTCGGATGAAACTTGATGGTTGATTTATGTAGGTGATAAGAACAAGCTGATTAAATTTTGGTTAAGGTCCAGATCCAGATCCGGCCAATCAGCGGGATATATACAAGGCTGCTCAGCCTGATGGAGGTATGCGCTCGACCGAGTGCCATTCTAGTTGATCATGCCATCGTGACATGGTATTTCTCTTATGACTAGCACAGTTTCAGAAGCCAAGAGTCGAAATATTTAATGCTGCTGCCTTTAGCTGGGTTTGAATCCATATTCACTTAGACACCAGTCCAAACCACTCTGCCGCCACCGTACCCATAAATACATCGCAGTAAACAAAATAATAGAATGTGAACGTACCATAAAGTGTGTGGGTGCTCGATCCAGATTTGAGGTCACAAAGTTGCACCCTGAAATTTGATGTCCCGACTGTGGTCAGACACACATTTTGAAACATTAGTTTTTAAACATTAATGTGAGGGCGATGTGGTGAAGAATCTGGTTGTGATCTAATGTGAGCATCCTCAAAACCTAATGTGATGTTGAATGTTGAACATGCATGTGCAAAAATAAATAAACAAATAAATAAAGTGTTAATGCAGACACCATGTCAGTTTCCCTTCCCACAGTCATGCATTCATGAGATGAATCCCAGAAAATACGTAATCACTCAAAATGGCAGATAAATATAGCATTTATTTCACTTTATCCCCATCATGGTGTCCTTCACAAGGAGCAGGTGAACCATCAATGGCACTCTGTCCAAATACCTGTTCTAAACTACAGGGGGGTACTGCATCAGCTGCACAGTTGTGCACCCATCAAATTGTGCTACCTATCGTCATACACTGCATACGATATAAAAAAGACCAAGACTGATCTTGAGTGAAAAGGTAAAATGCAGTCTGCGTGATACAAAACAATTACCTTGTATCAAGTCAATGAAAAAGTTTACAGAATTTGCTGCTCTTCTAACTTTGAAAAACAAAACCACATGTTATGTATGTGGTATCCCTTTCACCAAGCAAACCGTTGAGCCCATTCCAACAGCCGCAAAACAAAATAGCCAACGTGGCATCCGTTTGACAACTTTTGGTTGGCATTTGAGGCCTTAGAAACAACCTGTCCCTTACGTGATGGTGTTTTTTTGTGACCGAAGTGTGAAGATCGCTGCTCTTCTCTTAACTGACTTAAATGGGGGTGAGGGGGGCATTGATACACAGCATGTCAAATGTCCCAGATCAAACAACACGCGTCTCTCTCTCAAACTCACCAGCGATGAGACAGTGTTTTGTAGCGATTGGAGACATGTGGTGACAGTTCACAGGGTGTGCAAACTTGAAAACATCTGCAACCTTGCATTCAGAGGGGGGGGGGGGGGGGGGGGGCAGGGGAGGGACAATCCAAAACAGCTTTTATTAACTACAAGAGTGGTTCAGGTTTGGCCTTGACCTGTTTACAAGAGGCACAGTAATGTATGTCGATGAATCAATTTTGAGGGATTTGGTTTTTTGTGGCATTGCTAACCAATGAATGAATGAATGAATGAATGAAAATGAATGATCGTTTTAAGGCCATTTTCCCCGCTGGAGCGGGGGTTAGCCTTGCGGGCCCCATGACAATCATGGTTCCCTGTTTGAGGCAATGTTTTTATGGCTGGATGCCCTTCCTGATGCCTGATGCCCTTCCTGATGAGTCGCCTCTTACGATGCGCAGGGATACGATGTACCTATTCTAAATCGGGGTACACACCAGGATCATTCATCCCAGCAAGCTGGTACTCAATTTGCCGACCTCGGAAGGATGACAGGCTGAGTCAACCCCACTGGCGTTAATTCAGCGATCGATCGGGATTCGAACCCAGGATCCTAGGAATCACAAGCCGGCGCCCTAACCGCTAAGCCAACACCAGGCTTAGGATAACCAGGATAACCAATGACTACAATAAAATGCTTCCAGCACTAAAGTGTGCAGCCACCTTAACCGTTAAGCCAACAGCAGGGATATGTTCAGTTACAGAGGAAAAATATTATGTCACTCCTCTCTGCACTCGTGCGATCGGGATGAATTCAGTCAAGGTACGGTAAAATGGCAGACTTGTCTTCCGATTCATGTTCAGAGATTCGTGTTCAAAATATAAACTCATGATCATAAACCAATAAGACACAGACGGACATGAACCAATTGCTTAACCCTGCTTTTCGCTTCGCGTGCATGGAGAAATGATGTATACGTCCTGAAGAATACGATACACCAGGCATATAGCAGGTTCTACTCAAATGGGCGAAATGCATTTCCAAAGCTGGAGAGCACCTTAAGAAGGAATTCCAGAATTATTTTTGCAATACAGCATATGATTATACATACTAGATCTTTTGTGAGTGCAAACAAAAAGTCCATGTCAAATTTTAACCACATTCAAAGTACAATTCGTTCACAAATCTTTTGCTCTCTTGAATACAAAGCAAAACCAAATTTCAAAAACAGAATTACCAAATAAAAATCATTAATGATTTTTTTTCCTTTTCATTTTTGCATCTTTATAGCATTAGTAGCCTGTTTATAGTACTAGGAAAAAAGCCTGTCAAATATGACGGATTGGAACACTTTATTTGATGGTGCAGCCTCGTGAGCGTGCCAAAGTCTGAAGCCTCAGCCTGCCAGGTAAGCTTATACCTTCTATATTTATTAGACAACATATGGATGTAAATGAACACTCGTTTTACTCTGCACGCGTTGCACGTCACACGTGCAGCGAATTTCACCTCCCTGCACATTGTATTTATTGTTGTTTTAACAAACGCTTCTGTACACCGCCCTTAAGGCTCAGTTTGCAAGCCACCATCTACAATTCCAATTGAAGAGACATAATTACTCTTTTATGGAAAATGTTTTTTGAGTTTGTTTTATCCTCAAAAATAGCCGGAGTAAACACACATTCGTGTTAAAAGAATGGCCTTTCAAGCTTACCACGATGAAGGGGGACAGACGTCTGACAAACACACAAACTGACATTGTTTTATATGGTAGATATCTGACATAAATGAATGAATGAGTGAATGATCGTTTTGAGGCCATTTTTCTCCGCTAGAGCGGGGGTTAACCTTGCGGGCCCCATGACAATCATGGTTCCCTGTTTGAGGCAATGTTTTAATGGCCGGATGCCCTTCCTGACGCCAACCCTTGGTCGCCTCTTACGATGCGCAGGGATACGGTGTACCTATTCTAAACCGGGGTACACACCGGGATCATTCATCCCAGCAAGCTGGTACTCAATTTGCCGACCTCGGAAGGATGACAGGCTGAGTCAACCCCCCTGGCGTTAATTCAGTGATCGACCGGAATACGAACCCAGGATCCTAGGATCCCAAGCCGGCACCCTAACCGCTAAGCCAACACCACATCTGACATAATTAATAATAAAAATTAAAGTGTTCCATTTAACAGCATACAACTTCAGTGAATTTCTCATCAATTCAGATTAGCCTGCTGAGCATATTGCTTACGATGCTGGGATCCCTGGTTTCAAATCCCCTATGCCATTTTGATTTGAAACTGGAGCCCCAGCATCATGTGCTATGTAGCTCGCATGAGAACGCCAAGCAGGCCAACCAAAAGAGTGCATGTGTTCAATAATTTAATTGCAAAATAAACTTGAACAGCACTGTTGAGAGCACAGCTCCGACAGGCAGAATAGTTTACGTTTTGTATCCCAATGAGAGGACAGATCTGGCTCCGGACCTGAACCACAATCAAATGACTTATCCTTGTCATCTAACCAACTCATCCACCAAGTTTTGTCGTAACCCGTCCACAACTTGTTGAAATATCGTGCCATACATCATTTTTGGCCCTTTCTCTCAATGATGAAGAATCGCTTCAAAAATTAAGAAATTATAGTATCCGGATCCAGATCTTCACCAAAATCGAATCAATTCGTCCTTGTCACACATTCAACCTGTCCACCAAGTTTTGGCCAGATCCGTCCATAACGTTTTGAGATATCCTGCTCACAGTCAGAGAAACAAACAAACAGACAACGGTGAAAACATAACCTCCGTCCACCTTTGTTCATGGAGGTAGTAGTCTAACAACGGTGTAGCCGGGCTTGTTTTATACTTTAGTTGAAGAGAACAGCATGACCTGGGTGGGGATACCAGTTAGCAGTCAGCAAATAATGTAAAAAATGAAATTTTGTTAACTTCAGGCATGAACAGCCAGTTCGTGGATGACTTGGTTAAAAAAACGGCGAATGGCAAATGATGAAACAATAAATTCCACATTCCCGTGCCACCTTCAGTCGAACATCAGGCATTGAGAGCACGCTCTCTATATTTTCATTCCAAACAGCATCATTCGTCATTCCAATTACAAATTAATACCATAGTATTAATATATAAAAATTATATTGTTAAATCACGATAGTATCGAGATATCAAACCAGCGAACCGTTATCATCTGTTCACTTCCGGATTCGGGAGCAAGGTCCGTGTCGATCGCATTTGAAAATCATGATTGTATTGAGGAATTTCTGAAACCTCCTACCTACCTTACAACACCTGCCTGGACCACAAAACGTTCCACAGAAAGTTATTGTATTTCCTTTTAGTAAAATATGCAACTGAAAAGGTTACTAAACGCTGTCCCTCTGTCATGTGACCAGATTCTCAGCTCTGATTGGTGTATGTTTGAGGGGATATACAGATAGACAAACGCTGTTCTAGATGGCATTACCCTACGCCGTAAAAAATTAAATGAGTAAATAATCACACCTAGCTCGTCTTCACGCTGTTGAAACCAAAGCATTCAGAATCATTGGAATCTCCCGCGATGAAGCTAACTCCAAGGGCCTCTCACTCACTCACCACAGGCAGGTTGGTGGTCTTTCCGTCTTCTACCGACTCCTCTCTGGCCTTGCCCCCCCAGCTCTCTCTAGGCTCTCTCCCGCAAATATTCCTACAGGTCGCACAAGATCTGCCTGCAACCCTCTTATGGTTAAACTGCCAAAATCAAGACTCTCTGCTCACCTTCACTCCTTCATTCCTCTTTTCTCCCACCTCTGGAACAAACTCCCTCACTCTCTTCAATCCCACTCCACCCTCCAGGTCTTTAAAACAGCTGTTCACCACCATCTCTTATCTTCCCCCATCCAAAACCTTGATCTTTTCTACCCCCGCTAATTTCACCCCAATTCCGCTTTTTTGAAATACCAACTTCTGTCCTGGAAGTCCTTGGTGTCCTTGTGTTTTATACTTCTCCCACCCCCCCCCCCCCCCCTTCCCACGCCTCCGCCCCCCAAGCCCTCTCCCTCCCACACATCTCCCTGCTCTCAAATGTTGTGGTTGTGTGCTTCCCCTTCTCTCCCCATCTTGTTTTCCGCTCCCTCTTTTTGTGTGTTTTGTTTGTCTGGTTGATTTGTTTGTGAAGTAAATGTTAGCTCTTTCACGAGCCTCGATTCAGTATGCAAAAAAAATAAAAAATAAAAAAAATCCAATGACTGCAGAACATGCTACATAGAGTTAATTCATAACTTCCATTATTAAGTTCCCTTGCTAGTTGCAAAAAGGTTATGTGTGCCTTAAAGTTATATTTTAAATATTCCAACATTTATGCAAGTCAAGGATAAAGTATCAAACAGTCTTAACAAGAAGCTTGGTGAACCGACATTAATATCGATCAAACATCTACACAGGATTGAGACGACAGTGTCCACCTGCAAGCTGTTTGTGTCCCACACTTTTAACGTCTGGTCGAATGAGCTCGATGTGAACATTCCGGTATCATGTGGATACCACTGCACTGTCTGCACCGCAAACCTGTGATTGTTCGGATTTGTCCTACAGACCAAGACATGAAGGAGTGGGCTGGGATTAGCGGAGTAGACACCGTCAAACAATGAACTGCTACGTTGTAGTATACTACAAACAAATGAGATTATAATTTACTTTTATAAAGGAAGAAACCTTCTGGAACAGTATGGGTATCATTTAACCAATCCAAGGGTGAGGCTTTTCTGCCGTGGCTCCATGACTGCATTGTCCCTTCAATTTGTAAAAGAGGTTCACAATATGCACTGGGGGAAAAGGTTGGAGACAACAGAGAAACAGACACACACAAACACACAAAGATGGACAGAGACGATAGACGAGAGACAAGAGACAAGAGACGAGAGACGAGAGACGAGAGACAGACATGAGAGACAGACATGAGAGACAGGCACGAGAGACAGACACGAGAGACAGACACGAGAGACAGACACGAGAGACAGACACGAGAGACAGACACGAGAGACAGACACGAGAGACAGACACGAGAGACTGACACGAGAGACTGACACGAGAGACAGACACGAGAGACAGATACGAGAGACAGATACGAGAGACAGATACGAGAGACAGATACGACAGAGATGAGTGAGAGACGAGAGACGAGATACAGACACAAAAGACAGACACGAGAGACAGACACGATAGACAGACACGATAGACAGACACGAGAGACAGACACGATAGACAGACACGAGAGACAGACACGAGAGACAGATACGACAGAGATGAGTGAGAGACGAGAGACGAGATACAGACACAAAAGACAGACACGAGAGACAGACACGAGACAGACACGATAGACAGACACGAGAGACAGACACGATAGACAGACACGATAGACAGACACGAGAGACAGACACGATAGATAGACACGATAGACAGACACGATAGACAGATAGACAGACACGATAGACAGACACGAGAGACAGACACGATAGACAGACACGATAGACAGACACGAGAGACAGACACGAGAGACAGACACGAGAGACAGACACGAGAGACAGAACAACTTGGTTCTAAACACCAAGTTGAAACATTCTGAACATTCCAACCCCCAAGTTTTGGAAAATACATAGCACCTCAGACAGACCCTGCAATGGAAGCAACAGCAGGACACGTTTTGGCTGGTAAATGAAAAGGCTTGTCCCAAGCACGGTTCATGTGGTAGATGAAGATGAGGCCCTCAGAATCAGCAGAAATCATGCTGTGTTGGCACAAGGTTAAGAGAAGAACTGTCAACGTTAGGAAGATGCGAGTAATTACCAAGTTGCATCAGACAAGCAGAGCGAGAACAAGCACGGACGACAGACACACACACGCACAGACACCTGTATATGGTGTTTGGTTAACAAATTCAAATTATAATTTGCACTTTCATTGTCCTAAGCACTTTTCTAATACAGACAATAAACTCACTGCTATTGCATGTTGGTCAATATTTGGCAAAAACATTCCTCAAAATCGAAAATTAAACCAGACATACACATAAGTTAAAATTATGTGTGGTAAAATAATCTGCAAATCACAAAGAAACTTGTCCAATCAGAATTTTATATCCCCACAGGTACAGAAAAGGACCATCATGCCCCAAAATTACGAGATAAATGGCTACCTTGTTTTAAAGACATAAAATATATTCAATGCACACGAGGAAGGCTCGTACTGGCCTCAGGTACAAATAAATGGTGAGATTGTAACGATAGTGAACCAATTTGGCTGTTCTCAATGTGAAGATCTCACGGGCAATATTGGTCTTGAAACACAATCAGATGTCATCGATGATACATTGGATCATGAAAAATAATCGATTGAATTTTGCTTCACTGCACTTCTTGGTTCCCATGATGTTGAAAGACTTGGTGGCGGAAAAGGAATGGAGAAGGCCTCGTTGCATTGTCCTCCACTGGTGTGAGTTCGAATCCCAATGCTGCTCAGACATCTGGCCCGGAGACTATATATGGGCACCATTGGGTCTATTTTTCCTTAGAAATGCCCATAAAGCACCTTCACTCTTTCATTCCTCTTTTCTCCTGCCTTTGGAACAATCTCCCACACTCTCTGCAATCCCACTCCTCCCTCCAGGTCTTTAAAACAACTGTTCACCACCATCTCTTATCTTCCCACATCCAAAACCTTGATCTTTTGTACCCCCGTTAATTCACCCCAAATCCGCCTCCTTCAAATACCGTTTTCTTTCCTGAACGTCCTTGTAGTGTCCATCTTGTTTATCCCGTTTACCTCGCCCCAGCCCTCTCCCTTCCACAGATCTCCCGATGTCCCTGTTCTCTACTGTTTTTATGCTTCTGCTTCCTTCCTTCCTTCCCTCCCTCTCCCTCTCCCTCTCCCTCTCTCTCTCCCTCCCTCCCTCTCTCCCTCTCCCTCTCCCTCTCCCTCTCCCTCTCTCTCTCTCTCTCTCTCTCTCTCTCCCCCACGTTTTATGTGTTAACTCTTACAAGAACATCAGCCTAGTATACAAAAAAAAGGGGTGGATATGGACCGAGGTTCGAATCACGATTACAATACCTTCCAGATTGGGAGGCCAGATTCTACAATGGTAGAACGAAGTAACAAACAATAAGCAACCATGATCTCGGAGCTTGTGCAGCGTCTTGTCGGTTTCACAACAATGGCTGCTATCGTACGGTGCAAACCAAGCACGTCACTTACTATTGCATTTCCACGGGATCCAGGTCCAACGTCGTGATGCTGTGCTCAGAATGGCGTTCCACCATGAACGTCTTGCTTAGTTCCAAGTTCATGACCCTGGAGAATACACAGTTCCCAAAGAACACATGCCATAAATTCAACCCAATTACAGATTCGTCCTTCCAATATTTAGCAACATAAATAAATAAAGCTCCAAAAATTGACAGAGATCGTGTAGTTTTTGCAGTATGCAGCCCAATATGCAAGACACTTGCCAAGGCAAATGGATATGTTCGGTTATGAAAAAGCACCAAATGGGGGAAAAGGGCAACAAGGATAGAGATGGAAATGGAGACATTTAGTCGTTCGCAGCTTACACTGGTCAACAGCCAAATTGGTTCTGACTTATTTTCAACTGTTTCTAACTAATTTGGTGCCCACGAATCCGAAGCTGACCTTAAAATTTCGCTATCACGTAACCTTGACGTAGTACATCATAAGTGTGGAAAAAATATTTAGAGCATGCGAATTTCTTGATTAAGTCTCAATAAGTCTATTTATTGCCACAAAAAATAATATGAACTTTAAGTTTTTATTTACATCACATTAAAAAAATGTAAATCTCCAAAAATAATATGAACTTTATAAAATATCACAAAAAATAATATGAACTTAAAGTTTTTATTTACATCACATAAAAAAATGTAAATCTCCAAAAAGAATATGAACTTTATAAAATATCACAAAAAATAATATGAACCTAAAGTTTTTATTTACATCACATAAAAAAATGTAAATCTCCAAAAAGAATATGAACTTTATAAAATATCACAAAAAATAATATGAACTTAAAGTTTTTATTTACATCACATAAAAAAATGTAAATCTCCAAAAATAATATGAACTTTATAAAATATCACAAAAAATAATATGAACTTTAAGTTTTTATTTACATCACATTAAAAGTGCTTCTGAACTTTACTTTTGCGTTTGTAGGAGCAATCACTTTCATGCTGTAAAGTCCAACAGTAGTCGCCCATCATGTTGGGATTGAATCGGCCTTGATATCGAGTCTCCATGATGGCAATTTCCTGGTGAAACCTTTCTCCATGTTCATCACTGACATCGCCAAGATTTTGTGGAAAGAAGTCCAGATGAGAATGGAAGAAATGTAACTTGAGTGACATTCGAGCACCGAGCGCCTGGTAACTCTTCAACATCTTGTCCACAAGCTCTTCATCATTTGGTGCTCGAAAATTTCCAAGGTAATTGTTAGCAAGAGCCACAAAGCTATCCCAAGCAACGCTTTCCAGCTCAGATAGTCTCGTTACAAAGTCCTGATTAGTGAGTATAACACGAATTTGAGGACCATTGGAAACACCCGCCTTTAGTTTGGCCTCAGATACAATGCCTTGGAACGTCATGAGCAAGTAGTGGAAGCGAGCAACATCTTGATCCATGGCCTTCACAAAGTTCTTCATCAAACCAAGTTTCAAATGAAGTGGTGGTAAGAATACCTTCTCAGGGTCAACAAGAGGTTTGTGAATTTCAAATGAAGTGGTATTCCTATGGTATACTGGTTCTCAAAAACTGGATGTGCTCGTGAAAATTGGATATAAGAATCGAAATCTACAGGTTCATTTTGGTTAGGATCACCTCAAAATATACTAGAACCATAAAACTTTTAAAATTTTGTTGACCAGTGTTATCTGTCTCTGCAGAATTCGATAGAAGAGCAACAATGGGCACTCTTAGGACACCTCAAAGCCAGGCACAGAAACCTCTTCCATTGTCAAGATCGAAATATGACAGCAAAAGTGGCACAAACAAATGCTGATGCCATGAAGCAAAGTACATTTGGATCAAAAGTGAACGGGTCTGTCAAAAGTGAACCTCCTCAAATGTTTCATAAATATGAATCCCCAACTCCCCATAACAATCGCACTGTAGACCCACACCATCCCGGGGACCATGGACTCTTGGATCAGGATTTTACGTGTGTGGATCTAACGACAACTCACGCAGGGTCACCTGGTGTTGACAAATTAAACCGCTGTCCGGCCTCAACACTGCTTCAGCAATGAGCCGGGGTGACATCAGTGCCCATGTTACACTCTCACTTCTCCTCTGTGTGTGCGATTCAGTCTGTTATTAGCCCCCGTTGGACTTAATCTGAATCGGGGGCTTATTGATTGGGTCTCGTCCGTCCATCCGTCCACAACCATATCTCGGAGATGTGTGGACCGGATTTGTTCATACTTGGCATAAATGGCAATACTTTAAGGGATACATATGCACATCGTTTTGTTTCGCGATGCCATCTAAGATGGCCGACTGACAGCCATTTTAGTGGTAAAACCCTGATATTGAACATGTCCTCAACCATTTCTCGGACATGCATTTACCGATGTTATTTAAACATGGCATGCAGATAATGAATGATGGCTTACATATGCACGTCAGTTTATTTTCCAGATCAGATCCAAGATGGCCGACTGGTGGCCCATTTGTTACGTAAACGTGTCCCCAACAATTTCTCAGACATGCATGGTCCGATTTTGTTCAAACTTGGCACGCAGATAATGAATGATGGCTTACATATGCATGTCAGTTTATTTTCCAGATCAGATCCAAGATGACCGACTGGTGGCCCATTTGTTACTTAAACGTGTCCCAAACCATTTCTCGGACATGCATTTACCGATGTTATTTAAACATGGCACGCAGATAAATGAATGATGGCTTACAATACATATGCACGTCAGTTTATTTTCCAGATCAGATCCAAGATGGCCGACTGGTGGCCCATTTGTTACGTACACGTGTCCCCAACAATTTCTCGGACATGCAAGGTCCGATTTTGTTCAAACTTGGCACAAGCACAGTACATGATGGCATACACATGCACCTCACTGTATATAGCAGGATATCAAAAAAAAAACATGGACTGATTCGGAAGACACTTGATGGACAGGTTGGGTGTGTATCAAGGACCAATTGATTCGATTTTGGTGAAGATCTGAATGCTATAAAATTTTTAAAGTGATTCTTCACCATCGAGCGATGGCGCCAAAAATGATACATAGAACGATATCTCAAAAAGTTATGTACGGATTTGGACGAAACTTGGTGGATGAGTTGGGTGTGTGACAATAACAACCTCATTAGATTGTGGTTCAAGTCCGAATCCAGATCAGGCCTATCTCTATGGGATACAAAACGTTAACTGGTTAACCAAGGTATGCGCTCTACTGAGTGTCGTTCACGTTCTACAGTAGTTTCGTATGTAGCACATGGCTGTAAGTAGCATCAATTGCTGGGGGTGCACAGCTGTGTCGCTGATGCAGTGCCCCCTGGAGGTTAGGGCAGGATTTTGAATTTCCGAACTCACCTCCTCGTAGACTCTGCTCGTTGAAGTCGAAATGCATTGTCCAGACCCGTCTGACGTGCCCACAGCAACTTCAACATTTCACGAAGTCACCACAATTGGCAGAGCATCTCGAGAATCTCGGCAGAGCGAGTCAAACACCTCGAAACATCGGCAGCGACAGGACAACACCACCCATGGCAGAAAGTCCCTTTTAATATTAAAATTAAGATTCTCAGGATACAAAAAGTCTCGTTAAAATGATGATCGGAGATGTTCAAATCGATTCCGGAAGCATCAGCTGCAGCCTCTCAAAAGTAACAGATGGTGGTGTTGTTGTTGTTGTTGTTGCTGATATTTTATCTCTCTTCCTTTTCCTAATTTTATTTCACCAAATATTTCTCCCACATATTTCACTTGCTTCATTTCTGAAAAAAAACAAAAAAACAAATTATTTTAAAATAGCTCCACGAATCCAGTATCAAGTCGCCCTTGAATATGCCACCCGCCCGCCACACCATGTGCAATTTTTTATGGTGAACAGTAGGTGGGGTTGGTTGTTTGTGTTTCATGAATGCTTTGCTTAAATAAATTTCTCTGAACGTATGGTTGAACTCGGAGTTCGTTATATTTCATAATGTTTGCTTTAAAATATTTTGGTGAAAGAAATAAAACCAGGATGGTTATTTTATTTAATACAAGCAGGAGTACCCGGCGTTGCCGGCGGGTGAGGGTGAGGGTGGGGGAAGCGGGTGAGGGTGAGGGTGGGGGAAGCGGGTGAGGGTGGGGGAAGCGGGTGAGGGTGGGGGAAGCGGGTGAGGGTGGGGGAAGCGGGTGAGGGTGGGGGAAGCGGGTGAGGGTGGGGGTAGCGGGTGAGGGTGGGGGTAGCGGGTGAGGGTGGGGGTGGGGGAAGCGGGTGAGGGTGGGGGTGGGGGAAGCGGGTGAGGGTGGGGGTGGGGGAAGCGGGTGAGGGTGGGGGTGGGGGAAGCGGGTGAGGGTGGGGGTGGGGGAAGCGGGTGAGGGTGGGGGTGGGGGAAGCGGGTGAGGGTGGGGGTGGGGGAAGCGGGTGAGGGTGGGGGTGGGGGAAGCGGGTGAGGGTGGGGGTGGGGGAAGCGGGTGAGGGTGGGGGGTGGGGGAAGCGGGTGAGGGTGGGGGTGGGGGAAGCGGGTGAGGGTGGGGGTGGGGGAAGCGGGTGAGGGTGGGGGTGGGGGAAGCGGGTGAGGGTGGGGGTGGGGGAAGCGGGTGAGGGTGGGGGTGGGGGAAGCGGGTGAGGGTGGGGGTGGGGGAAGCGGGTGAGGGTGGGGGTGGGGGAAGCGGGTGAGGGTGGGGGTGGGGGAAGCGGGTGAGGGTGGGGGTGGGGGAAGCGGGTGAGGGTGGGGGTGGGGGAAGCGGGTGAGGGTGGGGGTGGGGGAAGCGGGTGAGGGTGGGGGTGGGGGAAGCGGGTGAGGGTGGGGGTGGGGGAAGCGGGTGAGGGTGGGGGTGGGGGAAGCGGGTGAGGGTGGGGGTGGGGGAAGCGGGTGAGGGTGGGGGTGGGGGAAGCGGGTGAGGGTGGGGGTGGGGGAAGCGGGTGAGGGTGGGGGTGGGGGAAGCGGGTGAGGGTGGGGGTGGGGGAAGCGGGTGAGGGTGGGGGTGGGGGAAGCGGGTGAGGGTGGGGGTGGGGGAAGCGGGTGAGGGTGGGGGTGGGGGAAGCGGGTGAGGGTGGGGGTGGGGGAAGCGGGTGAGGGTGGGGGTGGGGGAAGCGGGTGAGGGTGGGGGTGGGGGAAGCGGGTGAGGGTGGGGGTGGGGGAAGCGGGTGAGGGTGGGGGTGGGGGAAGCGGGTGAGGGTGGGGGTGGGGGAAGCGGGTGAGGGTGGGGGTGGGGGAAGCGGGTGAGGGTGGGGGTGGGGGAAGCGGGTGAGGGTGGGGGTGGGGGAAGCGGGTGAGGGTGGGGGTGGGGGAAGCGGGTGAGGGTGGGGGTGGGGGAACCGGTGAGGGTGGGGGTGGGGGAAGCGGGTGGGGGTGGGGGGAAGCGGGTGAGGGGGGGGTGGGGGAAGCGGGTGAGGGTGGGGGTGGGGGAAGTGGGTGGGGGTGGGGGAAGCGGGTGAGGGTGGGGGTGGGGGAAGCGGGTGAGGGTGGGGGTGGGGGTGGGGGAAGCGGGTGAGGGTGGGGGTGGGGGAAGCGGGTGAGGGTGGGGGTGGGGGAAGTGGGTGAGGGTGGGGGTGGGGGAAGCGGGTGAGGGTGGGGGTGGGGGAAGCGGGTGAGGGTGGGGGTGGGGGAAGCGGGTGAGGGTGGGGGTGGGGGAAGCGGGTGGGGGTGGGGGAAGCGGGTGAGGGTGAGGGTGGGGGTGGGGGAAGCGGGTGAGGGTGGGGGTGGGGGAAGCGGGTGAGGGTGGGGGTGGGGGAAGCGGGTGAGGGTGGGGGTGGGGGAAGCGGGTGAGGGTGGGGGTGGGGGAAGCGGGTGAGGGTGGGGGTGGGGGAAGCGGGTGAGGGTGGGGGTGGGGGAAGCGGGTGAGGGTGGGGGTGGGGGAAGCGGGTAGGGGTGGGGGGAGCGGGTGAGGGTGGGGGAGGAGGGTGGGGGTGGGGGAAGCGGGTGAGGGTGGGGGTGGGGGAAGCGGGTGAGGGTGGGGGTGGGGGAAGCGGGTGAGGGTGGGGGTGGGGGAAGCGGGTGAGGGTGGGGGTGGGGGAAGCGGGTGAGGGTGGGGGTGGGGGAAGCGGGTGGGGGTGGGGGAAGCGGGTGAGGGTGGGGGTGGGGGAAGCAGGTGAGGGTGGGGGTGGGGGAAGCGGGTGAGGGTGGGGGTGGGGGAAGCGGGTGAGGGTGGGGGTGGGGGAAGCGGGTGAGGGTGGGGGTGGTGGAAGCGGGTGGGGGAAGCGGGTGAGGGTGGGGGTGGGGGAAGCGGGTGAGGGTGGGGGAAGCGGGTGAGGGTGGGGGAAGCGGGTGGGGGTGGGGGAAGCGGGTGGGGGTGGGGGAAGCGGGTGAGGGTGGGGGTGGGGGAAGCGGGTGAGGGTGGGGGTGGGGGAAGCGGGTGAGGGTGGGGGAAGCGGGTGAGGGTGGGGGAAGCGGGTGAGGGTGGGGGTGGGGGAAGCGGGTGAGGGTGGGGGTAGCGGGTGAGGGTGGGGGTGGGGGAAGCGGGTGGGGGTGGGGGAAGCGGGTGAGGGTGGGGGTGGGGGAAGTGGGTGAGGGTGGGGGTGGGGGAAGCGGATGAGGGTGGGGGTGGGGGAAGCGGGTGAGGGTGGGGGTGGGGGAAGCGGGTGAGGGTGGGGGTGGGGGAAGCGGGTGGGGGTGGGGGAACCGGTGAGGGTGGGGGTGGGGGGAGCGGGTGGGGGTGGGGGAAGCGGGTGAGGGTGGGGGTGGGGGGAGCGGGTGAGGGTGGGGGTGGGGGAAGCGGGTGGGGGTGGGGGAAGCGGGTGAGGGTGGGGGTGGGGGAAGCGGGTGAGGGTGGGGGAAGCGGGTGAGGGTGGGGGAAGCGGGTGAGGGTGGGGGTGGGGGAAGCAGGTGAGGGTGGGGGTGGGGGAAGCGGGTGAGGGTGGGGGTGGGGAAGCGGGTGAGGGTGGGGGAAGCGGGTGAGGGTGGGGGAAGCGGGTGAGGGTGAGGGAAGCGGGTGAGGGTGAGGGAAGCAGGTGAGGGTGGGGGAAGCGGGTGGGGGTGGGGAAAGCAGGAGAGGAAGAGGGAGGGGAGTGGAAGGGAGTTCATCACCCCGCCATGTATGTCTGAACCTTGTGAGCGGAATATCTTGAAAAATAAGCGAAGTACCAGCTTCTAATCTGGTGTGTGGGTGTATCTAGGCATAAGGAAGGACGCTATTGAAAATTGGGTCGCCACGTCAAAATCCAAGATGGCTGCCGCCATGTATGTCTGAACCTTGTGAGCGGAATATCTTGAAAAATAAACGAAGTACCAACTTCTAATCTGGTGTGTGGGTGTATCTTGGCATAAGAAAGAACGCTATTGAAAATTGGGTCGCCACGTCAAAATCCAAGATGGCCGCCGCCATGTACGTCTGAACCTTGTGAGATGAATATCTTGAAAAATAAGAGAAGTCCCAACTTCTAATTTGGTGTGTGGGTGTATCTAGGCACAAGGAAGGACGCTATTGAAAATTGGGGCGCCGCGTTAAAATCCAAGATGGCCGCCACCATATATATGTCTCAACCTTGTGAGCGAAATATCTTGAAAAATAAACGAACTACTAAATTTTAATCTGGTGTGTGGGTGTATCTACGCATAAGGAAGAATGCTTTTGAAAATTGGGTCGCCACGTCAGAATCCAAGATGGCCGCCGCCATGTATGTCTGAACCTTGTGAGCGGAATATCTTGAAAAATAAGCGAAGTACCAACTTCTAATCTTGTGTGTGGGTGTATGTACGCATAAGGGAGAACGCTATTGAAAATTGGGTCGCCATGTCAAAATCCAAGATGGCCGCCTTGCGTCTTCCACTTTGTCAACTCACATCACTTCAACGACAGGGGACCTAGACATAACGCTTGTTTTGTCCCTCGTCGCACCGCGGAGCGAAAGGGCGACTATGGTTTTCTCCTCCGTCGGTGTGTGCGTGCGTCCGTGCGTAAGCGAAGGGCCGAATTCTAATTTGGTGTGTGGGTGCAACCCACGTCAAAATCCAAGATGGCCGCCGCCATGTACGTCTGACGCCATGTATATCTGAACCTTGAGCGGAATATCTTGAAAAATAAGAGAAGTACCAACTTCTAATCTGGTGTGTGGGTGTATCTAGGCATAAGGAAGAACGCTATTGAAAATTGGGTCACCACGTCAAAATCCAAGATAGCTGCCGCCATGTATGTCTGAACATTGTGAGCGGAATATCTTGAAAAATAAGCGAAGTACCAACTTCTAATCTGGTGTGTGGGTGTACCTAGGCATATGGAAGAACGCTATTGAAAATTGCGTCGCCACGTCAAAATCCAAGATGGCCGCCACCATATATATATCTGAACCTTGTGAGCAAAATATCTTGAAAAATAAACGAACTACTAACTTCTAATCTGGTGTGTGGATGTATCTACACATTAGGAAGAACGCTGTTGAAAATTGGGTCGCCACGTCAAAATCCAAGATGGCCGCCACCATATATATGTCTGAATCTTGTGAGCGAAATATCTTGAAAAATAAACGAACTACTAACTTCTAATCTGGTGTGTGGGTGTATCTACGCATCAGGGAGAACGCTATTGAAAATTGGGTCGCCACGTCAAAATCCAAGATGGCCGCCTTGCGTCTTCCACTTTGTCAACTCACATCACTTCAATGACGGGGGACCTAGGCGTAACGCTTGTTTATTTATTTTTTACCATTTTCCAAAATGGCAGCCATCTAAAATCGTGAATTACAAATTTTATTTGAAAAAGCTCATAATTCTCACACAATTGCAGTGTAATATAACCAAAATTGTTCTGTCGGCCCTCACCTTCAAATTGGTACTGAAAACGAAACTTTTGCATCAATTTGAAATGAAAAGAAAAAATTACCCATGCACGGCGGCCCCCCACTATTTTCGTTGAATATATTCTGGTGAATGTGCCGTTCATTACGTTTCTGAGTTAAGTGTGATGACTATCAGGAAGAAGAAGAAGCCTTACTACCAACTCCGTACACTTCCGGAATTGTTTGATTTATTTGTGTTCAAATGTCTGGTGATTGTTTTGTATTTATTTATGCGAATGTGTACTTGTATATAACTGTCATTAAATTTTTTTTAAAGGTTTCGGCACAATTGAGCAATAATTTTTATTTTATTTTTTTTAATCCAAAAAAACGAACTTTTTTTATTTCAGCATTGTTTTCATTTTTTTGGCCTAAAACACCCCCAGGCACTCACTGATGAACCGCTGAAAGTTTGCCGAAGATCCATTCAGCCATCTCTGAGAAAAATAGCGACACACAGATAGACACACAGACACACACACAGAGACAGACCAACAGCTCTCTTATGTCGTAGATTTGAGATTAAAATTGTGATAAAAGTAGTGTCTAAATAAACAAGACCGAAAGTCTAACAGTGCCGTAGCCGAGCTTGTAAAATATTATAAACCACAAATACACATGATTAGCTTTTTAAGAGTCGCCAATGCTGTTTATAACATCAAACAAAATATTTTTGAGGAATCCCGACATCTGTGAGGTAAGTTTTACTTCGAGAACTCAGGAAAGATCTACTGTAATCTATATACCCCACAAGGTTTGCCAAAGCAAATTCCTTACTTCCGTGGTTTTAAGTACGGCACACCGCTTATCATTGAATCATGAACCATACACCGCTTCAATCCATTAACTTTGTATTCATGACATTGGGATTAAAGTGTTATGATCATATTTACTATAGTATTATTATTACTATTACGAAAACGATACTACTGAAACGATACACTACTGTATTAAGAAACCTGGGCTTAATTTGTCCAAATCAGCCCGAAGGTGAGGCATAAAGCCTAAGGCCTATACGTACCGTTTTGTTGGAAGAGACCTAACACCGATGCTTTCAATATTTGATGGTCATTTTAACAATCGGTTTGTTTCTGTTTCACACGGAATGAAAAACGTAAAGGTAGAGCATGGTGATTGTGATATATGACAGGTTCGATGATATGTTCGGCCTGAACAAAATTGGAATCAAAATGGCAGAGTGTGAAGAGTCAGCCGCCGTAATGACATCAGACGTAATCACCCTATCATGTGACCAGATCCTCAGCTCTGATTGGTATACGTTTGAGGGGACTGTTGCGATTTGTACTACGTACTGCATAGTGACGTCTGGGGGCGTGGCTTCAGTGGTTAATGGCGGCTCGTCATGATGGCCGTGTGCTCTGTGAGAGCTTCGTATCGTCTTTAATAAACCACTTGATTAAGGGAGATTCCTGAACTTACTACATGGTGGCAGCGCAGGATCATGAAGATCAACAAGCAGTTTGACGTTTGGTCTTGTTTTTCTTTGCGGATTACCACGGCGGCACGTTCCGTGTTTTTTTCAACATGGCGAAGTTCCCGACAATGGACTGGTCTAGCTCGGACATGGCGGAGACCTTCAAGTTATTCAAGCAACGAATGAACTTGGTGCTGTCGGACGAGGGCATCGATACTAACGCCAGACAGGCCATCAAGATTCAGATTGCTGTGGGAGACGGACTGAGGCAGATCAATGCATCGACTCTGAGTGAGGATGATAAAAAGGATCCGGATAAATTAAATAAATTATTCGAGGATCAGTTTTTTTTTGTTGTTTTTTTTTGTATACAAGATCGAGGCTCGTGAAAGAGCGAACATTAATCACACAGAAAGACAAACAGACACATAAAACAAATAACATCGGGAGCGGTAGACAAGATGGGGAGAGAGGGGGAAGGACACAAACACAACATTTGAGAGCAGGGACCGAGAGACATGGAGACATCGAGAGATCTGTGGGAGGGAGAGGGCTTTGGGGGGGAGGCATGTGAAGGGGGGAGGCATGTGAAGGGGGGGGGGGGGTGGGAGAGGTATAAACATATGGACACTGCCAGGATTTCCAGGAAAGAAGTTGGAATTTCAAACAAGGTGGATCTGGGGTGAATTAGTGGGGGTAGAAAAGATCAAGGTTATGGATGGGGGAAGATAAGAGATGGTGGTGAACAGCTGTTTTAAAGACCTGGAGGTAGGAGAGGGATTGAAGGGAGTGTGGGAGTTTGTTCCACAGGCGGGAGAAAAGAGGAATGAAAGAGTGAAGGTGAGCAGAGAGCCGAGATTTCGGCAATTTAACCATCAGAGGGTTGCTGGCAGATCTTGTGCGACCTGTAGGAATATTTGGGGGACAGAGCACAGAGAGAGCTGGGGGAGCAAGGTCGGAGAGGAGTCGGTAGAAGACAGAAAGGCCACCTACCTGCCTGCGGTGAGTGAGTGAAAGGCCCTCAGAGATAGCTTCATCGCGGGAGATTCCAATGATTTTGAAAGCTTTGGATTCAACAGCGTGAAGCCGAGCCAGGTGTGAGGTAGGAGCACCAGCCCATAGGGGAGAACAGTATTCCATTGAGCAGCGGATGAAAGCCTTGTATGTGGTGAGGAGCTCAGGTGTGCCGAGGAAGGACTTCGCACGACGGAGGATGCCCAGTCGGCGACTGGCTTTGGAGGCCAGCTTGGAAATATGGTTTTCCCAAGAAAGATCATGGCAGATAGTGAGACCCAAAAGCTTGAGTGACAGAACTTCTTGGAGAGGATTGTTGAGAAAGTAGATGGGAGGGTTGTCCAGTCGATCTTTTCGGAGAGACATAGTAAGAGAGTGAGATTTGTCAGGATTGAAAGACATGTTCCACTTGTTTGACCAGTCTGTGATTTTGTCCACGTCTTCAGAGAGTGAGGAGGCTGCAGACTGCCGATCTGAGGGAAGAGGAATGGAGCGGCAGAGAGTGGAGTCATCAGCAAAGAGATAGAGAGGATTTTCCAGAGAGTCAGAGAGATCATTGATAAAGACCAGAAAAAGCACAGGGCCCAGCACACTTCCTTGGGGAACTCCAGCCTGAACAGGAAGGGAAGATGAGAGAAATCCATTCAGGGCCACACGTTGACTACGACCAGAGAGGAAGTCCGCAAGCCATGCATGGAGATTTCCATGGATACCACAGGAGGAGAGTTTGGTGAGCAGAGCTGGGTGCCAGACCGTATCAAAGGCCCTTGATATGTCAAGGGAGACAGCTCTGATTTCCTGTTTGGCATTGAGGACCTCCATCCATTGTTGAGACAGCAGAAGCAGCATGTCCAGAGTAGAGTGACCTGGTCTGAAACCAAATTGATGATCAGAGATCAAGCCATTGGAGAAGAGGAAAGATTTCATATCCGAAGCAATGATGGATTCCATGACTTTGCTGATAATTGGGAGCAGGCTGATTGGTCTGTAGTTGCAAGGATCTGTTTTTGCACCTTTTTTGTGTAAAGCGGTAATGTTAGCTGATTTCCAGGATGCTGGCAGATGACCTTGAGCAAAAGATAGGGTGAAAAGAACAGAGAGAGGGTGAGATAGAGCGGCAGAGCAGGATTTTAGGACCCATGGGCTGATGCCGTCTGGTCCAGTTGCAGAATCAGAGTCGAGGTTTGACAAAAACTCCTCCACCTTGTCAGGAGAGAAGGACACAGAGTCCAGGAGCAGTTGGGTTCGACTGGGAAAGGTGGGAACAGAGAGAGATGGGTTTGGGACTAAGGATTTCGAGGCGAACACAGAGTTGAGGCATTCGGCTTTGTCACGTGCGATGTCAACTGTGTGGCCATTTGAGGTAAGGGAGGGGATGGAGGGGGAACAAACACCAGAAACGGATTTGACCAGACGCCACCAGGATTTGGAGGAAGGAGACAGGTTTGAGAGTTCATTCTTGAGTGAGGAGAGATAGTGAGTGCTTCCTGGCACTCCTGAGGGTAGACACACACTTGTTCCGAGCTTGGTGGAAGGAACTGAGATTTCCTTCAGTTGGATTAGCCTTCCAAGAGGCAAAGGCAAGTTGTTTCAGGGCAACTGCCTCACCACAAGATTACTACGTACTGCATACGTACTGCATCGTACTGCATCCATACTGCATCCCACAGCAGTTGGACATTCATGTAAACTTTCGGATTCACCGGCTGGAAATGATGAGATTTCGGCAGCAAGAAGGAGAGTCCATTGATGATTTCGTCAACCGATGCCGACGGAAGGGAAGGTTGTGCAATTTCTCCAAAGCAGAACTCTCGGAACGGATTATCGAGTTGATTGTTGCGAGCACCCCACATGATGATTTTCAAAAGCATCTGCTCGACCAGGAGGTCGGGTACGACATGGACCTGGTTTTAAGTGAAGGACGCAAGTACAAAGCAATGGTAATCAGAAAGCAGGCCATCCAGAAGATGGCAGGGCCTTCATCGTCTGTGAATGCCATGACACATCGACAAAAGTGCAAAAAGTGTGGACTATCACATCCACCACGGAACTGCCCAGCATACAATGATTATTGTAAGTATTGTGGTGAACTGGGACACTGGGCTTGTTGTTGTGAAAATCCCAAACGAAGCACGAGATATGCTGATGGATACGAGTGGAGCCACCGTCCTGCAATGGGTGGAAGAGGCCGTCGAGTCATCAGAAGCAAGTTGAGAGGTATGCTTCGGGGAAGTAACAATAATGGGACCTCGGTGAATGAAGTGTCGGGGTATTGTACTGAAGGCGATGAAGACAGTTACGAAAGTGACACTGACGCATATGAACACACCAAGCCGTTTCACGTGATCAGGGTATCCGCACTGTGTATGAAGGAGACAAAGGATGAAGTGTACACATTGTTGAACATTGTATGCCCTGACATGAAAGGTGTATACAAACTGCAGTTGAAAGTGGATACAGGTGCGTCAGGGAATACTTTGCCAACGCGTATTGTGAAGGACATGTATGGAAACAAATGGATGTCAAAACTGACTCCGCTTGGTGGGACCAAGCTCACTTCTTACAATGGCAGTGAGATCAAGTGTCATGGAATCCTCCAGCTTTTGTGTCGATATAAAGACTCAGATTGGTTCAAGTACAGGTTCTATGTGGTTGAAGTACCTGGGCCTGCACCCTGCAGTACTTGGACTACAAGCGTGTGAACGGCTCAACATCGTCACCATAAACAGCATTGCTGGGCAACGGAGGACATTGCTGAAGGCTGCACCTCCAGCATCAAGGATTCCGAAACCAATGCGCCATGAGGAACAGGCCTACAAGGTAAATTCCGTGGATGATTTGAAAAGGCTGTTCCCGGACAGATTTGACTGCATTGGGAATTTTAAAGGAAAAGTGAGGCTTCATCTAAACTCTAAAGCCTGATGCAAAGGCATCGATTGACGCACCAAGGAAGTGTAGTGTTCACATCAAAGGGAAGTTGAAGGAGGAACTAATGAAAATGGAAAAACAGGGTATCATCAGGAAAGTGGACTATCATATGGATTGGTGCTCTTCCATCTGTAATAGTGTAAAGAAAGATGGGATCTTAAGAGTATGTCTCGATCCGAAACGCCTGAACTCTTGGCTGAAGAGGTGTCCACATAAAATACCGACATTAGACGAGCTGAACCCAGAATTTGCTGACGCCACAATATTCTCAAAATTAGATGCTCGGGCTGGTTATTGGGCTGTGCATCTGGATGAGGAAAGCCAGGATTTGACCACATTCCGCACACCTTTTGGGCGCTGGTGCTTCAAGAGATTGCCTTTTGGGTTATGTGTCAGCCAGGCTCTGTTCCAGCAAGCCATGGACCGCATACTCGAGCAAGCACCAGGCTGTATTGGTATCTCCGATGATGTGGCAGTATCAGGACGAACTGAAGAAGAGCATGATCATAATCTTCTGAACCTGATGAAAGTTAAGTAGCACGAAGAGAGGGTCTGGTTTTCAACTCTTTGAAATGTATCATCAAGACCGACCGTATCAACTTCTTCGGCTCGATCTACAGCAAACAAGGAATATCACCTGATCCTGGGAAGATCTGCGACATCCGGAAGATGCCGTCACCGCAGGATAAGGAAGACTTGAGCCGATTCATTGGACTGATGAACTATCTGTCACCACATATTCCCCACTTTGCGGATAAAGTGGCACCCCTCCGAGATTTACTGAAGAATGGAGTGCCATTCATGTGGCAGGAAGACCATCAGTTTGCATTTGAGCAACTGAAACAGAGTGTTGATGCAAACGCCTGTCTAACATACTATCATCATGACAAGGAGACAGTTTTGGAAGTAGATGCGTCACAGAAGGGACTGGGTGCATGCCTTTTGCAGGATGACAAGCCTGTTGCTTTTGCGTCACGTACTCTGACACCCACTCAGTCTGCATATTCAAACATTGAACGAGAAACCCTGGCCCTTGTTGCTGGCATACAGAAGTTCCATACTTATGTGTTTGGGAAACGCTTCAAGGTATACACAGACCACAAACCATTGGTCATGATCATCAGCAAACCGCTTACAAGCGCCCCTCCACGGCTTCAGCGCCTTCTTGTGAAAATCCAAGGCTACGATTTTGATCTGGAGTATAAGGCCGGCCATGAGATGATGCTATCAGACACGCTGTCGAGGCTACCGAACCCAGAGAACAATCAGGAACTGCAGTTGGACACACGTGTAGATGGTATTGAGCTTGATGATGTGGATGATCATCATCGCTTTGACCTCATTGATTTCAGCTCCAGGAAACAGGACCAACTCGGAGAGTGTGGAAAGGCTGATAGAACCTTTCGAGCATTGCAGCAGGTTGTTCATCGAGGGTGGCCTGCTAGGATTACAGAGCTGCCTGTGGACCTACGTCCGTACTGGCCATACTGTGATGAAATTGGTATTTGTGACGGTGTTCTCTTCAAAGGTCGACAGGTACTAATTCCAGAGCAGCTACGGAAGGATATCCTCGACCAGCTCCATGAGGCGCACATGGGGATCGAAAAGACAAAACGTCTAGCACGCGAATGTGTTTACTGGCCAAGTATATGTCTGGACATTGAGAGAGCTGTCAGAACATGTAAGGCATGCCAAGAGAACCAACCAGAACAAAGGCGTGAGGCTATGATAGCTCATGAGATACCAGCGGTACCATGGACAAAGGTAGCCAGTGATATGTGTGAGCTACACCGGCAGACCTACCTCTTGGTGACGGATTATTACACCAAGTACCCAGTTGTGAAGAGAATGGAATACACGACAAGCAGTGCAGTAGCCAAGGCCACATCTGAATGTTTCAGTATGTTCGGTCCACCTCTGGAGATCATATCGGGCAATGGACCTCAATATGTAGGTAAGCCGTACCGTGATATGTGTACCAAATGGAATGTAAAACACACGACAACATCGCCGAGGTATCCACGCAGTAATGGATTGGTTGAGAGACAAGTTCAAACAGTGAAGAACATGATCAAAAAGTGTATTAGATCAGGGAGTGACATAGATATTGCACTACAACACCTGAGGTGCACACCTGTAGATTCCCACCTCCCAAGTCCAAGTGAAATGCTGTTCAACCGGCCCATACGCACCAACCTACCAAGTCGTCTGTTGGTTCCTGCACAACAAAGGCATCAGGAAATTCAGGAACGATTGAAGGAACATGGAGACCGGATGGCGAAGCAATACAACAGAACGGCTGGGCCGCAATTACCTGAATTGGCTATTAGACATCGGGTTCGGATTCTGAACAAGGACACGCACCAATGGTACCCCGGGAAAGTTGTGGCCCGCTGTAATGAACCCCGCTCGTATATAGTACAGACGCCTAACGGGACGCATCTTCGAAGAACCAGGGCACACTTGCATGAACTTCATCCACCCGATTGTGGCGCCAAGTGGAAGAACGAACCGACCCAACCAACACATCAAAGTCTACCAACTGCTCGACACGTACATTTCAACAACGACGCTTCAGCAATGGAAACTAATGGCTGCTCCAGCTCCAAGGATGACGTGAGTGCTGAGGCAACAAGGCCGGACAACTCTCCGTACTCGACCAGATCAGGCCGTGTGATTCGAAAACCATTGAGATATCGTGATAGTGAATAACGACCACCAGAAATCAGCCCTTGTAATATTGGTGCAGAGACAATGCGTTGATTGGAATGATTCTGTGTTTTCTCTGTTTTAGCTAATCATACTGAGCAGTAATTACATTTTGGTTAAGAGTTATAACAGTAACCCCATATCCCATCTATGTGTGGTTCAAGTTGTGTCTGATTGTGTTTATTATTTTGATTTAGTTCAGTAGTGTTTTGTTGCATACAAACATAATAATTTCAATGAAAGGGAGATGTTGTGATTGGTACTACGTACTGCGTAGTGACGTAGGGGGGGGGGGGTGGCTGGAGTGGTTAATGGCAGCTCGTCATGATGGCCGTGTGCTCTGTGAGAGCTTGGTATTGTGGTGCGGGAATCCAAGTCACGCAAGACGCTGTCCATCAGCCGCTGGAACGCCTGGGCCGCATTCTTCAACCCGAAGGGCATCCGCAGAAACTCGAAGAGGCCGAATGGTGTTATGACGGCCGTCTTCGGTATGTCCTCTGGCCTGACGGGAACCTGGTGGTATCTGCGGATGAGGTCCACCTTGGAGAAGAGGGACATGTTCGCCAACCGGCGGAAAAGTCTTGGATGTGAGGGACCGGGTAGCGGTCGGGGGTGGTAGCATCGTTGAGGCGGCGGTAGTCGCCGCACGGCCACCACCCGCCACCGGGCTTGGGCACGATGTGCAGCGGCGATGCCCATGCGCTGTTGGCGCGCCGGACGATGCCCAGTCGCTCCAGTGTGGCGAACTCCCCCTGCGCCACGGCGAGCTTCGCCGGGTCGAGGCGGCGCGGCCGGGCGTAGACCGGTGGCCCGAAGGTGGGGATGTGATGCTCCACCCCGTGCTTAACGGCCACCGCCGAGAAAGTGGGCCGCGTGAGGGCCGGGAAACTGGCGAGGAGGCGGGTGAACTCGTCCGCTGCCGGAAGCGTGCAGACCAACCTTGCCGGAACCGAACCGCTCAGCAAGCCGCTCGGTGAGCTGCCCAGGGAGCAGCTCAACGAACTGCTCAGCGCGCAAGCGAGCGAGCTGAAGGTTTCGGCCTGGACAAGGCATCTGTGCCTCACGTCCACCAGCAGCCCATGCGCACAGAGGAAGTCCGCTCCGAGTAGGCCCATGGGGACACTAGCGGTAACGAACGACCACTGAAAGCGCTGCCCCCCGAACCGCAGTGAGAGGCAACGCTTCCTGAACGTGCGGATGGGCGTGCTGTTGGCGGCAAGCAAAGCGGGGCCCCGGCCTGCAGCTTGCCGGTCGGACGCGGAAGCAGGGAGGACGCTCACCTGCGCTCCCGTGTCGCACAGGAAGCGACGACCCGAGGAGGTGTCCATTATGAACAGCAGGCTGCCAGTATGGCCGACGCTCATGGCAGGAAGCGAGC
Source organism: Myxine glutinosa (assembly GCF_964187855.1). NCBI lineage: Eukaryota > Metazoa > Chordata > Myxini > Myxiniformes > Myxinidae > Myxine > Myxine glutinosa. The sequence goes on along the minus strand of NC_136261.1, from coordinate 76,170,746 downwards.
GCTGGCCTGGTCATTTCCCGACCTGCCAAAAGTACAAGGCGGGCGACAGGACCTGGCCTTGTGGCCGAACCTGGCATGGAAACGGCCCCAGGTCTGGCCCGGTGGTGGTTGCCACGCCGGTTGCGACGATGGTGGTGGGTGGGGCGTGGCGGCGGCCACGCATGGATCCGCCAAACCTACGCCGCGCTCGGAAGGAACCGAACGCCATGCCACGCGGCGATCCGCCAAACCTACGCCGTGCTCGGAAGGATCCGAACCACACGCGCCGTGCGCGGCGCCGGGACCCACGACGGCCGTGCTATATGCCGGCCGCGCGTCGTGGGCTGCGAAGTACTTGTCCGCCACCCTGGCCAGGGCCCGCGGTTCCGTAATGGTCGACCTGGCCAACGCGAGCCGTACCTGTACAGGCAGCGCGCGGAGGAAGAGAGCAAGGAACAGGAAATCTGCGCGGCCGTCGCCGAGCAGGGATAGCATGTAATCCATGCAGGCGGACGGGCGTGTGTCGCCGAGGGCGGGAAGGTCCAAAAGACGGTCAGCGCGGTTGGCCTCTGGGAGGCCAAACGTATCGAGGAGCAGCTGCTTGAGGGCCGCGTACTTGCCCTCGTCCGGCGGGTGCCGGAGGAAGGACACGACGCGCGCGGCCATGCCGGAGCCAAGGGCAGCGACCACGTAGAAGTACCTCGTGTCGTCCGCCGTGACGCCCCGGAGCTGGAATTGGGCCTCTGCCTGAAGAAACCAGGTGTCGGCCTGCGCTTCCCAGAACTCCGGTAGCTTGATCGCGACCGCGTTGATGGCCATTGCGTGTTCAGAACACGTCAAGGTCACCAGTGTGGTGCGGGAGCACACACGTTGAACAAAGGTAGGCCACAACGCTTTGGTTATTATCGAGCTCTTTATTACTTGCTCACTCATCCGCACTGTCAAGCGCGCGGCAGCGAGCCCGCGTATATATCTCCAGGCCACGCCCTACCTGGGGCGTGGCCGCCACCCGCTGTTGCGCGGAATTATGTCTCTGCGCCAGTGAGCCATCGTGTCCGCCACAGTATCGTCTTTAATAAACCACTTGATTAAAGGAGATTCCTGAACTTACTACAGGGACGGGCATACATACATACATATATACCTACGGCCCGACAAACAGTGTTCTAGACGGCTTTGCCCTATGGGCTACGCCGTAAAAATCACATAGTTGTAAAAGTGGAACATTTTCGAGGTGATCTGCAAACGCGCTATCAATGGGCACCATGTATTTATTACGTACACAAAATGGCTGAAGCCGATATATAAGAGCTTCACGTTGCTGTTGTTGTTGTTGTTGTTGTTGTTTTTGTTTGGGTTCTTGTTGGGGGGTCGATTTTTGAAATGTGCATCCATTGGTCGGATAGTTGCCAGATCACACCCACATCTGTCGCTTGACTCCACCGACCATATCACGTAATGAAAATATATGGCCGCCATCTTGGATTTCTGTTGAGCCTAAAACATTAGACATGTTCGAAGACCGAACCACCCTCCATATAGTCCAGATCTGGCCCCAAGCAACTATATTTTGAAAGCTGAACTCCCACCTCCAAGAGCGCCGTTTTCAGGATGATTAAATAAATTTGAATGAATGAAATCCAGAGTCCAGATCATAACCCAAAAAGGATGAGAGTATTGGACAGCATGCAATTCTCACATTGATTTGTAATTTATTGAAACAACTTAATCAATTCCATGGTCTCCAGGCTCCAAGCAGAGATCAAAGCAGGCCATAAGGTAACCCCATTGAACCTACAGCTCCGGATGACATCTCTAGTCTTTGCTCGAAAGTCTCGCAGGGTGCATTTTGATACACGACACTTTTCTCCACCAACCATGCCTTGAAATCAAGACTGAACAAGAATGGCTGCACTGTTGTCACAAAGCGCGACACACAAAATATATTTTTTCGCCTCCTCTGTCTCAACTCTCTCATCCTTGCTGTTGTTTAAAGGTATAAATGCGCGTATGGGGAAGTTCAAAAATTACGTAACGCTATTTTTTTTTTAGGTAGGCACGTACGGGCTTCAATAAACCTTACTAATAACTTAACACTCAACCCAAACAAAGCCAATGAAAATATAACACAACAAAGCCACACAATGTATAATCAGCATAGTTGCTTAAAACCACAAGTGTGAATAGACGACTGTGCAATATGGGATTTCTGGACCAGTGCATTGCCATGGAGCAGCACACCTAAAGTCAACCAACATTCCTCGTCATTTTTCATGGATGACGTTGCAGTCTTTGCATTAGACTAGCGTAATAGTTACCTGTGATCGTTGTTTTATGCGGCAGGTAGTCAATCAGCAGAGTCGCTTTGGCATCCCAGAAAACTGAATTTCTTGTGGGTTGGAGAATTTGGATGCTTCCATTGCATGGATTCCACCTTTAACTCGGGGTCCCAGTGATGAATCTGGGGGTGTATTCAGTTACTAAGTTTCTTGTAGAGCACTCGCCAAGTGGCTTAAGCACTCAATCAGGCACTCCATTCAGAACCGTTAATAAGGAACAGCTGGTTTGGTATGCGCTAGCTAGCTGCTTGGTAACTGAACACAGCCTAGGTCCTCCAGTCACAAGAAGGGAAATAAAGTTGGCTGGATTGTCGTCATGGGGATCAGGATCGAGTCAGGTTCACTATGTTTTTTTCGTTCAAAATTTTTGGAGATTAGCAAAACTATACATTTTTCGAATATTCAGAGCATGAGGAATCCAAAAATTAATGTTGGCATTTGCGTAGACAACTGCATGGCCGCCATTTTGGATTTTCAAAATGGCCGCCATAAAATACATAATTTGCGCGATCTCGGCTTCGAGTCAACCTGGAATCTTATTTAAATATGCTAATCCTATGTTTTCTAGGTCGAGAGAGGATGTGCAAGAGCAGCAGAGCAGGTTTTAGGAGACGTGAGCTGATGCCATCCGGTCCAATTGCGGAATCTGAGTCTAGGGTTGAAATAACCTTCTCCACAGAATTGAAGCATTCGGCCTTCACATGGACAGAGTCGGTTGTGGTGCCATTTGAAGACAGAGGAGGGCCGGAAGGGCAGCATACACCAGAGATAGACTTAACAAGGCACCCCCAGGTTTTAGAGGAGGGAGACAAGTTTGATGAAAGCTTATTCTTGAGGTTGTTTTCTGGCTCTCCTGAGAGTGGACACACACTTGTTATGGACTTTTTGGAATGAACTGAGATTGGCTTCGGTCGCTTTAGTCTTCCAGGAAGAGAAGGCAAGTTGTTTAAGAGCAACAGCCTCACCATACCATTCAGTGTAACTTGGGTGGGAAAAGGGTTGGATAATTGAAGAGGAGATGGGATTAATCTGTGCAAGAGAGATAGCAGGTTTCTGTGTAAGAATTCCCAGGATGAGTTAACATCAGGGGCAGTGGATATGGAAGACTGATCCTGAAGAAAAATGGATACTTGCAGTCCCTGTCAGTCTGCTGGAGTGAAATGCCAGACTTGCTGGCATTGAGGCATTGATCTGAGAATAGCCAGAGAGATGTTGGCTTTCACAAGCATATGATCAGATGAACCAACTGGAGTAGAGGAAGAGCAGGAGATTTTGTGGGAAAGTTAGTCATCACCAAGTCCAGAAGGGAGGATTTGCCACTGGAAGAAATCCGGGTTGGAAAGTTCACGGATTAGTCAGTCCCATGGAGCCACAGAAGTCTTTGCCTTAGTGTCATGGCTGGTGAGAGAGTTACCAACACCAAGGAAGTTGCACGGTGACAATTGAAATTTCCACATTTGAGGAAGAGAGAGTTGGGATGAGTGGTTAAATGTTTGTTCATATTGTCTGAGAGAGATGTAGATGGGGTCATCGCTGTTAAGAGGCCGGTGGACGGTATAACACATAGATGAACATGACGTGGAGTGGAAGGGGAAGTCACAGTCAGAGGTACTCCTGGGGAATGGGAGGTATTTATACCTGGGCCGAGGCCGAGTCCCGATCTTATAAGATCAGTGCATGGACAGTGAGAAATTGAGTTGTTGATGTAAAATGCAACTCTTCCGCTGGGGCGTAGTTCAGGCCTATCAAGACAGAGGAGGCAGTAAACTGGGGAGAGACACTAAGGAGTCAGGGGCGTTCTGTGGGAGGAAGGATTCTGTTAAACAGATGATGTTTCGTTTATTAAGCAGCGACCTGGATTGATAGATCTGTCAGGTTAGAGCAGACACCACGGATGGTGGAGGTCCACCCAGTTATAGATAGGGGGCAAGGTGGAATTGGGAGGGAGGCTTTGCCTGGGCAAGGTGAGGCTTTGGGGATGTGGGGTGAGGGCTTAGGTTTGAGTGTGGAGGTGTGGGTAAAGTGGTTTGAGTGTTTGGGGTGCAGTGGAAGGTTTGTGTTTGTGGGGTGAAGGTGAGGGTTTGAATGCGTGGGGTGCAGGGTGAGGGTGTGAGTATTTGGGGTGCAGGGGAAAAGTTTGGGTGTGGGGGGAGGGATTTAGTTTGTGTGGTGTGGGTGAGAGTTTAAGTGTGTGTTGAGTGGGGAAAAGTTTGGGTGTGGAGGAGGTTTGAGTGTGTGGGGTGTGGGTGAGGGATTGAGTGTGTGGGGCGCGTATAAGGGTTTGAATATGTGGGGTGTGGGTGAGGTGTTTTTGAGTGTTTGGGATACGGTGGAAAGTTTTGGTGCGGGGTAAATACACAACCATTCTACTTTGTTACCAAAAAAAGAGAACCCTGGTTATATATGCTTTACCCCTGAATTTCAAAACTTCTTGACCACCCCTCATAGATCGTCCAACATCAGCAACAACTAAAATGTATTTTCTGGTGTGTTACGGGTTCCTCTATGATCTCCTGGTCTCGGTAAACCTCCGAACCCCGAGAGGAGCCCCGGCAGAAAAATATGTTATTCTATGTTAGAAATCAATAGTGAAACCACACCAATGATTACAAATGAACAGATATTGTATTAAAATTCACACACCAGAATAATGGTACAACAAATGGCAATTGAGAGTGCACTCTATATACCTTATCGCTTAGGATGGTACCATCACTAAAGTCAGATAACTCACTGCGCTCCCAGCGAGTGAAAAGGACACTCCTCAATGTCTCTATAACCTTTTCCAAGGCGAAGGTGATTCGCTCCAGCGGTCGCGAGAACGATATCCAGTCGAAGCCCGAATCTCGCTCTCCAGTCGAGATCCGAATCGCGTACAGATGGCAATGGCAATCGCCCCGCCGAAACTATACAAAGGCGCCCTCCAGAGGAGCACCTTCACCGCTCAATCAGCAAACCGCAACGTAATTGGAGACGAAGCGGTCGCACACACACATCCCCGACAGACGGTAGGAGGTTGCGGTAAAGCTGACGCGAAGCAAAACCTTTGTAGGTGTCCGAAACGTGAGGTTCAAAATGGCCGACGGCTATTACTTGAGTCGATGCGACTAGGTGAGGATTTGTCGAAATCTCAGCGCCCAAACCTGACTCCGCAGATTTCTCAATTCCAGCGATAATTCCTATCGCCGGATGTCCTTTCAAGGAACTCAAAATTCCCTCGCGACTTTCGGTAGACCACGCTCGCTACGGAGCCTCGACATCACACGTCTTCTCCGACTTTGCTTGCCACGCCTCTTCCTCCCTCTGCTGTCGTCTTCCGGTTCGGTTTCCGGTATCATTTAAAGTTAGCCTTTTTAACTTTAGATAACTGTTCATGAATAATAAACCTTTTGAGAATAATAATAGTACATAATATCAGAAATGTGTCAAGTGGATGAAAACCACAACCACGGAAGTGCCGAATCCGTAACACTTCCCCCCCCCCCCCCCCCCCCTCAAGAAAGAAAGTTTGAACACAGCGAAAACTTTGTTTGCAGGCAAACTCCTGAAAACAAACAAAGGTAAACTCACAACTGAATCATCGATTCCTGTGAGCACAACAATCAATATTTCCCCAAAAATAAAGCAACAAACTTTCACACAACCCACAGAGATTTCCAAAGTTACTTCACTCTGGACAAAGCATCAGCAACGACATTGTCCCTGCCCTTTACACATTCAATTTCCAAGTTGAACTTCTGCAAAGCCAAATTCCATCCCAACACCCTCCTATTTATATTTTTTCATTTTTTGAATGAAGGTTAAGGGGTTTGATCAAGAATCCAAATTCAAGCAAATCTACAGCACTTTTCCCGGGAGGCCGAACTGAGAGCCAGGTTCCATGGTGGTTGGGTGGTGAGGCCTGGAAGTATTCACTACATGGACGCCTTTAGGAACGTGGAGTTCACGGTTGATCCGTGTAGGAAAGTTCACTACTTGGACGCCTTTAGGAACGTGGCGTTCACGGTTAATCCGTGTAGGAATCTTGGCTCGGCTGCTTCGCAGCATTCAGTGCTTCAACACTTCCGAACTTTCATAATAATCACGGTTGGACCGCTTGTCACTGTAGTCACATGAATAGCGGTCTCCTTCTCGGCCACTACTCTGATAATCATTCCTTCGGGAGCTGCCGTAACTCTGGGAACCTCCATAATAATATCGATTGCGGCCACCACCAAAACTACTACTCCGTTGTCCTCCTCTGTAGCCCCCTCGACACCTATGAAATGCCTTCCCTACTGTTATGGTCCGACCCTCCAACTCCTTTTCTGCATCTCTGGCATCCTTTGAGTTTTCAAACGTGACAAAGCCAAACCCTCTTGACTTTTGTGTCTCCGTCTTTTATCAACAGCACTTCCAAAAGCGGTCCATATTTGCTGAAGACAGACTTCAGAACATCTTCCTTTGTTTTGAATTTCAGTCCACCTACAAAGAGCTTGCCAATATTGCCTCCATCCCTGACTTGCGTGTGCTGACACTTAGTTTCAGGGTACTTCCTCTTCTCTTCAGGGCACTTCCTACTAGGCTTTTCAACAAACATCGGGTTACCAGAAACTTGACCACCGGCCAAATCATTCCCGATAACAAAAGATACTCCCTCTACAGGAAGAGTGGCTTGTAAACCTATGGTGACCAGTGCTGACACCAAATCAGACTCTAAATAGATGACATGAAGTGGAGCTTTAACACAGCCACCAACCTCCTGTAAACGAACACTAACACCAGTTGCTGTCTTCTCTGACAATGGCAAAATGCCTTCAAGCATCAATGATTGATGTGCTCCTGAGTCCCTCAATACCCTAACCGGTTTCTGGTTAGTCGAGTCTCCATCCAATGACACAAACCCCTCTGAAATAAATGGTTTATAACCCTTTTGAGGGCGATTTCTCACATTTGCCATTGCATTCGGAGTTGTACTAGTCTGACTCCGCTCCTGATTTTGCCTTTCCATAGCATAACATCGGGACATCAAATGTCCAGGCCTCTTGCAAAAAGCACAAGTAGGCCCGGAGGCGAAACTCGTGGTTTGTCTCGAGCCCCCCGGAGGATAGGTCCGTCTTGGAACTGGAGACCTCTGATCCCTAAGAGTCGCGGTATCAGATCTGTCCTCATAGTCATCTCTAGGCCGCCCCCCTGAATCTTTGTTCTCCGCACCGGATGTATCATAGCTCTCCATGTGAACTCAAGGCGGGAAGTTAGGTTTATGGAACCTCATCCTGTGTGTTCAGGCGTAGTCATCTGCCATGGTTGCTGCTTCATACAACTTTGGTACTTTCCTTTCCACCAGATGTACTTTAATGTCCTCGTGGACACACTGTTGGAATTCCTCCACCAGGATCAATTGTCGCAATAGTTCGAAGTCTTTCCCGACCCCTTTTGAATCACACCACCTATCAAACATGGTTTCTTTCATTCTGGCAAACTCCACATGGGTCTCACTCTCCCTCTTCTTGGCGTTCCGCAATTTTTGCCGGTAAGCTTCAGGGACCAATTCATAGGCTTTGAGAATGGTTTTCTTCACTATCCCATAATCTGCACATTGGTCAATCGGTAAAGCCGAATAAATATCTTGAGCTTTACCCACCAGAACACTTTGCACTAACATGGTCCAGGACTCCTCCGGCCATTTTAGCATTTGAGCCACTTTCTCAAAGTGTAAAAAAAACTTGGCTACCTCCTTTTCATTGAAGAGTGGAACCAGCCTAACATGTCTGCCAACATCCCAAGTGTTCTGACTAGGTGTCGAACCAGTCAGCATGGCTGGTACCTCTCCCCGTTCTTTCATTAAATCCAGCTCCTTGAGTTTAATTTCCTGCTGAAGCGCCGAGTCCCGTTCCCTTAACTCTCTTTCGGCTTTTATCTTCTCTGCTTTTTTCTCTTCTAACCTTTCCTCGAGTTCTCTTGCAGCTCTCCTTTCCTCTGCTTTTTTCTCTTCTAACCTTTCCTTGAGTTCTCTTTCCTGTGTTTTTAAGCTTTCCTGGCTCTGCAATTGCATCTCCATTTTTTGGAGCTCCACATTGTCTTGTTCTTCTGGTAACCAATCCAAGACTCCCTCTTTCCATGTTCCTAGTTCCACCATAGATCCTATCACCACTGTCTGCATCTCTGTTTTCTTCATTTTAGCTCGGACCTCCAAGCTAAAATGTTTGGCCAATATCAAGAGTTCCGATTTTAGTAACGCTCGGAACTGTGCCTCACTAGGGGTCGCTGCAAACTTCTCTGCGTCAAACTCCATGGTGACTATCCGTTAGCACCTGTTAACCTTCACACAAGAAATTTCTAAAAAAAAAAAAAATTTTTTTTTTTTTAAAAATTTGGGAATGCTGGAAAATATTCCAAAATTGGAAAATTTGGGAATGCTAGGGAATTATTTCCCGGACGAAATTTAAGGAATTTAATCCACCATCCGAGATTTAGGGAATTTAATCAGCAAAGCCGAGTCCCCAATTTTTCCACATGACAAACCCCCAATTTCAATCTGGGTCAATCCCAAATGGATGTTTTTAGGGAATTAAATCCTGGACGAAGACCCAATTTCGAGCCCACGAGTCAATTGGACGAGCCCCCATTTTCTGTTACGGGTTCCTCTATGATATCCTGGTCTCGGTAAACCTCCGAACCCCGAGAGGAGCCCCGGAAGAAAAATATGTTATTCTATGTTAGAAATCAATAGTGAAACCACACCAATGATTATAAATGAACAGATATTGTATTAAAATTCACACACCAGAATAACGGTACAACAAATGGCAATTGAGAGTGCACTCTATATACCTTATCACTTAGGATGGTACCATCACTAAAGTCAGATAACTCACTGCGCTCCCAGCGAGTGAAAAGGACACTCCTCAATGTCTCTATAACCTTTTCCAAGGCAAAGGTGATTCGCTCCAGCGGTCGCTAGAACGATATCCAGTCGAAGCCCGAATCTCGCTCTCCAGTCGAGATCCGAATCGCGTACAGATGGCAATGGCAATCGCCTCGCCGAAACTGTAGAAAGGCGCCCTCCAGAGGAGCACCTTCACCGCTCAATCAGCAAACCGCAACGTAATTGGGGACGAAACGGTCGCACACACACATCCCCAACAGACGGTAGGAGGTTTGGGTAAAGCTGACGCGAAGCAAAACCTTTGTAGGTGTCCGAAGCGCGAGGTTCAAAATGGCCGACGGCTCTTACTTGGGTCGATGCGACTGGGCGAGGATTCGTCGAAATCTTAGCGCCCAAAGCTGACTACGCAGATTTCTCAATTCCAGCGATAATTCGTATCGCCGGATGTCCTTTCAAGGAACTCAAAATTCTCTCGCGACTTTCGGTAGACCACGCTCGCTACGGAGCCTCGACGTCAGGCGTCTTCTCAGACTTTGCTCGCCACGCCTCTTCCTCCCTCTGCCGTCGTGTTCCAGTTCGGTTTCCGGTATCATTTAAAGTTAGCCTTTTTAACTTTAGATAACTGTTCATGAATAATAAACCTTTTGAGAATAATTAATAGTACATAATATCAGAAATGTGTCAAGTGGATGAAAACCACAACCACGGAAGTGCCGAATCCGTAACAGGTGGAAAACAAAGGGAATATGACCCTGAGAAATGTGTCAAATGCACCTTCATGGCAGGGAAAACAGTAACAGATAATATTCAAATATAGCTCAACAAGATCGCGATGTGAAGCAGAACGAAATCGAAAAATGAAAAAAAATCAGGAGGCTCCAAAATCTATCCAACACTTTGGAGGAATCCAATAAATCAACGACATGACAACACACATTGTATTATTGCTCCGTGTAAACCACTTTGACAGTTTGGAAATACTATTGGGTATTAATTGCAACATTTTCGTTAATTTCTCATCTCTCTCTCTCTGTTCCCTCTCCATGCCTACCGAATATGGCTGTTCACATCCTGCATGTGAACACCTGGAAGCGTGAATTTATTTATAGTGAGGGTGCTATATCCTGCACAGCAACCACACTCCGAGACCTGGTAGCGGAGGATATCCAAGAAGACCAGACTGCTTGCTACTCAAGTTATGCTTAATGAATTCATAATTAGCTTGTCTACTCTTCGACAAACACACTTCGGGAGTTTTGACATCCATCGACTCATACTGGCAAATGGGACACCCGGCTTAATGCCCATTTGAGGGACACACGCACATTGATGTGCAGCCCTGCATGTGAAACTACAGGGTGACAGTTAAAATCTGGGTTGACATTTGTATCCAGGCGAGAGCCAACTCGAAAGCAAGACTGATGAGCGCATACCTCACGTATAATTTCTGCTAGTGCGTCACAGTTTATAACATCTGTTAGTGTATGAAATATGTATTGGTGCACCATTCCCTCCTAAGGAGCAAGTGCAAGTTCAGTGATGGATTGGGAAATGCAGAGCAAACAAGACAACGATCGTAAAGGATTATGAAACCAAACTACAGAGGAAAACATTTACAAAACTAGAACGGCACTCGGTAGAGAGCATACCTCCGCCAGGTGAACAGTTTACGTTTTGTATCCCAGAGTAGACCGGAAAATCACAATACAGAATCACATTTCATCAAAATCATCCGTCCACAACGTTTTGAGATATCCCGCGATGTATCGTTTTTGGCCCTATATCCCTATTGGGAGATATCGTTTTTGGCCCAAGAGAGAAGGAGAAGAAGAAGAAGAAGAACTCCTTCAATATCTTCAGGAGCACAAGGCTACCGAGGCAGTTTTCCTTGGCTTGGGGGCACAATCCTGGAAGGGTCTCAAAAAAAATGGTCGCTACTCTTTCGCACGATACTCAAATGGATCATTCTTTCGAGTAAGCTGGTACGCATTTTCCGACCTCGCGGAAGGATGACAGTCTGAGTTAGCCCACCTGATGTTATTTAACGGCATAGCAGGAGCTCAAACGCAGGACCCTTAGATCTTCAGTCTCCTTAACCGTTCAGCCAACCCCAGGTTTTTGCAACAAAAAAACAGCACAAAAAATAGAGCATGAGAATTCAAACAGCTTGTACAGGTGTGTTTGATTCATCAGCACATCTGCAAAAGCTTTCACACATAATGCCGGATATGTTGTGGAAAGCGACAATGTCTGTAGGAAGGTAATGTTTAACAAATGTATGGGAATAATATGAAGCATTTTCCCATTGGGTAGGGGGATGATGGAAGTGCAGGAGATCCAGGGAATCTAGACTTTTGGAAGGCATTTGATAAGCTACCACATAGGAGGATATGTTACCGAGGTGAGGGCTTGCAGAGTGGCTGGTCACACAAATAGCTGGATTGGAAACTGGCTTCGTTATCGGAAGCAAAGAGTGGATGTGAGTGGGAGGATGTCTGGCGGGGAGGCTGGAAGTAATGGGGACCATCAGGGATTAGCACTTGGACCGTTTTTGTCCCCAGTCGCACCGCGGAGCGAAAGGGGGACTATGGTTTTCCCCTCCGTCCGTGTGTGCGTGCGTCCGTGTGTGTGTGCGTGCGTGCGGACGTGCATGCGTACGTGCGTGCGTGCGTAAGCGAAGGACCGAATTCTAATTTTGTGTGTGGGTGCAACCCACGTCAAAATCCAAGATGGCCGCCGCCATGTATGTCTGACACCATGTATGTCTGAACCTTGTGAGCGGAATATCTTGAAAAATAAGCGAAGTACTAACTTCTAATCTGGTGTGTGGGTGTATCTATGCATAAGGGAGAACGCTATTGAAAATTGGGTCGCCACGTCAAAATCCAAGATGGCCGCCACCATATATATGTCTGAACCTTGTGAGCGAAATATCTTGAAAAATAAACGAACTACTAACTTCTAATCTGGTGTGTGGGTGTATCTACGCATAAGGGAGAACGCTATTGAAAATTGGGTCGCCACGTTAAAATCCAAGATGGCCGCCTTGCGTCTTCCACTTTGTCAACTCACATCACTTCACCGACGGGGGACCTAGGCGTAACGCCTGTTATTTATAATTTACACCAATGATTTTGGACAATGGGGTTAAGAGTCGGCTTTTTAAATCTCCAGATGACACAAAGCTTGAGGTAAGGTCAATATAGCAGAGAGGGAGGTGATCAGATTGAGGAAAGTTTCGATACTTTTTTAGATTGGGCGAAAGAGTGGCAAGTGCAGTTTAACACAAATAAATGGAATCTGGGATTTGTAAGAACAATGAAAATTGGGATTATATAATGCAAGTGGCTGTTTTGGAGCATGTGACACAGGATAGGATCTGGGGGTGGTAATGGTGGCAGACAAGCGCAGTGCTAGGTAGTCGTAGGTAAAGTGAGTAAGGTTGAGGTTGTATATTCACAGGGGGATAAAATATTTATTCAAAAGAGGTGGTGTAAAGAATATACAGTAATTTTGTGAGGTCTCACCGAGAATATTGTCTGCAGACATTATGAGGTATTATGTGTAGATCAGTGACAAAAAATCTCAATTTAACACATTCTAAAAACAGCCTGTAACACAACAAAATGTGAAAAAGTCAAGGGGTGTGGATACTTTCTGAAGGCACTGGATCCATCTCTGAGAATAATTAATATTTCTGTGATTTTGAGACTTAACCTACACTTCAGCCATGCTAATGATTATTATTCATGTGAATGAAGTTTAGGTTAAGCCTCTATATCCATTGAATAATGAATGCTCCAACTTACCCCTTCCCAGCATTGACAACTGATGGCTTTAAGAGGAGTCTAGACCAGCTGCTGTTCTACCTCGTCTACCCCTACACGGGGCATATGCCCTCCTGTCCTACAATGACGACTTGTTAACCCCATGGTCGGGGTTAGTTGGAACATTTGATACATAGTCACCTGACTTGATATACATATGTACCTGTCAAATGTTAGCACTTCTCCATATGTTACGAGTATAATTGTAGTATATATACATAAACACTACCTGACCAAAAGTATGCGGACACCCCTTCTAATTAGTGGATTCGGCTGTTTCAGCCACACCCATTGCTGACAGGTATATATTCAAGCACAGAGCCATGCAATCTCCATAGACAAACATTGGCGGTAGAATGGGCTGTACTGAAGAGCTCAGTGACTTTCAACGTGGTACCGTCTTAGGATGCCATCTTTCCAACAAGTCAGTTCGTCAAATTTCTGCCCTGCTAGAGCTGTCCAGTTTAACTGTAAGTGCTGTTATTGTGAAGTGGAAACGCCTCGGAGCAACAACAGCTCAGCCGCAAAATGGTAGACAACACAAGCTCACAGAACAGGACCGCCGAGTGATGAAGTGCGTAAAAGTCATCTGTCCTCAGTTGCAACACTCACTACCGAGGTCCAAACTGCCTCTGGAAGAAACGTCAGCACAGCAACTGTTCGTCGGGAGCTTCATAAAATGGGTTTCCATGGCCAAGCAGCCGCACACAAGCCTAAGATCACCATGCGCATTGCCAAGCGTCGGCTGGTGTGTTGTAAAGCTCGCCGCCATTGGACTCTGGAGCGTGGAGCAGGGTAAACGCATTCTCCGGAGTGATGAATTACGCTTCACCATGCGGCAGTTCGACGGACGAATCTGGGTTTCGCGGATGCCAGGAGAACACTACCTGCCCAAATGCAGCGTGCCAACTGTAAAGTTTGGTGGAGGAGGAATCATGGTCTGGGGCTGTTTTTCATGGTTTGGGCTCGGCTCCTTAGTTCCAGTGAAGGAAAATCTTAACACTGCAGCATACAATAACATTCTAGAATCTAGACGATTGTGTGCTTCCAATTTGTGGCAACAGTTTGGGGAAGGCCCTTTCCTGTTTCAGCATGACAATGCCCTCGTGCACAAAGCAAAGTCCATACAGAAATGCTTTGTCGAGATCGGTGTGGAAGAACTTGACTGGCCTGCACATAGCCCTGACCTCAACCCCATTGAACACCTTTGGGACGAATTGGAATGCCGACAGCGAGCCAGGCCTAATCGCCCAACATCATTGCTCCACCTCACTAATGCTCTTGTGGCTGAATGGAAGCAAATCTCCACAGCAATGTGACAACAACTCGTGGAAAGCCTTCCCAGAAGAGTGGAGGCTGTTATAGTAGCAAAGGGGGGGGGGGGGGGGGGACCAACTCCATATTAATGCCCATGATTTTGGAATGAGATGTGTGATGTTGGGGTGTCCACATACTTTTGGTCATGTAGTGTATATGTAGTGGAATATATTTTGTTTTCTAAATAAAACCATATTATGTTATAAAGAGTTTTCATGAAAATGTTCCAACTAACCCTATCCTCCCCTAAATAGCCATATTGTTGCTGTTTAGATTGGGGAGGGGGGTTGAGGATTTGTTTTGGTGTGGGGTGTTGGTGGTTGAGGGGTTGTGTTGATGGAGGGGAGGGGGTGTTTAGGAGTTGTGTTGTGTTGATGGTGGTAGGGGGGGCAGATACGTTGAGGAGTTGTGTTGGTGAGGGGTGGTGGGAGGACGGTTGAGGAGTTGTGTTGGTGGGAGGAACCAGTTTGAAGAGTTGTGTTGATGGAGAGGGAGGGGGTTGAGGTGTTGCTCTGGTGAAGGAGGGGGAGGGTGCGTGGGTTTAGGAGTTGTTGTGGGGAGGGAGGAAATTGAAACCTTAATGTTTGAAGGGGGAGGTTGAGCATTTGGGGTTTGGGAGGGGGGGAGGTCCCTAGTGAATGGATAGGATGTGGTGGGGGCAGTCCCTTGGCCTTCATGGTACCTCGATGTGACCCTTAGATTTGGCTGGTTGTTGCATAGGTGATATGCATGCAGCCCGCTGGCATGGTAGCAGTTGAAGTCGCAGCTGATGGGATGGGGGCTGATGGGGTTTCCATCGCAGCTAATGGAAAGTTATGATGCATGGTCACGAATTGATCCATGTTTGCAGATATTGAGGTAGATATGGAGTCATCATCGTTGGAAGGACGTTACATCGCACAGACAAACAATAAGCGTTTGCGGAGAAGTATATGCAGCCAGAGGCATTCGGGTGGCAAGGAGGGTACCGCACGATATACAGTAATATGGAGTTATCTGGAGGGTTTGACTCAAGTATCTTCCAGAGATAAAGGATCACTCGAGACATATTACAGCACTGTCAGCTTGTTTTATGGCACCGAAGTTGGTAAGGAAGTCTCTAGGCTCAGCAGGCCTTGTGACATGTTTGCAAAGTGTTGGTCCATTGGACCTTCCAGGAGTGGCAGAAAGCTCCCTTGTTCATGGGAAACCATAGTGTGTTTGTTGCACTTGCTTTGACATTGTAAAGTGTGCTGTGTCAATGTTCTTGGTCAATGCAATTGCTCATAATATGTCTGCCTGCGATGACTACGTTTGAAGATGAGCCCATGCAGTTGGATGAAACTGGTTTTTGGATGGCAAAGTACATGCAGGTGCTTCTCCATTACTTTGTTACAAATGGATGAAATCAATAAGACGTTGAGGTTTGCTAATCATCCTGGGATGCAAGAAGTTGACGTTTCGGGGATGAACCCTTCGTTCGAGCCTGGACCCTCTTTTGCTCAAACAAAGGGTTAACACACTAGGGTTTTTTGTGTTTTTTCCCCCAAATGTTTCCCATACACACTTGCTGTGTCTCCATCATCTCTGCCCCATTATTCACCACACTCGCTTTAAATCCCTTCCTATACCAAGCTTTCTGTTTAATACCCCAAAAAAATTTAAATGACAAATTTCTTTTTCTTCCTCTTCCCCTTTCTCTCCATCAATTCAAATCTTTTTGAAATGGCAATTTTAAAATGTTAAATCTTCCCACATACTTGCTTCCATTGTCCCCCTCTCTCTTTCTCTTGATTACTTGTAAACATGTTCCTCATCCACACATGTGCTTCATTTTAATTCAGCACTGTCTTCTTGCCTTAACCATCATTGCCATCCCAATCCTGATGTCTGTCTTTGTCTCTCTGCCCTTGGAATCATTAAATACAACCCTCTTTGTACTTGGTGTGAGACTAAGGTGACTCACATCAGTACCCTCCCCCACGACATCTTCGCACCCGGGTTCCCCTATGCCCGCCCCAGGCCCCCCACTCCCACTCAACGCCGCCCTCTTACTTGTCCTATGCCCCATCCCCTCCTTGCTTCTTGCATGCACCAACCCTCCCTGCTTCCTTCACACCATGCTCCGGAGTGCTTCCTTCACACCCTGCTTCCTTCACACCCTGTCCCCTCCTGCTTCCTTCACACACCACCCCCTCCTTACTTCTTTCCTTCCCACCCCCTTCTTGCTTCATTCACGCCCCACATCCTCGTTACTTCCCCAGCACACCACCCCCTCTTTGCTTCCAGCGTTCCAGCCTCTCTCTTATCCCCCTACGTCCCGGCTCCTCTCTTCTGACCATGTTCCAGCCCCACTTGTTTCTGCCTGTACCCAGGCTCCTCTCTTCTCCCCATGTTCCAGCCCCACTTGTTTCTGCCTGCATCCCGGCTCCTCTCTTCTCCCCATGTTCCAGCCCCACTTGTTTCTGCCTGTGCCCCGGCTCCTCTCTTCTCCCCATGTCACAGCCCCACTTGTTTCTGCCGGCGTCCCGGCTCCTCTCTTCTCCCCATGTCCCAGCCCCACTTGTTTCTGCCTGCATCCCGGCTCCTCTCTTCTCCCCATGTCCCAGCCCCACTTGTTTCTGCCTGTGCCCCGGATCCTCTCTTCCCCCCATGTCCCAGCCCCACTTGTTTCTGCCTGTGCCCCGGATCCTCTCTTCTCCCCATGTCCCAGCCCCACTTGGTTCTGCCTGTGCCCCGGCTCCTCTCTTCTCCCCATGTCCCAGCCCCACTTGTTTCTGCCTGTGCCCCGGATCCTCTCTTCCCCCCATGTCCCAGCCCCACTTGTTTCTGCCTGTGCCCCGGATCCTCTCTTCTCCCCATGTCCCAGCCCCACTTGGTTCTGCCTGTGCCCCGGCTCCTCTCTTCTCCCCATGTCCCAGCCCCACTTGTTTCTGCCTGTGCCCCGGCTCCTCTCTTCTCCCCATGTCCCAGCCCCACTTGTTTCTGCCTGTGCCCCAGATCCTCTCTTCTCCCCATGTCCCAGCCCCACTTGTTTCTGCCTGTGCCCCGGCTCCTCTCTTCTCCCCATGTCCCAGCCCCACTTGTTTCTGCCTGTGTCCCGGCTCCTCTCTTCTCCCCATGTCCCAGCCCCACTTGTTTCTGCCTGTGCCCCGGCTCCTCTCTTCTCCCCATGTCCCAGCCCCACTTGTTTCTGCCTGTGCCCCGGCTCTTCTGTTCTCCCCATGTCCCAGCCCCACTTGTTTTTGCCTGCATCCCGGCTCCTCTCTTCTCCCCATGTCCCAGCCCCACTTGTTTCTGCCTGCATCCCGGCTCCTCTCTTCTCCCCATGTCCCAGCCCCTCTTGTTTCTGCCTGCGTCCCGGATCCTCTCTTCTCCCCATGTCCCAGCCCCTCTTGTTTCTGCCTGTGTCCTGGCCCCTCTATTCTCTACTCCTTGCCTCTCTCTTCCTGGAAGTTAGCCAACAACATTTCAATACACAAACATGGTGCATAAACGGATCCTCTTAACTACAGGCCTATTCGTTTGCTTCCAATTACAAGCATGTCCATGAAAACTCATTCCAGCTGACATGAAATTCGTCCGATTCTCCAATGGTCTGATCTCAGATCATTAGTTCAGTTTCAGACCCAGTCATTCTACCTTGGACATGCTGCTTCTACTCTCCCAGCAATGGATGGAAGCCGTCAATCACAGACATGAGATCAGGGCTGTCTGTCTGGACATATCTCAAGCATCTGATACAGTCTGGCACTCCACCCTGATCTCAAAGCTCTCTGCTTATGGCATCCAATGCCACATCCTCTCAAGGCTCACTGACTTCCTCCACTGCCATATTCAGCGTAAAGCTCTTCTTAACGGGATCCTCTCACCTCCTCTCCCTGTCAAGGCTGGAGTGCCCCAAGGAAGGGACTTTGGCCCATTTTTGTTCCTCATCCTCATCAATGATCTTTCTGATTGCCTGGAAAATTCTTCTGATCTATTTCCTGATGATTCCACCCTCTGCCGTATCATTTTTCATCCTTCAGACAGGTAGGCAGCAGCCTCTTCCCTCTATACAGACCTTGATAGAATCAGGAGCAAGTCCAACACTTAGAATATGTCTTACAATCACAACAAATCCCACACATCCACCCTGTTTCTCCAAAAGGAACATCTGGCAAACCCTCCCATCTACTTCCTAAACAAACTACAGTTATTGAAGAGGTTAAGTCACTCAAACCTTTTGCCTCACCATCAGCCATGATCTTTCTTGGACAGACAATATTTCCAATATGGCCTCCAACTCCAGCAACCGACTGAGCATCCTTCATCGTTGAAGGTCTTTCCTTGGCCAATCTGAACTTTTGAAAACCTGCAAAGCCTTCATTCGCAGCTTGATGGAATACTGCTCTCCCTTTTGGGCTGGTGCCCTTGCCTCACACCTTACCCTTGATGCCATGGAAAAGAAGGCCCTCAAAATCATTGTAATCTCCCACAATGAAGCTGAGTGTCTAGGCCTGTTACTTTTGCATCACAGACAGGTTGGTGGCCTTTCTGTACTATACCAACCCCTTTTGGACCCTCTGCCCTCTCTTGGCACTTTCCCTCCCAGGCTTATGCAGGGAGGTAACACTGCAGGGAGGTAACATACAGGCAGAAACACTGACATGGTGTGTCAGTCAGTAACCCTCTTCTTGTTAAACACCCAAAATCCAGACTCCCTGGTCACCTCCACTCATTTATTCCTCTTTTCTCTTACCCATGGACCCAACTTCTCCAGTCTGTTCAGTCCTATTCTTCCCTCCAAGGCTTCAAGACAGATTTACACCATATTGTCTTCGGTCACCTCCACCCCTCTTCAATCCATAATCATGATATATTTTACCTCAAATTCCCAAGCACTACTTTTTTGAATGTTATTATGATCCTCCCCTCTCTCCCTCACCTCTTTTTGTTTGTTAGTTGTCGGTTGGTTTGTTCCTTTTCTGTTTAATTCCTGCTTTCCCGTTCCTCTTCCCCTTTCTTTCCCCTTTCTTTCCCCTTTCCCCTACCTGTGGGACAACAGGAATGAAACATGGCACTCAGCAGGACATATTGCAACCGCTGTTGGAATGCACTCTGAAGGAGCGTCTCCCAGCTTATTCAAAAAGTCAGTGTTGCATACCTTCAGAGGACTGGGACTCCATTTTTATGCCAACAACAAGGACCCTGCAATGCATGTTCTCTCCCTTCATCAGGTGCAAATATCATCAGCTGCATTAACAGAATCTGTGTTCCTTTCTTCCTCTCCACTTCCTAATGCTGTAAAAAAAGTGCCTGTACCACCTCTGTGTTGCCATTCGGCATCCTCACGTATGCAAGGATAGGTTTGGATCCCGATGGATAGGGATGCTACCTCCGGGGTCTCCCCCTTGCCCACAATGGGTCACCATGTATGCTCCACCAATTGTAAAACGGACTGGTGATATCTCTTGGAGAATTGTACATATGATTTTACCTACCAATGTTTTATTACACCGTTTTAGTGTTTTAAATTCTGTCTCATTCCCCTTTTGTGCGGCCTCTGAAGATTTACATCATGCTTATGTTGACTGTGCAAGGCTGATCCCAATTTTTACTTTGTTGTCACAATTGTGCTCCCATATGAATGTTTCTTTTTCTTTCCGTGTGTTTATTTTTGGTTTGCCGTTGAATCCCAAAAATGCTGCCGTATCTGTACTCACCAAATTTTTAATAGCTGAAGGAAAGCTAGCAATTTATAAAACAAGGAAAGCTAAACTTGTCAACCCTGATGCTGACTACAATGTTTTAACAGTTTTTAATGCCCTTACCATGCCCAGGCTACGTGCAGATTTTATTTTCACCAAAACGTAAATAATTTAGACCTTTTTAAGCAAAAATGGTGTTACAAGAACGTACTGTGTAAAGTAGTCGATAATGATCTAACCTTCTCATTTTAAAGGTGCACTTGTACTATTTTATGTTTTTATTTTTTACCTTCCTTTTATGATTGTTGTTCGTTCGCTATGTCTAACTATTTTTTTTTCTCACCTTGTTTAAATAAAGGTCTGTCAGACTCTGTCAGACACTCACACACACTCTCTCTTCTCTCTCTTCTCTTCTCTTCTCTTCTCTCTCTCTCTCTCTCTCTCTCTCTCTCTCTCTCTCTCTCTCTCTCTCCCTCTCTCTCTCTCTCTCTCTCTCTCTCTCTCTCTCTGTGTGTGTTTTTGATGTTTCCCCCCTTTCTATTCCGTTTTCTTCCATTCTGCTCTCGGTCTTTTATGAACCTCGATCATGTTTGGAAAAAAACCAAAAAAAAACATGAGATTGTATGAAAGTGGGGTGGAGGGATAGAAGGGAGGAGGCAGTGTGCACAAATGTGTGCTTATGTATATACAGTATCTTCTTGCATATGGCCAATTTAGGGTGTGCTAAAGTTTAATGTCCAGGTTCTGCAACCATGCAGCTGCCTCAGGGGTGAGTTGGTGGAGGGCTAAAAGTCTTCCCGATAGCTGCCGCAAGGGACAGTGCGACGTGATGTGCTCCATCGTCTGGACTCCTCCACAATCACAGAGTGCATCTGGCCTCATCCGACATCGATAGAGGATGCTAGCACAACAGCCATGTCCAGTGCAGCACCTGTTGAGGGCTGTCCATTGCCTATTGGCGGAGCAATGTCGCAGAGAATAGGAAGTGTTACATATTTATGTGAATGTATGTGAATTACCATTCAGGTCTTTGCTTATCCATGTGTAGTAGATTAAGGGTTGTTGTGGTTGGAGGGTCAGGAGCCCTTCTGAAAAAGTGTCCGGAAACGGAAGTGACCGGAAACGGAAGAAGAAAAGACACGAGGAAGAAAAGCGACGAGTATTCTTCTTCCTCGCCCCGCTCCGACGAAAGGTGGGATCGACCTTGCGCCGCATGGAAAAGCGGCGTTCCGAAGCCCGTCTGGCGAGAGGAGTTACCGGGACGTGTACCTACCCGGTGGAGACGTCAAGTTGACGTGGGGCCGTGCATCGACCCCGCGTCTGGCACCGTTCGCGGCACCGTCTAAACAGACGCGTACGGGTCGCACGTTGGGGCCTAACACGCCTTGCAAGCGGCGTGGGGCTTTTGGCTTGCTTTACCGTACCCGCTTCGCGTGGCCACGAGGGGCTGCAGCCGCAGTGCCTGGTACGATACCTGCCCGGTGGAAACACGTCCACCCGGGGTTCGTTCAACCGCCCGAGTGCGGCGACGCCGACCAGCATCTTGGTCAGGAGGGGCCCAGAGACATTGTGAGGGGCAGAGACCAAAATGGGGTCGTGAGTACAGAAGGGGACACACATATATAAGATGGCCATCTTAATCATATAGGGAATTGATTGTGGATTGGGAATTGTTGATGGTTGTTTGTTGTTGATTGCTCGGGGAATATCCGTGATTGTATCATTGAAATTGTATGATATCCTTACCCTGGAAATATATCATTGAACATCAGTTTCTCTTGGGTGGAATTCATAGGGATTGCGTTGCGAAAGCGCATATATAATACTACTTTCTGGCGAAGGTCCTCTCACGGTCCGGGGGTCACCGAGACCAGGTAGTCACCGAGGGGACCACGTAACAGAATTGGGGGCTCGTCCAAATTACGATTTGCGGATTCGCAATTGGGTCTACGTCCGGGATCTAAAAGTGTATTTGTATAAAATAATAAAATAATATTTTTATTAATTAAAATTTATTAATTAAGTATTAATTGGTAAATTTTTGGGGAAATTGGGGTAAAGTCTTGGGTGAAGGTTAACAGGTGTTAACGATAGTCACCATGGCGTTTGTGGCACAGAACTTTGCGGTAACACCGAGTGAGGCATAGTTCCGAGCGTTACTAAAGTCGGACCTCTTGAAATTGGCCAAACATTTTAACTTGGAGGTCCGAACTAATTTGAGGAAGGCAGAATTGCAGGCCACGGTGATACAATCTATGGTGGGATTAGGAACATGGGACGAGTTAGCCTGGGAGTGGCTACCCGAAGAACCAGAAGACGTTGAGCTCCGGAAACTGGAGTTGCAATTACGGAGCCAGGAACGGATCAAAGAAGAAGAAAGGAAAGCAGAAAAGGAAAGATCAGAAGAGGAAAGGAAAGCAGAAGAGAGGAGAGAAGAGAAACAAGCAGAGGAAAGGAGAGTGGAACGAGAACTCCAGGAAAGGTTAAAAGAAGAAGAAAGGAAAGCAGAAGCGAGGAGAGAAGAGAAACAAGCAGAGGAAAGGAGAGTGGAACGAGAACTCCAGGAAAGGTTAGAAGGGAGAAAAGCAGAGGAGAGGAGAGCTGCAAGGGACCTCGAAGCAGAGGAGAGAAAAGCGGAAAGGGAATTAAAGGAACGTGACATGGAGCTTCAGCAAGAAATCAAATTCAAGGAGCTGGAGTTAATGAGAGAACGGGGAGAGGCACCACCCTTGCTGACGGGGTCGACACCTAACCAGAAAACCTGGGATGTGGGCAGACATGTGAGGCTGGTTCCACCGTTCAGTGAAAAGGAAGTCGCGAAATTTTTTCCACACTTTGAGAAAGTGGCTCGACAATTAAACTGGCCGGAGGAGGCCTGGACCATACTCGTGCAAAGTGTGCTGGTGGGGAAAGCTCAGGAAATTTATTCGGCGCTACCAATGGACCAATGTGCAGATTATGAGGTACTGAAGAAGCACATCCTCAAAGCCTATGAGTTGGTTCCGGAAGCTTACAGGCAAAAATTCAGGAATGCCAGGAAGAGGGAGAGTGAGACCCATGTGGAGTTTGCCAGAGTGAAAGAAAACATGTTTGATCGGTGGTGTGAGTCAAAAGGAGTCGGGAAAGACTTCGAAACATTGCGGGACTTGATCCTGGTGGAGGAATTCCAGCAGTGTGTCCACGAGGACATCAAAGTGTACCTGCAGGAAAAGAAAGTACCAAAGTTGTGGGACGCAGCCACCATGGCAGATGATTATGCCTTAACCCACCGAATAGGGGTCCACAAACCTAACTCCTCGCCTAGACTTCAGCAGGGGAGTTATGGAACACCCGGTGCGGAGAACGACCTTACATGGCGGCGGCCTCGAGATGATTATGGGGACAACTATGATACCCCAACTGTTAGAAATCCGAGGGCTACGGGCCCAAGACAAACTTATTTTTCGGGGGGCTCAAGGCCGACCCCGAGGTTCTCCCCCGGGCCTACTTGTGCTTTTTGCCATAAAACAGGACACTTGATGTCCCAATGTTACCTCCGGAAAAGGGAGAACCCAGAACGGAATCAGTCTTGTGCGACTCCGAATGCACTGGCAAGTGTGAGAAATCATTCTTGGAGAGCAGAGCTGGGGGAAGATTCCCCTGTCAAAGGTACGGCGTCCCGTGAGAACCTTGTTCAGGAGGGCTACAAACATTTCATTTCAGAGGGGTTCGTGTCGCTGGATGGCGACCCGAGTAACCAGAAGCCAGTTAGGGTATTGAGGGACACAGGAGCCCACCAATCGTTGATGCTGGAGGGCATTTTGCCATTGTCGGAGAAGACGGCAACTGGGGTTAGTGTGCTTTTACAGGGGGTCGGGGGCTATGTTAAAGCTCCGCTTCATGTCATCCAGTTGAGGTCTGAGTTGGTATCCGGGCCGGTCACCGTAGCCTTACAAGCCACCCTTCCTGTGGAGGGAATCTCTTTTATTATCGGGAATGATTTGGCCGGGGGGCGAGTTTCGGGTAATCCAATAATGGTGGACAAGCCCAGTAAGAAAAATAACACCACTCGGTTAGAGATGGAGATTCCGGGTATCTTTCCATCCTGTGCAGTGACTCGGGCTATGGGTAGAAAGCACGCGGAAGAGAAGGAGGAAGAAAGAGAGGGGGAGTTGGAACCCTTAGAGGTACGGGAAGACAACTCGGAAAAGGGAAATAACCAGGGGAGGGATTCCCAGGAATTTCGAGAAATGGTAGCGTCTGGAACGCAAGGGGACGTGGAGTGTCCGTCGGAGACCGCGGAGAACGAAGTGGAGCAAACCGCGCTGGTCCGAAGGAGACTAGTGGAAGAACAACACGAAGACTCGGAGATCCAGAGGTTAATTGAGAAAGCCGTTACGGAAGAAGAGGCTACGAAGATACCTGTGGGGTATTTCATGAAGGGGGAAACCCTAATGAGGAAATGGAGGCCCCCGGAGGTGCCCGCAGATGATGAGTGGAAAGTTCACTATCAGATTGTGGTGCCACCGCTGTACCGGAAGGAGATCTTGAGTTTGGCACATGAGACCCCTTGGGCCGGGCACCTGGGAGTGAACAAGACCTGTGACAGGATATTGGTACATTTTTTCTGGCCGGGACTGCGACGGGATGTGGCGGAGTTCTGCAAGTCCTGCCATTCTTGTCAGCTGGTGGGAAAGCCGAATCAAAAAATCCCACCCGCCCCGTTAAAGCCAATTCCAGCTTTTGAAGAGCCATTCAGCCGAGTCATTGTGGACTGTGTGGGCCCTTTACCCAAAACCAAAGCTGGACATCAATACTTACTGACCATCATGTGCGCGTCCACCAGGTTCCCCGAGGCAGTGCCTCTGAGGAAAATAACGGCGGCAGTTATTGCAAAGGCCTTGATTAAATTTTTCACTTGGGTTGGTCTACCTAAGATCATCCAATCGGATCAGGGGTCCAATTTCATGTCCACACTGTTCCAGCAAGTGGTACACCTGTTGGGGGTGGAACAAGTAAGATCCAGCGCCTACCATCCCGAGAGCCAAGGGGCCCTGGAAAGGTTTCACCAGACTTTAAAGAATATGATCCGAACGTATTGTTTTGAATGTGCCAAGGATTGGGATGAAGGGATACCCCTATTGTTGTTTGCGGCGAGGGAGTCCATGCAGGATTCCTTGGGATTCAGTCCGTTTGAACTGGTGTTTGGACACGCAGTGCGGGGACCGTTGAAATTGGTGAAAGAACAGTGGTTACTACAGGAGTCCCGGACACCGATGGTGGAGTATGTGTCCACAGTGAAACACCGATTGGCAAAGGCGTGTGAGGTGGCACGACGGAACTTGAGAAGGGCCCAGGGGAAAATGAAGGAGAGACATGACATGACCTCGCAGATAAGGAATTTCAGTCCTCAGGACCGGGTGTTAGTATTGCTGCCCGTTCCAGGTCAGCCCCTCCAGGCTAGATATTTCGGTCCTTATGCAGTGGAGGAGAGGGTGAATGAGACAGACTACGTGGTGACCACTCCCGACCGACGAAAAAAGCGACAGTTGTGTCATGTCAACCGACTGAAGAAATATCATGAGAGGGAACCGGTGGAAGACGTAGTTCCTGTCTCACCGGTCGTACCGGTGAAAATGGACGGAAACGCCGGTGTGAAGTTTGATAACTTGGATGACCAGGCCTGCCCCAAATTGACGAACACCGAAGTGTTGAGTCATTTGGATGAGAAGTTAGGTCATTTAACAAGGGAACAGCAAGGACAACTGTCCAGCCTAATGTTCGAATTTAAACATTTGTTCACAGATGTACCTGGTCGTACGGACTTAGTATATCATGATATCGAGGTGGGGGAGGCCACTCCAGTGAAACAACACCCCTATCGGATGAACCCGGTGAAGATGGAGTATCTTCGGAAGGAGATGCAATATATGTTGGACAATGACATCATCGAACCAAGCAACAGTGAATGGAGCTCCCCATGTGTGTTGGTTCCGAAACCCGATGGCAGCTTCCGGTGTTGTACAGATTTAAAACGGGTGAATGCAGTGACCAAGACCGACTCCTATCCGCTCCCGAGGATTGACGACTGTATTGATCGAATAGGCCCAGCTAAATTTGTTACCAAATTTGACTTGCTGAAAGGGTATTGGCAGATCCCTCTTACCGATAGAGCCAAAGAAATCTCAGCTTTGGTCACTCCGAATGGGTTATATCAGTACAAGGTCCTCCCTTTTGGGTTGAAGAACGGGCCGGCTACATTTCAACGACTGATTAATAGGCTCATTGCAGACCTGGAGGGGGTGGAGGCATATCTGGATGATGTAATCATCCACACCATGACCATGGAAGACCACATTAAGCAAATCCATGCATTTTTTCAGACGATGTCCGAGGCAGGTCTGACCATCAACTTAGCCAAGAGTGAATTTGTAAGAGCACAGGTAGTGTTCCTCGGCCATGTAGTAGGGCAGGGTCAAGTACAACCAGTGACCGCCAAGGTAGAAGCTATCGATCACTTCCAAGTCCCAAAGGGGAAGAAAGAGCTGATGAGATTCTTAGGTATGGCGGGGTGGTACCGGCGGTTCTGTAAGAATTTTTCGGATGTGGTAGCCCCTTTAACGAGTTTGTTGAGAAAGGAGACCCCATTCGTTTGGGATGGCAAATGTCAGGCGGCCTTTGCCCATGTCAAAGCGATACTAATGAGCTCTCCGGTCCTAACCGCTCCGGACTTTCAGGCACCTTTCAAGTTGGCCGTAGATGCAAGCGATGTGGGGGCTGGAACGGTCTTGTTACAGGAAGATGAGGATGGGGTGGACCACCCCGTGTGCTACTACTCCAAAAAGTTCAATAAACATCAGGCAAATTATGCCACCGTGGAGAAAGAGACCCTGGCTCTCCTGCTAGGGCTTCAACATTATGAGGTGTATTTAGGAATCACGTCCTTTCCCATAAAGGTCTTTACGGATCACAACCCCTTAACCTTCATTCAAAGAATGAAAAATAAAAATCAGAGGTTGATGAGATGGAGTTTGGCTTTGCAGGGGTTCAACTTGGAAATTGAACATGTACGGGGCCGGGACAATGTCGTGGCGGACGCTTTGTCCAGATTGAGTTAATCTGGGGGGGGGGGGGGGGGGGTTGAGTTATCTGGTTGGTTTCTCCAAATTGGCCGGCAAAGAAAGTTTTCGCTGGGTTCGAACTTTCTTTCTTGAAGGGGGGGAGTGTTACATATTTATGTGAATGTATGTGAATTACCATTCAGGTCTTTGCTTATCCATGTGTAGTAGATTAAGGGTTGTTGTGGTTGGAGGGTCAGGAGCCCTTCTGAAAAAG
Organism: Myxine glutinosa; assembly: GCF_964187855.1. Lineage (NCBI taxonomy): Eukaryota > Metazoa > Chordata > Myxini > Myxiniformes > Myxinidae > Myxine > Myxine glutinosa. The sequence continues at coordinate 76,143,433 of NC_136261.1, read as the reverse complement.
TGTCCGGAAACGGAAGTGACCGGAAACGGAAGAAGAAAAGACACGAGGAAGAAAAGCGACGAGTATTCTTCTTCCTCGCCCCGCTCCGACGAAAGGTGGGATCGACCTTGCGCCGCGTGGAAAAGCGGCGTTCCGAAGCCCGTCTGGCAAGAGGAGTTACCGGGACGTGTACCTACCCGGTGGAGACGTCAAGTTGACGTGGGGCCGTGCATCGACCCCGCGTCTGGCACCGTTCGCGGCACCGTCTAAACAGACGCGTACGGGTCGCACGTTGGGGCCTAACACGCCTTGCAAGCGGCGTGGGGCTTTTGGCTTGCTTTACCGTACCCGCTTCGCGTGGCCACGAGGGGCTGCAGCCGCGGTGCCTGGTACGATACCTGCCCGGTGGAAACACGTCCACCCGGGGTTCGTTCAACCGCCCGAGTGCGGCGACGCCGACCAGCATCTTGGTCAGGAGGGGCCCAGAGACATTGTGAGGGGCAGAGACCAAAAGGGGGTCGTGAGTACAGAAGGGGACACACATATATAAGATGGCCATCTTAATCATATAGGGAATTGATTGTGGATTGGGAATTGTTGATGGTTGTTTGTTGTTGATTGCTCGGGGAATATCCGTGATTGTATCATTGAAATTGTATGATATCCTTACCCTGGAAATATATCATTGAACATCAGTTTCTCTTGGGTGGAATTCATAGGGATTGCGTTGCGAAAGCGCATATATAATACTACTTTCTGGCGAAGGTCCTCTCACGGTCCGGGGGTCACCGAGACCAGGTAGTCACCGAGGGGACCACATAACAGAAGCCACTCAGTCTTTGTTGACTTGTGGGTTCCAAACATTGTTCTCAATGCGGCATTTAACTGAACATCGATGGCCTTCGTATGCGCACTCGCCAACCAGACTGGCGCACAATAAATGTTTTAGGTCGGGGCCCTGTGCTACAAGTGCAATGTCATCAGAATATGCGAGTTTGAAGGAGGTCGTCATTGGCAGGTCACTGGCATAGAGGTTATAGAGGGCAGATCCTTGAGGGAGGCCATCGTTTAATGTTCAAACACGGCTGGTTTTGCCATTGAGGCTGACTGACTAACATATTCATGTTCGATACTTTCCGGGTGTCGTAGAAAGCTGAAATTTGCCGTGCCGACGGACATTGAAGCCAATACACTGGGAAAATCACGGAACCATCAGAAGGCGTCTGTAAATGAAAATGTATATTTTTAAAAACCGTAAGTGCATCCGTAAAAAAATAAAAATAATTTAGAAACCACAATCGATTTCTAGCATTTGAAAATTTTAATTTATATAACTGTAAACTGTGAAATAAACACGACAATAATGTAATAATGTCCATAACGGAAAGAAAGAAATGAAAGAAAGAAAAAAAAATGATGTTTTCTGGTTGTGATTGGTGGATGTAACACAATGTGTCCATGTGGCAAACGGCACTTGTTGAGCCCAAATACAATCTGGTCTCACCAGTCACAGTTGTTAGATCTAAAAATGGATGATAAGACGTTTATGAAGCCAAAAGTTATGAAAAACCTTGCAGATGAAGGCTCAATCAAATTCCAAACTGGAGGGTTCATAGAACATGATACCCCACGCAGTGTTTAGGTATATAATTAAATTCGCATAAAACGATTTAAAAGATTGTTTGTGTCCCTTATACAGTGTATTAAGATGACGTTGAGTCACAGTTTAGGAGATGGAGGCTTTATTAATCATATAGAAAGTGGTATCAATCGGCATCATACATAGCCATATTGGCGGCCTCTTCTTCACCCCGATACTGCACCCTCTCACATGCCATGCCCACTTATGTGAAATATCAATATATAGCATGGTTCTTGGAAGTAAGTATTATGAAGGTGATTTGTGTTTTACAGTGTTCAAGTACATAATTAAATTCAAATAAAGGCTTAAAGAAGTTTAAAGGTGTATACATAAATTAATTCCAGGTTTTACCACCGTTTTGCCCAATGTCTATTTAACTTTTGTTCCTATTGTTTGTGTCATTCATGACGTCTTTCAAAACAGTAAGTTTCCTGTTTGGAAGGATTTTCAATTTTGTTTGACTGCCATTATATCGCTCCACTCTGCACATGTAGGATCTGTTCAAATTGAGAGCCAATATATGGTAAAATTAGAACCTTGTCTTTCTATTCGTGTTCAAAATATAACATTCATTTTAAATGAGTTATTCCTTGATCATAAACTGAAAACCAAAATAAAGAGCAACTACTGCACTGTAATCCCAAGAAGGAAGCCAGGCATAACAATACACATGCACATAAACATACATATACAGATATATTATGTACTTGTAAAAGCTATTCTATTTGAAGTTATAACCTTAACTTATAAGCAATTGACTGATTTCCCACCTGTCAGGATCAACAGCTGGTTTTGATTGAGGTTTTGATCCTTTCAGCCCAAAACCTCTCGAAGACATCTTTTCAAGACATGTTCTAATTGCTTAACCCCGCTTTTTGCTTCATGTGTGTGGGGTAATAAATATTCTATAGGTAGCTCTACATCCCTGTCCGAAGGAGAAAGATGGAAATCCCACTGGATATTTTCATTGTGTGCTGGCAGGGTGGTCTCATTCCTTGTTTTTGGTTAGCTGTATAATTTCCACAACCTGGATTTAGTGAGGCTGCAAGAACAGGATAGAGGTAGTATATTCACTTTCAGTTATCTTATTCTGGTATGGCATGTCAAACAATAACTAGATGGTATTCTTTGAATACTTACCCTGTGCAGTCAACTTGGTGCAAGCAAACTCTTCTGTTTTTGAACGCTTTTTTTATTTGATCCAATGTGGCTGGCAGACCACGTGAGCGATGTCATCATAAATTTATATTCTCTAAATAATTGTTGCATCCCCCATCCAAAACCTTGATCTTTTCTACCCCCGCTAATTTCGGTCCCCTTGTGTTTTATACCTCTCCCCCCCCCCCTCCCCTTCCCATGCCTCCTGCCCCCAAGCCCTCTCCCTCCCACACTTCTCCCTGCTCTCAAATGTTGTGGTTGTGTGCTTCCCCTTCTCTCCCCATCTTGTCTTCCGCTCCCTCTTTTTGTATATTTTGTTTGTTTGTTTGGTTGATTTGTTTGTGAAATAAATGTTTTCTCTTTCACGAGTCTCGATTCAGTATACCAAAAAAAAAAAAAAAAAAGGCCCCTCCGGTGTACACCAGTAGGGGACTAATAACTCAATATGGGGAATAGGTGTTGTTAACGATGACGTCATAATTCGACAGGGACAACGCTTAGTCTGATCAGTTTGAAATTTATTGAGCATGATATATGAGGATAAGAGATGGTGGTGAACAGCTGTTTTAAAGACCTGGAGGGTGGAGTGGGATTGAAGAGAGTGAGGGAGTTTGTTCCAGAGGCGGGAGAAAAGAGGAATGAAGGAGTGAAGGTGAGCAGAAAGTCTTGATTTTGGCAGTTTTTTTTTTTTTTTTTTTTTTGTATACTGAATCGAGGCTCGTGAAAGAGCTAACATTTATTTCACAAACAAATCAACCAGACAAACAAAACACACAAAAAGAGGGAGCGGAAGACAAGATGGGGAGAGAAGGGGAAGCACACAACCACAACATTTGAGAGCAGGGAGAAGTGTGGGAGGGAGAGGGCTTGGGGGCAGGATTTAACCATAAACTATAGGTTTGCACTCCGTCCCTCTGTCTGTCAGTCCGTCCGTCCGTCCGTCCGTCCGTCCGTCCGTCACGCAAAGAACAGTTTTCCAGACTTTTTTTCTAAACTCTTAATGCTAATGATTTCAAACTTGGTACATGGTTTCCTCATGATAAGTTACAGATCAAGTTCGAACTTCACGACGTTTCGAACATTTTGACAAAGTTATGGCACTTTGAGCTTTGGTAATTCCCCCAACAGTTTTCCGGACGACAGACTGCCAGTAGGGGATATGTATTGCAGCGCAAATGTATATGTATTGTATTGTTGTGCAAAATTGTTGTGCAAATGTATATGCAATACAAATATGTATTGCAGAATGCTTGTTTACAATGAGCCACGTTTCAATTTTTAAAATGCTGACATGGCACACACTTTACACACACGTCAAAAATCGTCAGAATTTTACCAAATTGGTTTTGGTCGTGTGTTAATATACCTCAGCGATTGACAAATCTGAAATCAGAATTTTATTTGAGGTCAAAATGACCCCGTGAGGTCGCTCCGTACTTTTCCTGCTCGTCATGTGCAGTGTGATAATTAATTCCATGCCCACGCTAGAGGACTCTTCTTCTTCACGCAATAACAACTTCTAGCTTCCAGACCGTATGTCCAATCATCTTGAATTTTTTCACACTTGTTACACTTCATTACCTCTACTATAATATAAAGTTTGATGTCAATCAATGAAGCGGTTCAAGAGTTATAAATTTTTTAATATTTTCGTTTAATTATTTATATCTGCCAAACCACGTCACCCATCGCAAATTCCAAAAGGTCATTTTAGCAGACTGATATGCTGAACGCATCTGTGAAGTTTCCCCTCAATAGGATCAAAAATGAGGGAGGAGCTAGGTTTTAAAAGTTTATGCTTAAAAACGTCATAACTCCGAAACCATGTGATGCATGACGTCATGCTCGCTGACTTTTTGTTCATCATGGGTATGCGATTCTGCCTGCAAAGTTTGGCCTCGATCTGTTCAGTCGTTTTGGAGAAAATTGGAATTTAGTGGTTTTTCAGGCTTTTCACTCAAAACAATATGGCGGCCGAACCACGTGACATACGACGTCATAATTTTATTTCTGTATCAATTTATACCGAGAAGATGCTCAATAAATTTCATCCTGATCGGATAAAGTTTTTTACTTGTCGAATTATGATGTCATCATTCACATGTTATGCCGCATGGAGAGTTCTTTGCAATGAGACCTGCCTCAATTATTTCTGTGCAGCGGTTTTTGAGATATGGAGGTGCAAAGTTTTTTTCAAGATGGCGCCGGTACCACGTGACCTGTGAGGTCATAATATTCACTAAAATATTCTCCAGGAGGAGGTCCTCCTGTGGTGAAAATTTCATGTCAATCCAATGGTTGCCGAGAAAATGAATTTTAAAATGCTGACACGGCACACACTTTACTTTACTGAAATGCAGACACGCGTACCCGAATGTACATACCCGAATGCTTAACCCTGCCTTTCTCTTCGCGAGCACAGGGTAAAAATTGGAATGAAGGCCAGTTCCAGCTCTTTGTGACCATTCAATACCTATACTATAAGAGAGAGGTGGCCGAACATATATTCGCCAAACTTTCAGACTCATCAGTGAGTGCTGCGGAGTATTTTAGGCAAAAATAGAATTAATTTCGAAAAGAAAAGTTGGATTTTTTTGGATTTTTCTCTCTGTGTACTATATAAGAGATTGTAGCGGTTACCGCTGGATGCACACAATCGCCTTGCACCGGCCAGAACACGGCCAGACGCGCCTCTCCCGGGCATGCCCGGACTCACTGTTCCCGGGCACGCCCGAACCTCCCGGGCACGCCCGGTCTCGTCTTTCCCGGGCATGCCCGCTATCGCCTTTCCAGGGCTTGCCCAGAGCGTCCGGGCATGCCCGCTCTCGCCTTTCCAGGGCTCGCCCAGAGCGTCCGGGCATGCCCGCTATCGCCTTTCCAGGGCTTGCCCAGAGCGTCCGGGCACGCCCAGCCTCGACTTGCCAGTGCTCGTCCAGAGCGCCCGGGCACGCCCAGCCTCGACTTGCCAGGCCGCAGCCAAACACGCCCGGGCAGGTCCAGACTCGCCTTTCCAAGGCTCGCCCTTGACACCCGGGCATGCCCGGTATAGCTTTTCCCGGGCAAACTTCCCGACATAAATGTGTATATATATTGTTGCCCGATAAACGGGCTTGTGAGAATACCTGAGCTGTTTTGTTTCAATAAAGCAACTCGGACGAATTCCGTCTTTGGTCGCGTCAATTCTTTCGACTCGCGTTGGAGCGCAGTTCCTTCAAGATGTTTGTGTGCGTGTCACAAATTTTCTCAGAGATGGCGGAATGAATCTTTGTCAAACCGTCGTTATTTACTTTTAACGATGTGCACACACCAGGAACAAAATAATGCTATCAGTCGGTGATAGCATGATAGGGAATGGAAAAGAGGATGGAACAAAGTTGGGATGGGAAGGGAGGAGGGGAAAGCAAAGATGGGACAGACTTGCAATCTCTTGTTTAAGTTTGGTTGGATTTCGTGTAAACAGGTTCCTAAAGCATTGGAAATTGTGTGAAATCATTAAAATAAATAAACAAGAAAGAACAATTGGAGATTGCAGACCCTTGCCAGAACATGTTCGTGTGGTGTTTGTTAGAGTTGCTGTGTCTGTGTGGTGTATTGATGATGTAGATTTATGTTCATACAGCACACAAACAGACCTTTTTGGTTTTATTGTATCGATTCACATTCCAATCATATGTATTTTATTGACGTACTCACATTCCAATTGTACGTTCTCTATAAACGTACGCACCTTCTAATATAATACATACACTACAGATAAAAACACATTCCTAATAGCATGTACTTTCTTGACATAATTGATTTTGATGTACCATACACTTTATAGAGCGTTGAATGCTGCCAAAGCAGTTTCTTGGCTACATTTATACTGGGTGGTTTGCCATTGCCTTCCCAGCATTGTTTGTTCATGCTATTTCCTTTTAAATGCTGAATGTCGAGCATACCTTTGATTTTCATTCCAACCAGAAAAACCTTCCAACCATCAAAAACACCTGGGACATCAAAAATTTACACTCCGCCTATGAGTAGCGGATCATGTGTGTGAAGTTTTGTGTTCATCGGATAAGGTTCGTTTTTCTATCCAAGGTGGCTGCCAAACCACGTGACTGATGACGTTTTATTTTTCAACATTATATCCCCATGGGTAGTCAAACAAATGTTTAAAATTTCGCATCGATCCATTCAGTGCTTTCAGAGAAAAACAATAATTTCATTTCTGCAGTTTTTTCATAAAATCCAATATGGCTGCCAGACCGTGTGACATATGACATAATCGTTTTCAAACTTTTTCTCCAATGTTGGTAGACATATGTGTGTGGAGTTTCGTGTCGATCTAGTAAGCTATTGGGGAAAGGATTTTTGAAGGTTTTCATTTTCAATCCAATATGGCTGCCAAACCACATGACCAATGATGTCATCAATTTAATTATCACATGCAATTTTTGTGTAGATCACGCTCAAGAAATTTCAAACTGATCAGATCGAGCGTTTTGTTTTTTTTGTTTGTTTTTTTGTATACTGAATCGAGGCTCGTGAAAGAGCTAACATTTATTTCACAAACAAATCAACCAGACAAACAAAATATACAAAAAGAGGGAGCGGAAGACAAGATGGGGAGAGAAGGGGAAGCACACAACCACAACATTTGAGAGCAGGGAGAAGTGTGGGAGGGAGAGGGCTTGGGGGCAGGAGGCGTGGGAAGGGGAGGGGGGGGGGGGGAGAGGTATAAAACACAAGGGGACCGAAATTAGCGGGGGTAGAAAAGATCAAGGTTTTGGATGGGGGAGGATAAGAGATGGTGGTGAACAGCTGTTTTAAAGACCTGGAGGGTGGAGTGGGATTGAAGAGAGTGAGGGAGTTTGTTCCAGAGGCGGGAGAAAAGAGGAATGAAGGTGAGCAGAAAGTCTTGATTTTGGCAGTTTAACCATAAGAGGGTTGCAGGCAGATCTTGTGCGACCTGTAGGAATATTTGGGGGACAGAGCCCAGAGAGGGCTGGGGAGGCAAGGCCAGAGAGGAGTCGGTAGCAGACGGAAAGACCACCAACCTGCCTGCGGTGAGTGAGTGAAAGGCCCTTGGAGTTAGCTTCGTCGCAGGAGATTCCAATGATTCTGAACGCTTTGGTTTCAACAGCGTGAAGACGGGCTAGGTGTGAGGCAGGAGCACCAGACCAGAGGGGAGAGCAGTATTCCATAGAGCTGCGGATGAAAGCCTTGTATGTGGTGAGGAGCTCAGGTGTGCCAAGGAAGGACTTCGCACGACGGAGGATGCCCAGTCGGCGACTGGCTTTGGAGGCCAGATTTGAAATGTGGTTTTCCCAGGAAAGATCATGGCAAATAGTGAGACCCAAAAGCTTGAGTGACAGAACTTCTTGGAGAGGATTATTCAGAAAGTGGATGGGAGGGTTTTCCAGTCGGTCTTTTCGGAGAGACATCGTAAGAGTGTGAGATTTATCAGGATTGAAAGACATGTTCCATTTGTTTGCCCAGTCTGTGATTTTGTCCAGGTCTGCAGAGAGTGAGGAGGCTGCAGACTGCCGATCTCAGGGATGAGGAATGGAGCGACAGAGAGTAGAGTCGTCAGCAAAGAGATAGAGAGGATTTTCAAGAGAGTCAGAGAGATTCCCCATGTATATTTAAGATGTCATAATGAAGGCACCATTTATTGGTTCATAGTTAGATGTCATATTCATTTCTCAGTTAGATGTCATAATTTCTTAGTTCCCGCCACGTTTTTCAGGCCTGGTTTCCAGGCCTCGAGGCTTTGTTGTCTCCTCTCGGCAGTCGTTTGTGGTCCATTTACTTTCGTTCTCTCACTGTTTTTTTTCAGTCTTTTTTTTCACCCCATACTTCCCTGAACATCTTACCCTTTGTTTAAAGTCTTAATACAAAAAAAAAAACGAATTTCCTTCTCTACCTGTGTTCCTTCGTTAAGGATGCTTAATCCCCCTTAGGAATCTTTCATGCCCTCATTTAGGGATTTTTTTTCCCCAGATAGTTTTCACAGTTTAGTTTTAAAATGTTTAAACTTTCCCCTGAAGTGTTGTATTATGTTGTATATTATAACACAATTTTCTTCTTCTTCTTTAAAAGGTTGTTATGGATTTGCTCACTAAATCTCTTCATTTCAAATAAAAATTCAATCTCTTTCAGTTCTTCCTTCCTACATTCCCTAAACTCACCTGCATTCCACTGCTCCTCCAACGTTTTCAAACGGATCTCTGACTTGAAAATCACAAGAAACTCATTTTGCAAAAAATGTTCGTCTTCCATGATCGTCCAACACTTTCGAAAATCCAAACTCATCCTTCCCCTCCTAACCTCCCCCCCCCCCCCCCTTTCCCATCCCTTTCAAATCTCCCACCTTGCCCTCCACTCCTAAACTCCCCCCACACCCCTCCCTCCTAAACTCACCCCTCCTTTCCCAAACTCCCACCTCACCCCTCCCCTCCTAAATTTCCTCCTCACCCCTCCATTTCAAAACTCCCCCTCCCCCCTCCCCTTCAAATCTCTCCCCTCCACTTCAAATCTCCCCACCCTCCTTTTTTAGCCAATGCTCCCCTCTCACTCCTCCTCCTCAAAGGGTCCTCCCCACTTACTCTCCCTTTCAACTCTTACCTCCATCTCCTCCAACCTTCTTCCATGCTCTGCCCCCCCCCCCTCAAACAACACCTCACTGTGCCTCATCCAATCACCATCAAACCTTTTGTCCTCCTCCTCTTTCCCTTTCTCATAGGTCTTCTGAAATCTCTGACACACTATCAACATCTCTCCCTACCTCCCCCTCCTCTTCCTCATCTTACCCTACCCCTCCCCTCCCCTCCCCTCCCCTGTATCCGATGCTCCTCCTTCCTCTTCCTTTATGGTATGGACCTCAAACATCCGGGGCCTTCGCTCAAACCTGATTGATCTCTCCATTCTGGCTGCTTCTGACAAACCAGACTTAATCTGCTGAACAGAAACTTTCCTCCTTCAAGATGTCTCTGATTCCTTCATATCTCTCCCTGGTTACTTCCTCATCTGGTATAATAGACCTGAGCCTCGTCCTGGTGGTGGGGTTGCTGTCTTTATCAAAAACTCTCTTCCTCATTCTCCCTGCACTGCCCCCTCTCAACCTCACCCCCAGGAGTACCTCTGGCTGCGGCTTCTCCTTCGCTCTCACCTTTTGTTCATATGTGTTCTGTACCATCCACCAAACAGTGATGACTCCATCTACATCTCGCTGTCTGATAATGTGGACCAACTTCTATCTACTCATCCCAACTCTCTCTTCCTCATATGTGGTGATTTCAATAATTGTCACCATGCCAGTTGGCTGGGTGTGGGTTCCTCTCTCACTAGCCATGGCTCCTCAGCAAAGGACTTCTGCGACTCACTGGGACTGACACAATCTGTCAATTTCCCCACCCGGATATCAGTCAATGGAGCATCTTCTCTTCCAGGCTTGGTTATGACAAACTTCCCTGTAAATGTCTGCTGCTCTTCTGCTCCAATCGGTTCTTCTGATCATTTGCTTGTTAAAGTGGATATCTCTCTGGCCATTCTCAGAGAGCCTCCTCAGCATCGACGAGTCTGGCATTTCACTCAGGCCAACTGGCACGGTCTTCAAGCAGCCATCAATCATCTGGACTGGTCTCCCATCTCGACCACCTTGACATCAACTCATCCTGGGAATTCTTCCAAAGTAAACTGCTCTCTCTCATGCACAGATTTAGCCCATCCCGTCTTCAGTTGTCATACCCTTCCTCCCATCCATGGTACACGGAATCTTGTGGTGAGGCAGTTGCCCTGAAACAACTTGCCTTCGCCTCCTGGAAGGCAATCTCATTTCCTTTCACAAACCCCGGAACAAGTGTGTGTCTACCCTCAGGAGAGCCAGGAAACAATATCTCTCCTCTCTCAAGACTGAACTCTCAAACCTGTCTCCCTCTTCCAAATCCTGGTGGCGTCTTGTCAAATCTGTTTCTGGTGTTTGTTCCCCCTCCATCCCCTCCCTTACCTCAAACGGCTACACAGCTGACTCCGCACGTGAAAAAGCTGAATGCCTCAACTCTGCGTTTGCCTCAAAATCTTGTGCCCCAAACCCGTCTCTCTCTGTACTCACCATACCCAGTCATACCCAGCTGCTCCTGGACTCTGTGGCCTTCTCTCCTGACAAGGTGGAGAAGCTTCTGTCAAACCTCGACTTTGATTCTGCAACTGGACCAGACGGCATCGGCCCACGGGTCCTAAAATCCTGCTCTGCCGCTCTTTCACATCCTCTCTCTCTCTGTTCTCTTCACCCTCTCGTTTGCTCAAGGTCATCTGACATCTGCTTGGAAATAAGCAAACAATACCGCTTTACACAAAAAATGTGTAAAAACAGATCCTTGCAACTACAGACCAATCAGCCTGCTCCCAATTATATCAGCAAAGTCATGGAATCCACCATTGCTTCAGATATCAAATCATTCCTCTTCTCCAATGGCTTGATCTCTGATCATCAATTTGGATTCAGACCAGGTCACTCTACTCTGGACATGCTGATTCTGCTGTCTCAACAATGGATGATGGAGGTCCTCAATGTCAAACAGGAAATTAGAGCCGTCTCCCTTGACATACAGTCACGTGAAAAAGTAAGTACACCCCATGTAAAGTTTTGACTTTTTCAACATATTTCAACATACAGCTATTTGATCTTCATTTCAACAATATTGACAGATAACGGTGATATAACATAACAAATATCATGAAACATTTACATTTTGTAGTCCATTGTATAATTTAAATAAACATAAATGCAAATTTCGCATGTGGAAAAAGTAAGTACACCCCTTCATTTATCACTACTTCAAATACCGAAAATTAGAATCAGGTGCACTAGCTCAGGTGCAAATGATGAGAACATCGTCAGAGAGGATCTTGGAGGAACCTGTCTAATTTAAACCTCAGATATTTCGTTTGGTTTGCTCTTTGTTGTTGAAGTGTGCGGCGTCACCATGCCAAGATCAAAAGAGCTCTCTGAGGCCTTCAGAAAGAAGGTGATAGATGCCGACGAGTCTGGGAAGGGATTTAAAAAGATCTCCAAACAATTTGAAATCAATCATTCGACTGTCCGGAAGATCATCAACAAGTGGAGAAGATTCCAAACAACTGCCAACTTGTTCAGGCCAGGCCGCCCCAGCAAGTTCAGCCCGAGAGCAGACCGCAAGATGCCGAAGGAAGTCTCTAAGAACCCCAGAATGTCATCACGGGACCTACAGCTAGCTCTTGCCACTGTTGATGTCAAAGTGCACGAGTCTACCATTAGAAAGAGGCTGCACAAATTTGATCTACATGGGAGCTGTGCCAGGAGGAAACCTTTGCTGTCCAGAAAGAACATCAGGGCAAAACTAAAGTTTGCCAATGAACACCTCGGCAAAGACCAGCACTTCTGGAACAATGTGCTCTGGACAGATGAGTCAAAGGTAGAGCTATTTGGCCACAATACCAGAAGACATGTTTGGCGATAACCAAAGACAGCATTTCACCACAAGAACCTGATACCAACTGTAAAGCATGGTGGTAGAAATATTATGGTTTGGGGCAGCTTTGCTGCATCAGGGCCTGGGCAGCTCACCATCATGGAATCCACTATGAATTCTTCATTGTACAAGAGGGTGCTTGAGGATAATGTGAGGCCATCTGTCGGAAAGTTGAAGTTCACCCGAAGGTGGACCTTGCAACATGACAATGACCCTAAACATACCAGTAAATCCACCAAGGAATGACTGAAAAGAAAGAAATGGAGGGTTCTGTAATGGCCAAGTCAAAGCCCAGATCTAAATCCCATCGAGATGTTGTGGGGGGGTTTGAAACGAGCTGTGCCTGCAAGAAACCCCTCAAACATCGCACAGCTGAAATAATTCTGCATGGAGGAGTGGGCAAAAATTTGTCCCAGTCGATGTCAGAGACTGGTAGACAGTTATAAGAAACGCCTACTTGAGGTTGTTTCTGCCAAAGGGGGCAATACGACCTATTAGAGCCAAGGGTGTACTTACTTTTTCCACATGCGAAATTTGCATATATGTTTATTTAAATTATACAATGGACTAAAAAATGTAAATGTTTCATGATATTTGTTACATTATATCACCTTTATCTCTCAATATTGTTGAAATGAAGATCAAATAGCTGTATGTTGAAATATGTTGAAAAAGTCAAAACTTTACACGGGGTGTACTTACTTTTTCACGTGACTGTAGCACGTGCCTTCGATGCGGTCTGACACCCAGCTCTGCTCACCAAACTCTCCTCCTATGGTATCCATGGAAATCTCCACACATGGCTTGCGGACTTCCTCTCTGGTCATAGTCAACGTGTGGCCCTGAATGGATTCCTCTCATCTCCTGTTCAGCCTTCCTGTTCAGGCTGGAGTTCCCCAAGGCAGTGTTCTGGGCCCTGTGCTTTTTCTGGTCATCAATGATCTCTCCGACTCTGGAAAATCCTCTCTATCTCTTTGCTGATGACTCCACTCTCTGCCGCTCCATACCTCATCCCTCAGATTGGCAGTCTGCAGCCTCCTCACTCTCTGCAGACCTGGACAAAATCACAGACTGGTCAAACAAGTGGAACATGTCTTTCAATCCTGACAAATCTCACACTTTCTATGTCTCTCCGAAAAGACCGTATGGACAACCCTCCCATCTACTTTCTCAACAATCCTCTCCAAGAAGTTCTGTCACTTAAGCTCTTGGGTCTCACAATCTGCCATGATCTTTCCTGGGAAAACCACATTTCCAAGCGGGCCTCCAAAGCCAGTCGCCGACTGGGCATCTTCCGTCATGTGAAGTCCTTCCTTGGCACACCTGAGCTCCTTCCTGCACATACAAGGCTTTCATCCGTAGCTCAATGGAATACTGCTCTCCCCTCTGAGCTGGTGCTCCTGCCTCACACCGAGCTCGTCTTCACGCTGTTGAAACCAAAGCTTTCAGAATCATTGGAATCTCCTGCGATGAAGCTAAATCAGAGGGCCTTTCACTCTCTCACCGCAGGCAGGTTGGTGGTCTTTCTGTCTTCTACCGACTCCTCACTGGCCTGGCCCCCGCAGCCCTGTCTGTGCTCTGTCCCCCAAATACTCCTGCAGGTTGCACAATCAGCTACAATCTGATTGCTACTACAAATCAGCTACTACAAACCAATCAGCCTGCTTGATCTGCCAGCAACCCTCTTCTGGTGAAACTGCCAAAATCAAGACTCTCTGCCCACCTTTACTCTTTCATTCCTCTTTACTCCCGCCTCTGGAAGAAACTCCCCCACTCTGTTCAATCCCAATCCTCCCTTCAGGTCTTTAAAACAGCTGTTCACCACCATCTCTTGTCTTCCCCCATCCAAAACCTTGGTCTTTTCTTCACCCATTAATTCACACCAGATCCACCTTTCTGAAATACCGACTTCTTTCCTCGAAGTCCTCGCTGTGTCCATGGTTTTTGTTTTTTTTTTGTTTTTTTTACTCCATGTGTTTTTATTACCCGGACCTGAACCAAAATCTAATCAATTTGTTCTTGTCATTTAACCAAATCATCCACCAAGTTTTATGAGAATCTGTCTTCAACTTTTTAAAATATGCTCGTTTTTTGGATGATCGTTTTTTTACTTTATCTCTCGATGGTGAAGAATCACTTGAAAAAAATTCACGGATCCGGATTTTTTACGAAATCCAATAAATTAGTCCTCGTCACACACCCAACCTGTCCACCAAGTTTTGTCCAAATCCGTCCATACCATTTGAGAGATCCTGCTCACAGACAGACAAACAAACAACCGGGGGTGCACACATAACCTCAGTCACCTTGGTTGGTGGGTGTAATAAGAAGTGACAATTACTATTACTCAACATAGAACGTGACAATCACAGGAAGCAGGTAAATGAGTTCAACAATAAAAACATCATTGTTCTTCTATCATGAGTGCGTCACCACCAAATGGGTTTTGAGTGCAGGCAATCAAAGCGTCGCATTCATCTTGCAGCGCATCCGTGATTCCAAAAGGTAGCTCGAGGACCGTAATCAAGAGGATCGACTTTACCTGCAAATATCGCCAGCGCGTTCCCAAAACGTTCCGGACGCAAAGGCGGGAATGGGGGTGAGTTGGGCGAAGCGAACAAACGGGAAGGAAACGGTCGAGAAACAAAGGGCACCTTTAGTGCCATTCAACGACGGCGATCCTCCAGACAGGTGCGCGCACGATGTGCGGGTAGACCGGACACCTGCACACGGTGTGCGGCCGGGGAATACCCGATGCCCTTTTTCCCGATTCAGGGGAGACAATGGCTTCGGCTCTCTCTATCACGGCGCTCGCAGGAAAGGCCAGAGGAGGAGAGTCGCGTTCGCCTGGAAAGGTTCTTTTCATCAAGTCTAAAGACCCTCTGTCCCTAATCAACGTTGCCCTCATTAACACATGAAAGCCTTTAGTGCTTTTTTTTTTTCATCTTGAATGCGGAGACTTTGCAGCCTCCACCTCCCACAGCCCCTGAGTCCCTACGCCCACGCGCGCCGCGAGCGCTTCCCATTTACACGTCTCGCGCCGTCATCAGGACACTTTTCCCACCCGCCGAGCCCGTTTCCGCCCGGATAATGAGCATTTTGAGCGACACAAACAACCGTCTGATTTTTCCCAAACACTCGAGCGTCAAACGCCGCGGGTCCGCGTGTGCTTCGTGCCCGAGTGGCACAAATGATGGTGCTGGGACTTGATGGCGAACGGGAACGGGATTAGCATTCCAGGCCATTCCGGCACCGTCAACTCCCTTCCTACCAGCAAATGGTGGCCGCTTGGATCCGCAAACGAGTCCCGGAATCACGAGCTAAAATGGGAACACCAACCAAACAGGGCAACCCAACCCGTACCCGTCTGGTTGAGCGGTGCAACTATAACGTCCTTGTGTTCGATCCAACAAGCTCTTCCCGAACCCCCACTTACCAACTGGCCCGAAAGTAGGAATGCAAAACCAAAAGCCACCATTCATGAACCGTGTCCCGAAATTAAAGGAACGTCACGTTACTTTACGTTCATTCCGAGGATTTAGACCGAGGATTGCTTTGTGGAAGTCTCATCCGCATTAGATTATTTGATTTTTCTTATAGTAAAGGACAAGTCTGCAGAGGTAGGGATGCAGCTCGAGGTTTGCACACCAAGGTGAAAATTTTGAAGAAAATTAAATTTGCGAATGCTATGAGGAGGGAGGATGACGAGAGAGAGAGAGGGAGAGAGGGAGAGAGAGAGAGGGAGAGAAGGAGAGAGAGAGAGAGAGAGAGAGAGAGAGAGAGAGAGAGGTGCTTGGAGAGAGAGAGGGGGAGAGAGGAAGAGGGAGAGAGAGAGAGAGAGAGAGAGAGGTGCTTGGAGAGAGAGAGGGGGAGAGAGGAAGAGGGAGAGAGAGAGAGAGAGAGAGAGAGAGAGGTGCTTGGAGAGAGAGAGGGGGAGAGAGGAAGAGAGAGAGAGAGAGAGAGAGAGAGAGATGCTTGGAGAGAGTAAGGAAAGAAGTTTCAGGGGAGAAAAAAAATGTACATGAAGGTGGGTGGCGGGAGTGAGAGGTCTTGAAACACTCTGCCATATTGTGCAGATCCATTAAATAGTCCATCCCAACACCACCACATCACAAATTTCCTACTGGAAACACTCCATTCTTGAAACACTCCGCCATATTGTGCAGATCCATTAAATAGTCCATCCCAACACCACCGATTGTTGGCTTAGCCTGGTGTTGGCTTAGCGGTTCGGGTGCCAGCTTGGGATCCTATGATCCTGGGTTCGAATTCCGGTCGATCGCTGAATTAACGCCAGGGGGGTTGACTCAGCCTGTCATCCTTCCGAGGTCGGCAAATTGAGTACCAGTTCACTGGTAATTCCCTGTGTGTCGCAAAAGGCGACTAACAGGGTTAGCGGCAGGAAGAGCATCCAGCTGTAAAACATTGCTTCAAAAAGGGGACCACGATTCCCGAAAAAGGCCAACCCCCGCTCTGTGGGGGAAAATTGCCTCTAAAGGCGGATCCCAACACCACCACATCACAAATTTCCTGCTGGAAACAGTCCATTCTTGAAACACTCTGCCATATTGTTCAGATCCATTAAATAGTCCATCCCAACACCACCACATCACAAATTTCCTGCTGGAAACACTCAATATTCAAAACAAGACAACAGCATTTGCCAAAGTGAACACTTAAATTTATTAAATTAATATAAAGGTCCAGCAGTTATAAAATAGTATATTATATTTATATTTAAACTATATACACAATCATCAATGGCAGCAAAACATATATATATATATATTTATATATATATATATATATATATATATATATATATATATATATATATATATATATATATATATATATATATATATATATATATATATATATATATATAATGCCGTCACACAGTGCATTTATTGTGGGTTCCAGCAGTCCTTGGACAATCCTCAAGCTCGCACCGCCTTGCTCCCACCGCAAGCGACAATCAGCATCCAGAATCGAGTTCGCAACGAAATACTGACTCGGGGGAGGTGAAAACATAAATAAATAATAATATACTTATAGCATTTTGCTGCGTTGGGAGGAGGGCGTTGTTTGACTCGGGCGGACTGCAAACACCACGTGGTCGAATGCAACCGCTAAGGAAACCCCTGGAAACGACCTGTTTCAGTTAGGGACAGCACATGGCGAAGGAAACGGTGCGGGTGTTAGTTTCGTCGGACTTTTGCAACTTGTGTTTGTGTACCACTTCCTCGCAAGGTAATATATAGTCGGTGGCGAATAAGAGGAGCACTCGAACAAAGCGAACAGACATCTGCATAGGCTAAAAGGAACCAAAACAGTCAATTTCTTTGTGGTGTAGAAAACGAAACAATGCAACAGCAACAACAACAACAACAAAAAAGAAAAACACAAAAGTTAAAACTATGTGATTCAAGTATTCGTAGATCATATCCACAACAGATTAAATTATAACACTCTCCGATATGAACTCTGTAATATTTACAGTTAACACTCTCTTGATATTAAGTTCGTCCCTGAGTGTAAAATGGCAGGTTAACAAAAACCTCCGTGTGCAAGTTTGAGGCTCAAATGAACTTCCTGAATCTCCGGTATCGTTTACCTCATTGACACAACAAATCACCAGCTCGCCGCACACCTTGGGCACTCCCACGAACACCATTGGGCATCACCGATCGGTCAACCATAGTGGTCGACGCCGAGAGACAACGGGCAGTTGTTGCTGGGCCGCAAAGGGCTGCGACGTAATCTGCCGTGACGTTCCACGAAATGCGGGAGTCGTAAGTTATAGCAAGAGGTATGGGTACAACCTCACGGGCAGGTAAAGCTAGGCGTAAGATATATCATGAGGTAATGGATGCAAGTGGATTAATTATAGCGAACAGCCTTTCAAGTTAAGTGAACTGGAATACCTCACCCAGAAAATCCTCCTTTCGACGAATGTGGGTTGAAGACGAAGAAAATGAGAAGACATTTTGCGACAGTAAGTTCAAAAGAAATATTGAGAGCAAACACTTTTCGCGGTTAAAAAAAAGAAGGTCTGCTTCCATCAATGCACAGCTTAGCACATCCATAGTTTGCACCGCTGCTGGTTGCGAGTGAAACGCATATGTGAGCATTAGGATTGTATCATTGGCCAAAGAGGAAACACTTCCAAAGTTTACTTCAGACGGACAGGGGAAACGGACGATCGACGACGATCAACCGAAGCGTTCTCGTACGAGCATCATCAGTTTCTTCTTTCCTTTGTACGTTTGCTTTAAGTCATCCAAGAAACGCGTGAACTGCACATGCCCGTCTGGTGCTAGCATGAACGCCTCTCGGGCCTTCCCAAGAAATTCGACAAACTCACCGTAGTGACGCGGTGAGATTTGCGCAAGGCGCGAGCGTGCTGTTGCTATGTAGGCTGACAGAGTCATGGCCAAGAGTTGCCTCAAAGGAGGCCGGTCGATGGCAAGGGGTACAACACCCACCCGACCGCACGTCCTGCGGCCTAACACGCCGGGTGGGCTGAGAGTGCATCGTCGAAGTACGTCGGAGAGAACGGTCGGACAACCTACACTCTTGATGACCAGTGGAATCATGGCGGCGAGCTCGTTGCGGCCTAGAGAGTGACTGAGCGCACAGGCCCAAAGGACGTCATTGACAGCCGGGTGGCCTTCCTGGTTGTAGGCCACCGTGAGCCGGGACAATGCTAAGCCAGCGAGTTTATATGCACGCAGTGGGTAACCACGATGTTCCATGAAACGTGCCACGGCAAAAAGCTGCAGGTAGCCCAGTGCCCCAGCGTCTGCAGCTTCTAAGACCACACGGTAAGCTGCGTCGAAGGCCCGGGGATCTGGCTCGCAAAGAGTCAGGGCCGAGTAAGCACAGTTCTGGGGGTCCTTAGTAGCGCACTCGAGAGCCAGAGCTCGAGCCTGGCCAGCAAGCTCTTCCTGCTCCTCCTCGAGGCTTAACTGCTGCAAGAACAGACCGTGGGATGTCACAGCTGGTGCAACAATAGTTGTTGCTTCCACTGGTGTGAAAAACATCTGCCATCGCTGCATGATATTCATCAGGGTTGGCATCCCTAAGGGGTTGGTGGGGATGCAGAATCAGAGCAAAAGCAATTCTCAATTAAACGCACCACCTACATATTACATATGCTTCTCCACAACTGTTCCCATCCATTCTACTTACATCATGCTCACATTCTCTACTGTCCTCCAAATTCCCTTCCATTTCTCACTTTCCTTCTTCTCAACTTACCCTGGCAGTTCTCCCACATACATCGCCAAACTCTGACAGATAGAAGGGCAGCACAGAAATGCTCTTCCAAACTTTTCCAACAGCAAAAGACACCACTTCTAGTTCTTGAGTTAATCAACATCATGTAAGAATAGTTGTAGCTTCAAGCTTGCTGCCACTCACACCTGTCAGGTGTTGATGTCAA
The DNA here is from genome assembly GCF_964187855.1 of Myxine glutinosa. Lineage (NCBI taxonomy): Eukaryota > Metazoa > Chordata > Myxini > Myxiniformes > Myxinidae > Myxine > Myxine glutinosa. The sequence goes on along the minus strand of NC_136261.1, from coordinate 76,123,710 downwards.
TCACTTGGCAACTTACGGATTGTTCTTATTGCACCAAAAAAGGGCCGAAGGGTGGTGTGGTAAAAAGGAAAGGAACTCAGTAACACTATCGATTTGCAGGTTTTTTTAAGTCTCTCCAGCCATGATAAAAAATAACTGTAGGTGCCTGAGGTTGTAGGTGCCTATTACCTGGGGTAATATATAATGGAGGTGAAATTTTTCCTGAAATCCACGGTGTATTTTGCGGTGAAAGCTCATTCCGCTGCTAAATACATGCCGGGTAGCACTGGGAGCGAAATTACTTAAACCTGGGGTAATGAAAGGGAAATGACACTACCTCTTTGAAGTTGAGTTAATGGAGTGATGAGAGAGAGACACACACACATACACACATGACTGAGCGAAGCCAGCTGAGGCTAAGGCAGCGTTAATGTCATTCCCAGGGGGTGCCTGAAGAACACAGGGAAAAATCAAGGCAGTAATTCCAGCGATAAGGTTGAGGGTGTGGGGGAATGAGAGAGAGAGAGAGACAGAGAGAGAGAGAGAGAGAGAGAGAGAGAGAGAGAGAGAGAGACACACAGAGAGAGAGAGAGAGAGAGAGAGAGAAAAAAGAAGAAAAAAAGCCAAATTAGTTCAAGGAGAGAAATGCAAAGCACTTTGATGCATATAAATGAGGGTAGGGAAAAACTTGTTCTGGAAGTTTTGGAATAATTGGTTGGAGGTGAGCGAGATTGAAACTCACCCCTGACCGTGCAATGCAAGACTTAACAAGAAGAAATGATTAAGGGGAGCCATTTCCGGAAAGTCCTTGAGGAAACTCATGAAGGTTGAAAGCAGAAAGAAAGGGAGTGAAGGATGGGCACAGACGAGAGACTGTCGGTGCACGTCGCGTCCATCGTAAACTTTAGCAGAGATTTTAAGTCCTACATCATATTTTCGAAACTGGATCGTGATATGGCGAACAAGATTTATACCTCGTGCAATCCTTCAAGTGGGAAACATTGGGTCGATGGTGCACGTGAATGCTGCTGTCTCAGAAATATCTGAAAAAAGTGAATGAAGAAATAAATAATGAAAATCTCACATTCGAACAACGATGATGATGACGACGAGTACGACAACAGCAACTAGAACGGTACTCGGTAGAGCGCATACCTCCGCCTGTTGAACAGTTTCCTTTTGTATCCCACTGATAGGCCGGATCTGGATTCGGATCTGAACCAAAATCGAATCGGCCTGTTATTCTCATCTAACCAACTCATCCCCCAAGTTTGGTCATAATCCGTCCACAACTTTTTGAAACATCGTGCTTGCTATATATCGTTTTTGGCCATTTCACTCAATGGTGAAAAATGACTTAAAAATTAAAAAAACTATCGTATCCGAATCCATATTCAGATCTTCACCAAAAATCAAATCTATTTGTCCTCGTCACACACACAACCTCTCCACCAAGTTTCGTCCAAATCCATCCATAACTTTTTGAGATATCCTGCTATGTATCACCTTTCGTCCGATCTCCCAATGGTGAAATATCACTTAAAAAATCAAATAATTCTCATATCCGAATCCATATTCAGATCTTCACCAAAATCAATTCGATTCTTCCTTGTCACACACCCAACCTCTCCACCAAGTTTTGTCCAAATCCATCCATAACCTTTGAGATATCCTGCTATGTATCACCTTTCGTCCGATCTCCCAATGGTGAAATATCACTTAAAAAATCAAATAATTCTCATATCCGAATCCATATTCAGATCTTCACCAAAATCAATTCGATTCTTCCTCGTCACACACCCAACCTTTCCACCAAGTTTCGTCCAAATCCATCCATAACTTTTTGAGATATCCTGCTATGTATCGGCTTTAGCCCTATCACTCAAAGGTGAAGAATCACTTGTAAATTAAATAATTATCGTATCCGAATCCATATTCAGATCTTCACCAATATCGAATCGATTAGTCCCTGCCACACACCAAACCCTGTCTACCAAGTTTCGGCCGAATCCGTCCATAACTTTTTGAGATATCCTGTTCACAAGCAAACAGACAGAGATGAAAACATCACCTCCATCCACCTTCGGTGACGGAGGTAACACAGGTGCTTCAAAGCCCTAAGATATATTTATCATCATTTGTTTCATCAGTGTCTTTAGATGTTGAAAACGATTGGGTGGAGGGGGGGGCGGGGGGGTGAGGGGTTGTAATATTGAAAGCTACACGATATTTCCAGAAGTGGGAGGGAGGGAAAACAGGAGAGAAGTGAGGATATGTATAGAACAAAGTGATGAAGGTGGGATAGTTGTAGTTGTCTTGTTGCGAAAATCCTTCTGCTCAATCAAAACACCAGCACCACAGGCTCGCTGATGCTCTCCCAAATAATCCACCAAGTATTTTATTGCTTTGAGCGTTTGTGCAGTTTGTAGCCATCAAGTGGGGTTGGGCCTTACCCATTTCAGTAGCACAGGTCACAACCCAGCGCACCATTTCCTGTCTTCGCCAGTTAGCAGATTGCAATGTCATTCGCATCGTCTAGAAGAACACGAGACATCAGCAGAACACATTACCCTTTAGATGTACCCCCACAATGCAGCTGCAAAAGATAGGTAAGCTATATTCATATTAATAATCAGTGTTGGTAAAAGTATACAAACAAGTCTCAGTGCATTTCATAATACAAACAAATATTATGAAACATAATTGCATGTTATGCGACGATAAGAAATAACTTGTAATGAAAATCTGTATGATAAAAACAGTCTTACAGCTTTCACCTCTTCTGTCAAGCAAGGGAGACTACCTGATATGGGAAAACTATCGGGGATGCCTCTTCGTGGTGGTTCTACCTCCCAACGCAAGGCGGGGGGCAAATCTTCCCCATTCTTTCCTGCTGCCCGGATTCGTCAGAGTGCCGATCGGTCCCCATGGATCAGTCTTTCTCGCCTCTCATCTCACCTCATCTCATCTCTCATCTCCTTTCTTCTCTCATCTCACCTCATCTCATCTCCTCTCCTCTTCTCTCATCTCCTCTCCTCTTCTCTCCTCTCCTCTTCTCTCATCTCCTCTCCTCTTCTCTCATCTCATCTCAACTCATCTCCTCTTCTCTTCTCTCATCTCATCTCCTCTCATCTCCTCTCATCTCCTCTCATCTCCTCTCCTCTCATCTCATCTCATCTCCTCTCATCTCCTCTCATCTCATCTCATCTCATCTCATCTCCTCTTCTCTCATCTCATCTCATCTCATCTCCTCTCATCTCCTCTCATCTCCTCTCATCTCCTCTCCTCTTCTCTCATCTCATCTCATCTCCTCTCCTCTTCTCTCATCTCATCTCATCTCCTCTCATCTCCTCTCATCTCCTCTCCTCTTCTCTCATCTCATCTCCTCTCATCTCATCTCCTCTCATCTCCTCTCCTCTTCTCTCATCTCATCTCATCTCATCTCCTCTCCTCTTCTCTCCTCTTCTCTCCTCTCATCTCCTCTCCTCTTCTCTCATCTCATCTCATCTCCTCTCCTCTTCTCTCCTCTTCTCATCTCATCTCATCTCCTCTTCTCTTCTCTCATCTCATCTCCTCTCATCTCCTCTCATCTCCTCTCATCTCCTCTCCTCTCATCTCATCTCCTCTCCTCTTCTCTCATCTCATCTCATCTCCTCTTCTCTCATCTCATCTCCTCTCATCTCCTCTCATCTCCTCTCCTCTCCTCTTCTCCTCTCCTCTTCTCTCATCTCATCTCCTCTCATCTCATCTTCTCTTCTCTCATCTCATCTCCTCTCATCTCCTCTCATCTCCTCTCATCTCCTCTTCTCTCATCTCATCTCCTCTCATCTCCTCTCATCTCCTCTCATCTCCTCTCCTCTTCTCATCTCATCTCCTCTCATCTCCTCTCATCTCCTCTCATCTCCTCTCCTCTTCTCTCATCTCATCTCATCTCATCTCATCTCATCTCCTCTCCTCTTCTCTCCTCTTCTCTCATCTCAACTCATCTCCTCTCTCATCTCATCTCCTCTCATCTCCTCTCATCTCCTCTCATCTCCTCTCCTCTTCTCTCATCTCATCTCATCTCCTCTCATCTCATCTCAACTCATCTCCTCTTCTCTTCTCTCATCTCATCTCATCTCCTCTCATCTCCTCTCATCTCCTCTCATCTCCTCTCATCTCCTCTCCTCTTCTCTCATCTCATCTCCTCTCATCTCATCTCCTCTCCTCTCATCTCCTCTCCTCATCTCATCTCCTCTCATCTCATCTCCTCTCCTCTTCTCATCTCCTCTCATCTCAACTCATCTCCTCTCCTCTTCTCTCATCTCATCTCCTCTCATCTCCTCTCATCTCCTCTCATCTCCTCTCCTCTTCTCTCATCTCATCTCCTCTCATCTCATCTCCTCTCCTCTCATCTCCTCTCCTCATCTCATCTCCTCTCATCTCATCTCATCTCCTCTCCTCTTCTCATCTCCTCTCATCTCATCATCTCATCTCCTCTCCTCTCTTCTCTCATCTCCTCTCATCTCCTCTTCTCTCATCTCCTCTTCTCTCATCTCATCTCATCTCCTCTCTTCTCCTCTCTTCTTTTCTCTTCTCTTCTCTCTAATTCTGTTGTGGTCCTGACTTGGTGAAGGCATGGGTAGACCATCCTAGATGTAGGGATCTCTGAGTCGCTCCTGCGAGATCGATCGGCTGTCTCTGTGCGCGGGCTTGTTCGAGAGAAATGTCCGGGGTTATACTACAACACCAACAACAACAACCTGAGATGGGTGGGGGAAATAATCCACAACATTTAAAACGACAATTGTGAACATTATGGATCATTGTCAGCCAGGACATCTCCTGGGCAGACCATATATCGACGTTGGCCTACAAAACCAGCCGCAGACTGGGCATCCTCTGTAGTGACGAGTTATTTCTCAATAAATATGAGCTTCTTACAACCTACAAGGTCTTTGCTCGTAGTTAAATGGATTACGCGCTCCCTTCGGGTCTGTGCTCCCACTCACACCCATCTCGTTCTCAACATCATTGGGTCTTGATCTCAACATCATCATCTCCCAAAACTAATCAGTAGCACAGAGCCTGCTACTTTTTCAACACAGCCAGGTTGGTGGTCTCTCTCTCCGATTTGCCACGTTTCTTTGGGTCTTGCTCCCTTTGCTCTTTCATCCATCCAACTCTCTCCAGTCCCTCCGGGACACACGAGGTCTTCCAGTAATCCCTTCCTTGTGAAACGGCTAAATTCCAAGATGACTGCTCACCTCCACTTCTTTGGTTCTTCTTCCCCTCCACGTATGGAACCACATTGAGTCCGTTCAATCCAACAATTCACACCAAAGGTTCGTTTGCAGTACATAACCACCTCATCATCATTCTTACCTATGATCATTTCTACCTACATTAACTCCTTCTCTTCAGTCCATCCACTCCACTTGCAGGTCAATATGTTTCTTTCCCTCTCTTCTCTCGTCTTCCTATTTCTCAATTCCCTCGTTTGCGTCAACCTGTTGTGCCACGACTCCACTGTCAGTGCATTGTCACTCTTAGTGTTTTATCTCTCTTCGTCCCTTTGCTCTGAGATATTGCATGCAGAAGTAGGAAATAAGTGCAACATTGTGCCCAAAAGCAAGATTGTTAAGTCCATTGATGACAGTGTGTGACTGGCTTCATGTTCACAGTGCGGTGATTGCAAAGTTGTGACAACCACAGAAGTACAAAAATAAGCAAAGATGTTGTTGGCCCAGGAGGGGGAGGGGGCCCCTATTTGTTAGTTATATACGGTGGGACTGGTGCAGGGTTCTCAGCTAAGAAAATTTAAACTGAGAAAAGGAAGAGAGGGAGGAAAGGATCCGGCTTGTACAAAGCAAACTTGAGGACAAGGAGAGGGGATGGGTGGATGGAGGGGGGAATTCCAGCATATTTATATACCTAATAGATAGCCCTTTGAAGACAAAGACTCAGGTCTGACATCTCAATCAGAGAATTGAGTTTACCAAGGAAGTTACTCTTCACATGACTTAATGTAATCATCGACGAAGGAACCGAGTAATGAAGGGGGAAGCAAGAGAAACAAAGCAATAGAGTGAAGGGAAGAGAGGCATATAAGGGGTCTGTAGGAGGGCGGAAGGGTACGATAGAAGGTTGAACGAAGGTTGCATGTCCCTGGGAAGACCATATACCCACACAATGCCATTTCTCATAGTCTCCATTGCTGTGGTTAAAGCGTTAGACGCGGCCTTTTGTGCACGAGAATCTAAAGTTGGTTGAGCTCCTGCGGTTGTTGGCAATTCTATGATCTCTGCACGTTGCGTCCCAATTGCACTCAGTTCTTCTCTGAAAGGTTTCATTGACTAGAGTTAACCTTAATACACAATATGTATTAAAAAGAAAATCAATCAGCCCAATTCCTCAAGCTTTACAAAGGACAATCCCACCTGCAGGCCGAGATAGAGTGCCACACTCAGCATCTTGCAGAACTGAGCTCCTTCTGTGGCCACCTTGAACGCGTCCTTGGCAAGCTTAAAGATGAGCGTCGGTGAGTGGATGTGCGTCTGGATGGACTTCAGCACAAGCCGCACCCGCATGAAGTCCCCTGTGACGAGCCGTGACATCAAAGCCACCATTACAGTTTGCTGTTCAAGGTGACTTCATCTGCTGCCTGTCAATTTGAACAACAAGCAAGGCGCTTTCATCCCATGCTGGCGCTTAGCGCCGGGAACAAAAGGCAAGCCATAGGATAACTGAGCCCGGGTAGGGAAGTAATCAATGACATGAACACAATGACCAATGAAGATAACTGCTATTAACATGCAATCGGCCTACGCCGCGTCCACAAATGAGTGGAGTAACAGGTTAAAGTTTGGATTCTTGGATTAAGTGGCAGGGAAATTCAGTTGCATTGTGCTACTTTGAGTTGTGTGGTTATAGGTTCGATCCTCGCCAATTTGGGTCTTGTTGTGAAATGCTGTTCTGTCCCTGTGCAGTGCTCGCATTGCAGCCACTTTGTGGAACACTGAAGTCAGGCCCACTCTCCTATCTGTAATCATTCAAGCATCTTAACCATAAAAATAAGGGGTCTTTCGTACCTGCATGAGGCCATATAAACTGTATGATCAGATAAGGCCTATCGTTTCGCTGAAGTTTAATCAACAAATAGCAAGTTGCACTTTACAAACATATTGCATACCAGAGAGTCTCTCAATGAGGACATAAAATGAAGTGAAAAACGTGAAAAAGGATATTTTTACACATAGTTGTTGTTATTGTTGTTGCTGCCATCGAGGCTGTGGTTGTTGTTGTTTGTGTACTCCTTCTGTGTACTTCATATACATATATATATATATATTTATTTATTTATTATTATTGCTTCACAAAGCATTACTTCACAAAGCTTCACAAAGCATATATAATTTATATGCTCCTTCTGTGTTCGGCACACTTTATTGTCCCCCGTCGCACCGCGGAACGAAAGGGAGGCTATGGTTTTCCCCTCCGTCCGTGCGTGCGTCCGTCCGTGCATGCGTGGGTGTGTCCATCCATCCGTGCGTGCGTGCGTAAGCGAAGCACCGAATTCTAATTTGGTGTGTGCGTGCAACCCACGTCAAAATCCAAGATGGCCGCCGCCATGTATGTCTGAACCTTGTGAGCGGAATATCTTGAAAAATAAGCGAAGTACCAACTTCTAATCTGGTGTGTGGGTGTATCTCGGCATAAGGAGGAACGCTATTGAAAATTGGGTCACCACATCAAAATCCAAAATGGCCGCCTTGCCTCTTCCACTTTGTCAACTCACATCACTTCACCGATGGGGGACCTAGGCGTAACGCTTGTTCGAAAGGGATCCTGCTGTCGTAGTGTAATAAACAAGAATGACCACACTGTGGTCACAAGTCTCGTAACGGGCCGTTTGAGAAACACACATTTATAGCACTCTTAAAAGATGAACTGCACGATTGGTAAACATATTTAATGCGCTATTAAATTATTAACTCTACACCTCTCATCCATGTCAGCCTCCACCACGGTTGTGTCAGAATGAGCTGATTTGTGACACTGTCACGGATTGTTACCCCCCAATATGGGACCGTTCAAAAGTATGTAACTATTTCTTTTTGAGGAGGTGAATACCGTACGTGCTCAAAGGCTTGATTAAATCATACAAATAATTTTTGTTCGCCATACGATTTGATTTTTTGGGGTCCCTCGTCGTGAATAACACTCGACCCAAACAAAGCCAATGGAAATCTGGTGCAACAAACCTGGGCAGTGTATAATCAGCAGAGGCCTACAGGCCTGATGTTTTAGGCCCACTGGAAAACCAAGATGGCGGCCATATTATTTCGTCTGGGTGCCATGGTGAGGGGAAAAAGTGAAATATGTGGGTGGGGTCCGACCAATGGGTGCACATTTCAAAAATCGACCCCAACAAGAACAACAACAGCAATGCTGAGCTCTTGTCGACCTGTGACACGTCGCAGGTAAAGACGATTCCGTTAGAACTGCTACATTAAGCTCCTAGTCCTGCGAAAAGGCAATCTCATGATTAAATGGACACGATTTTTTACTTGTTTGAATTTTTGTTCCAAGTAAATCGATAATTAGCTTTCCAACGGTACCATTTCTATTTGACTATGACAGCAGGAACCCTTTCAATAAAGCGTGATGGATACACATACAGACTGATGCTGCTTCTTTTAGTAATGTATGAATGCATAAATTGAAGTTCTGTAAGGATGTTCATTGTAGGTTAGACAAAGTAACAATAAATCTGCAGACCAAACAGAGTGCCACACTCAGCAGGGGGTTGCTGCACGTGAACGTCAGATGGGCAATTCCTCCATCCAGTTCATCAAAGCTAAGCTTCCTGAACCAGATACATTGTGTTTTACTGTTTTATTACCTCTGCCAAAGAAGGTGGACAGAAGCTATATGTTATCACCCCTGTCTGTCTGTTTTTTGTCTGTGAGCAGGATATCTCAAAACGTAAGATGGATTCGGATGAAACTTGGAGGACAGGTTGGGTTTGTGACTAGGATGGATTGATTCAATATTAATGAAGATCCGGATCAGGATACGAGAATTTTTTAAATTTTTTTACAACTAGTCATTCTTCATAATTGAGAGATGGGGCTAAAACGATATGTAGCCCGATATGTCGAAAAGTTATGGACGGATTATGACAAAACTTGGTGGATGTGCTGGGGAGGTGGCAAGAATAAGCCAATTCGAATTTGGTTCAGGTCCGGATCCAGATCCAGCCTAACAGTGGGATACACAATTTAAATTGTTTAGCCTGGCGGAGGTTTGCGCTCTACCGAGTGCCGCTCTAGTTTCATATCCTGTTTTGCTGGTCGTGTTGTTTGTCCAATATTTTGTGCCAAACGATATCTTGTTTTGTTTAATCATCGGCCTTGGTAAAGTCCAGCCTAAGGGTTTGGCTAATCGGGTTGGTGCTTCTGCCTCCATTTTTGATCGCACATGCTTCGTTTTCCCTCCTTTTATCCCAGGTATTGTTACTTCTGATCCCTCAGCTTAATCCTTTCCCTTCCTTGCTCCAAAAATACAAACAACTAAAAAACTCTTCTTCACTCCAAAAAACCCCCAAAACCGAACTCTATCGCCCATGCTCAGTTACTCCTTCATTCTCTCTCCCTTCTCCTTTTCAATATCCCCAAACTGAATCTTCACGGAATAAAACGTTTCTTCCTTTAAAAGCTCTTATCATAAAAAAAAACGCTTCAAAAATGTATTTTAAAATGCCTTACTCTCCTTACTACTCTGTCAGGAACAACCTGATCATTCTTTTTCTTCTTCAAAATTTCTTCCCTTTATTTTTCACAAGCCTTATTTCTCAAAAATTCTTCTCTCCTAAACACTTAGTTCATCCAGCCACCTCTTGCACCTGCAGCCCGATTTTCCTCAATAACTTCAACCAAAAACATTTTTACCACACCTGAAGTCTGGTGGTGTATCCCGTTTGGGAATCTTGAGACGTCTATTTTGCAGAGGTTGTATGTACATGATAATAAATTCCCTTCCATGTCCATTCATGGTGTCACACCCCTCCATGTGAGTACCGTCCCCCACATCTGCTTCCCCCTCATCCCACACACTCTCTGCTTCCCCCTCATCCCACCCACTCTCAAGATTCCCCCCTCGGCCTGCCCCTCTCGGCTTCTCCTTCCCTCCTCTTCCCCAACGAGTTTCGCCAATGCCAGGCAGCCTCCCAGCTCTTCTCTCCTTTACCACATTCCCATGCTTCCCCAGCCCTTCACGCCCCTCCCCAGGCCTACACCCCCCAGCTTCACCACAGCCCCGCACCCTCTCAACTTTGCACTAGCCCTGCAGCCTCCCAGATTCACCATAGCCCCACACCATCCCAGCTTCTCCCCGCCAGGCACCATTTCCTTGCTCCTTTCCACATTCCTGCACCGTCCCAGCAGGTCCTCCTACCTTGTCCCTAGCTGTGTGGATCTCAAACATCTGATGCTTCCGCTCCAACTTAACATCTCTCAATCCAGGCCGCGATCGACAAAACCAGACATCATCTGTTTAACAGAAACCTTCCTCCGACAGGATGTCCCCGACCCATTAGTGTCTCTCTCTAGCTATTGTTTCCTCTGGTTTGATTGACCTGAACCCTACCCTGACGGCAGAGTCACACTATACATCAAGACCTCCATTTCTCACTTTCCGTGTACTCCTCTTACACTCTGGCCGTGACTTCCCCTCCCACTCCCACCTCATGTTTGTCTGTGTTGTACCATCCTCCAAACAGTGACGACTCCACCTACAACTCTCTCTCAGATAACATGGACCAATCTTTAACCACTCATCCAAACTCTCTCTCCCTCATGGGGCAATTTCAATTGTCGCCATGCTAATTGGCTAGGACTTCTGTCACACAATAGGACTGACTCAACCTGTAAACTTTCCCACCTGGGTTTTTATCAATGGCAAATCCTCCCGTCTGGATTTGCTTATGACCACCTTTCCCGCCAATGTTCCACTGCTTTTCCTCTGCTCCAATTGATTCATCTGATCATGTGCTTGTGAAGGTCAACATCTCTCTGGCCATTCTCAGAGAACAGCCTCAGTACCAGCAAGTCTGGCAGTTCACTCAGGAAAACTGGCAGGGACTGCAAGTAGCCACGATACTTCAAGACTGGTCTTCCGATATCTACCACCCCTGATATTAACTCAGCCGAGGAATTCTTCCACAGAATCAATCTCTCTCAATCTCTTTCTTTCTCTTTCTTTCTTTCTCTTTTTCTCTTTCTCTTTCTCTTTCTCTTTCTCTTTCTCTTTCTCTTTCTCTTTCTCTTTCTCTTTCTCTTTCTCTTTCTCTTTCTCTTTCTCTTTCTCTTTCTCTCTCTCTCTCTCTCTCTCTCTCTCTCTCTCTCTCTCTCTCTCTCTCTCTCTCTCTCTCTCTCTTTCTCTCTCTCTCTCTCATCTTCAGTTGCTGACATACCCATCTTCCCACCCATGGTACACGGAATCCTGTCACGAGGCAGTTGTCTTGAAACAACTTGCATTCTCCTCCTGGAAGAATCCGACTGAAGGCAACCTCAGATCATTCCACAAATCCCACAACAAATGCATGTCCACTCTTAGCAGAGCCATAAAACAACATCTGTCCAACCTCAAGATTGAGCTATCAAACTTGTATCCCTTCTCTAAAACCAGGTGGTTCCTTAATAGGTCTGTCTCTGGAGTATGCTCCCCTTCCATTCTTTCACTCTCTTCAAATGGCACCACAGCAGACTCCGCTCGTGAGAAGGTCGAATGCCTCAATTCTGTGTTTGCTTCAAAATCCTGTCCCCAAGACCTCACTCTCTGTACCCGTCCTTCCCTGTTGTACCCAACTGTTCCTGGACTCTGTATTTTACACCTGAGAAGGTTGAGAGCATTATTTCAACCTTCAACTCTGATTCTGAAATTGGATCGGATGGCATCAGCTCACGAGTCCTGAAAACCTGCTCTGCTGCTCTTGCACTTCCTCTTTATGCCCTTTTCACCTGTAATTTACCCTAGGTCTGCTCGGAAGTCAGCCAACATCACTGCATTACACAAAAAGGTGCAAAAACAGATCCCCTCAACGACAGACCTGTTAGCTTACTTCTAATCATCAGCAAGGTCATGGAGTCCATCATCGAAGTTGATGTGAAAACATTCCTTTTATACAACGACCTCATCTCAGATCATCAATTCCTGATCTCAGACCTGGTCACTCTACCTTGGACATGCTGCTCCTACTCTCCCAACAATGGACGGAGGCCCTCAATGTCGTACATGAGATCAGGTCCATCTCTCTGGACATGTCTAGTGCTTTCAATATACTCTAGCATCCCGCCCCACTCCCTAAACTCTCTGCCCATGGCATCTAAGGCCAACTCCACTCTTAGGTTACTGACTCTCTCCACTCTCATAGCCAATGTGTGGCTCTCAACGGAACCCTTTCTTCTCCTCCACCTGTCAAGGCTGGAGTATCCCAAGCTATATTCTCGGCCCCATCGTATTCCTAATCTTCATCAATGATCTCTCTGACTCTCTGGAAAATCCTCTCTATCTCTTTGCTGATGTCTCTACCCTATGCCATGACATCCATCATCCTTCAGATAGACAGGGAGCAGCCTCTTCACTCTTATCAGACCGTGAAAAAAATAATCACAAACTGGTCAAACACTTAGAAGATATCTTTCAATCCTGACAAATCTCACACTCTCACTCTATCAAAAACTACCATCTGGCAAACTCTCCTACATACTTTCTTAACAATCCTCTCAAAGTTCAGTCATTCAAACTCTTGGCTCTCACTATCAGCCATGATCTTACTTGGGCAAACCACATTTCAAAATTGGCCTCCAGAGCCAGACGCTGACTGGGTATACTGCATCGTACAAAATCGTTCCTTGGCACACCTGAACTCATATCCACCTACAAGGCTTTCAGCTTGATGGAGTACTGCTCTCCCATCTGGGCTGGCTCCCCTGCCTCACATCTTGCTCAGCTTGACACCATGGAAACCAAGGCCTTCAATATCATGTGAATCTCCCACGATGAAGCTGAATCTATGGGCCTATAACTTTGCCATCACCAACAGGTCAGTGGTCTATCTGTTTTCTTCCACCTCCTTCCTCGCCTTGCACCCTCTGACCTCTGTGCTTTGCTCCCCCTCCCCCACCCTCCCCAGGTATCTGTAGGACACATGTGGTCTACCAGAAAACCCATTCTAAAGGAACTCCCAAAATACAGAATCACTGCTCACCTCCACTTATTTACCCACCTGTGGAATCAACTTTCACGTATTCTTAAATCTCATTCTTCCCTCCAGGTCTTTAACTAAGACAGCTGTTCACCAACATCTCAGATCATCCTCCATCCAAAGCCACGCTATTTTCGACCCCCGTCAATCCCTCTTCCCCCCCCCCCCCTCCAAAAACATTTTGGCTTCTGTATCCATCTTGTCCACCCCTTACTTTCTCCCCTACCCCTGACCGTTACCCACATCCATTGTTGTTCATCACCGTATGTTTTCTCCCTCAGCCCTGCCGTTGGCATTCCCCCCTTATCTTTCTGCTGTTCCTTTTGTTATGTTGTTCCTTTTGTTTTGTTGATCCGTTCTGTGTTCTAGCTCTTCCACGAGCCTTGACTCTGTGTACAATAAAAGTAAAATGTAAGTTGAGATTGCGTTAAGAAGAAGTGAACACAAAGCATCAGTTAAGGGCCTAGTGGCCTCAATGTGTCTGTACCAGGCCCGGTGGCGTAATGGTTACAGCATCCGCTCTGAGTGTGCGAGGTTAGCAGTTCATACCCTGGCTGAATCATACCAAAGGCTTTAAAAATGGTACGTGCGGCTTCCTTGCTTGATGCTCGGAGTTTTAAAGGGATAGGGCACGGACAAACAACCATTGTGCAGGCTTGATGGACCTAATGGCCTCATCCTGCATTGAAGTTCCTTGTAAGAGAATACATGTTATATCCTTGTACAGAGCCAGTGGATTCAGGACAACCCAATTGCTTTTCTGAAGCTTAACAAAAACAAGATTTGAAAATCCATTAGCATGTCAAGGTGTTGTCAAACATGGAAACATAATCGATGCAGGAACTTAACATTATGGTGAAAATAAAACACGATGAACCCTCCTATGCTGAAGGTCGTACAACATAAATAATGTCCGAATCGACAGGAGAGCGAGTTTAACACACCTTTAGAGAGGTGTGTGGATGCCCACACTTACACAAAGCAAGAATGCCATATTTCCCAAATGTACATTTGTATGAAAAATGGATTTTTTGTTTTAATGAAAGCCTAAAAGGAAATATATAGAAGGTGTTGAAAAAAGGGGCTTGGGCAGGAGGAAAAGATAACTAAACAAACACTTTCTTTCTCTGGTACTCTGATAGACCTTGCGGCTTGCACATATATCACATCCAGGGCAAGGACAGTAGAAGACATCAGTATACCTTAATTTACAAGTGATAAAATGGGAAGTCCAAACAGGAAAATCCAAAATGCTAAATAAAAGGAAAAACCGAAAGATGGAAAGAGTGTCCCAATGTGTCCCGTACAAAGGTAAGAAGTGATGATAAAGTTTGGGAAACGAGAGGTGCCTTCACAATAATTGACTGTGGGTCATGTCGCCTGCTACAATTCCACCAAGACAGAACAGAGGCTGCACTAACCTGATGAGCCCCGGAGGGTAACTTGGTCACCCTTGATTCAGTTTCTAGGTAAACATGTTTCACCAGACTCGATGACGTAATGAGGAGAGCATCTGCTCTGAGTCTGGTAGGTCGACGGTTTGATGTCCCGGCTAAGTCATACCAAAGACTAAAAATGGTGCACGGTGCTTCCTCAAATGATGCTCAGCATTTCAAGAATAGAGCACAGACAAATCCTGTAAGTTGGCATCCCATGAGGAGGAAGGGAGAGGGTGAGTTGGTGAAATTTCTCTTAAATGTCTTTACAGAGTGCAGATGGAAAAGCGATGTCATAAAGACAGTGTCGCCAGTACCCAGAGTGCCCCCCACGAAGTTGCATCACTTCCCCAAAGCTCAGCGGTTGTGTTGTCTGGTCAGGTCCGGTGTTGTCTCAAGTATTTATCTGAAAGTGTGTCCATGTGATTTGTGTCGTAGCTCCTCCACGAGTCTTACACTATATTCTTCTAATGATTCTGATGTACCCAACTCTGTTACAGAGCGTCGGTGCTGCCGAAGCAGGTTATTGGCAAGGGTTATGCTGGGTGGTTTGCCATTGCCTTCCCAGCAGTAGTTAAGGCAGGAATTTGGAATTTGGCCAGTGTGCTGGCAATTGCTCACCTTCGCGAAGGACACTGTAGGATCTTTAACGTCCACCAAATAACGTCAGCAGAGACGGGACACCCAGTTTCAACATCCATCCGGCGGACGGGGACGGCACACACACATTTATGAATCACCCTGCCTGTGAAACACTGGTATGACAGTTTATAGTTGGGTCAGGATTCAAATAAGGCTAGATAGCGCAGAGACGAGTGTGTGTATCTCTAGGCCATCCTGCCAGCCCGAGACTATATTAAAGTACAAAATTAAGTAAACACGAGAGCGACGTCGATGGTGTGCCATCACAAATCTCCATACTTCCCACCTAAATCAAAGTTGAAAGATGGCAAAAAGTTCCACCAGGAATGTCCCAATATCAAATTTTGAGTTAAGAAAATCTTCTGTTTTGATCCTTGCGCCCCTAAGTCTCCACCCATTAGGGCATGAACCGGGGGTCAAATCCCAACAAAACCGTTACATAATCTATGCATCCCCAAATGTTGATTGCATATACAAAGTTTCATTAAAAACGTTTTAAAAATTGCACGCAATTGCATTTTGGGTATTTGACCTTTTGACCCACACATTGGGCGGTGGGCCAAAAAATATACCGCCTTCGCAATTTCTTGCCATGTGGTGATCATAAGCAAGGAACAGGTTGCTGTGAAGGAACAGGTTGAGATGGTTTGGTCATGTGTTGAGGAAGGATGAAAGTGACTGGTTGAGAAGAGTGATGGAAGTTAATGTAGAAGGAAGTAGAGGACGGGGAAGACCGAGAAAGACTTGGCTAAAGATGGTGGAAGAAGAAATGCGGGCAAGGGGGTTAACAAGGAGAGATGCAGAAAATAGGGAAAAACGGAGAAGATTGTCATGGGGACCGCAAGGCTAACCCCCGCTCTAGCAGGGAAAATGGCCTTAAAATGCATGTTGTTGTTGTTGTTGTTGTTGTTGGTGATCATAAGCAACCGCTTAGGAGGAGCTAGCGTGATGGACGGACAGACAGACAGAGGCGATTACAACATCCATCTTTTCTTTTAAAGCATGGGAATAATAAAAGCAGAGAGTTCCATCTGTTGTTGGTGAGTGGCAGATGCCACACATGGTGCAATGGTCAGGTCATGAGGGTAATTCAATATAATGTTGGTCATCTTTCATCCAGATTTATAGTCCATGTAGCGATGTTATATAATGCAGTTGATAGGAGGTTTGAATGCATGACGGAACTGAAACTTGCCAACAAAACTGAGATCAGAAAATAATTCCAATCCAGACATATATCACGGCAAACCAAGAGATTACGGCTCATGATTGAGGATGAAGAGTTTGGGAAAGTTTGGGAAATGGATGAAGAGTTTGGGAAAGTTTGGGAAATGGATGAAGAGTTTGGGAAAGTTTGGGAAATGGATGAAGAGTTTGGGAAATAGTCAGTTTGCCAAGGAGTGTGAGAAATAAAACTATACATCATAAGAGTTGTTAAATAAGTATCATGAAGTAGAATGCAATTTGGAGTATTTAAGAGATTGTTGCTGCTGGAAGACATTCCGTTTCTTTTACAATTCCAGTTCACCTTTTCAAAATTACTTTTTATTTGAGGAAACGCAAGCTGCAACCATTCTGAAAAGCTCAAATCGTCGGCCAACAGACATAGATTAATGTAATCATTTCATCTTGCAGCCACACATGAATAGAGAGTGGCTGCAAGAAAGAAACAGGCCGTGTCTACAGGAAACGACCCCAAGGGACTCGATTTGAAATTGGAGAAAAGCATCAGCCCATTGCAGTTAAGTGCATGGCGTTCTGATTGGCTGACCACAGGTGGCCAATAGGAAGCAAAGCTGAGTGCATAATATTGTCGAACACGTGATAGATGGGACTGGTGTAGAGAAGAAGGTTCGCAATAATGAATTATGTGATTCAGGAGAAAAACATTTGGATAGTAAACTCAGGGGCCATCTATATATTATGTACACATGGCGGTCAGGAATAATTAGGAAAAACAATTTGAGGAAAGGAAACATTTCGGGGATGGGGGATGACGGGAAAGCAATTTGGGGGCTGGGTGGGTGAGGGTCAGAGTGTTTGAATACAGGGTTGAAAAGAAAAGGTGAAAAAGGGAGAATATATAGGGAATGGATGGAGGTTATGATAAAATTGTGACATTATGTCACTGACCTTCGACTGAAAAGATCTGATCATGATTGGCTACCCTAAAGGAATATTGAAAGGTAATAAACATAGGATTATCCCAATAGATTTAATCAACTAATATCAAGATGCCCTAAAATCTAATATATATATATATATATACAGTCACGTGAAAAAGTAAGTACACCCCGTGTAAAGTTTTGACTTTTTCAACATATTTCAACATACAGCTATTTGATCTTCATTTCAACAATATTGATAGATAAAGGTGATATAATATAACAAATATCATGAAATATTTACATTTTGTAGTCCATTGTATAATTTCAATAAACATAAATACAAATTTCGCATTTGGAAAAAGTAAGTACACACCATGTAAAGTTTTGACTTTTTCAACATATTTCAACATACAGCTATTTGATCTTCATTTCAACAATATTGATAGATAAAGGTGATATAATATATCAAATATCATGAAACATTTACATTTTGTAGTCCATTGTATAATTTAAATAAACATAAATGCAAATTTCGCATGTGGAAAAAGTAAGTACACCCCTACATTTATCACTACTTCAAATACCTAAAATTAGAATCAAGTGCACCAGCTCAGGTGCAAATGATTAGAACATCGTTAGAGAGGATCTTGGAGGAACCTGTCTTACTTAAACCTCAGACATTTAGTTTGGTTTGCTCTTTGTTGGTGAAGTGTGCGGTGTCACCATGCCTAGATCAAAAGAGACGTATTACTGGTGGCATATGAGGCCTTCAGAAAGAAGGTCATAGATGCCTTCGAGTCTGGGAAGGGATTTAAAAAGATCTCCAAACAATTTGAAATCAATCATCGACTGTCCGGAAGATCATCTACAAGTGGAGAAGATTCCAAACAACTGTCAACTTGTTCAGGCCATGCCGCCCTAGCAAGTTCAGCCCAAGAGCAGACCGCAAGATGCTGAAAGAGGTCTCTAAGAACCCCAGAATGTCATCACGAGACCTACAGGTAGCTCTTGCCACTGTTGTTGTCAAAGTGCATGAGTCTACCGTTAGAAAGAGGCTGCACAAATTTGATCTGCATGGGAGGTGTGCCAGGAGGAAACCTTTGCTGTCCAGAAAGAACATCAGGGCAAGACTAAAGTTTGCCAATGAACACCAAGGCAAAGACCAGCACTTCTGGAACAATGTGCTCTGGACAGATGAGTCAACGGTAGAGCTATTTGGCCAGAGTCCCAGAAGACATGTTTGGTGAAAACCAAAGACAGCATTTGACCACAAGAACCTGATGCCAACTGTAAAACATGGTGGTGGAAATATTATGGTTTGGGGCAGCTTTGCTGCATCAGGGCCTCGGCAGCTCACCATCATAGAATCCACTATGAATTCTTCATTGTACCAGAGGGTGCTTGAGGATAATGTGAGGCCATCTGTCGGAAAGTTGAAGCTCAACAGAGGGTGGACCTTGCAACATGACAATGACCCTAAACATACCAGTAAATCCACCAAGGAATGGCTGAAAAGAAAGAAATGGAGGGTTCTGGAATGGCCAAGTCAAATCCCGGATCTAAATCCAATCGAGATGTTGTGGGGGGATTTGAAATGAGCTGTGCATGCAAGAAACCCCTCAAACATCGCACAGCTGAAAGAATTCTGCATGGAGGAGTGGGCAAAAATTTCTCCCAGTCGATGTCAGAGACTGGTAGAGAGTTATAAGAAACGCCTACTTGAGGTTGTTTTTGCCAAAGGGGGCAACACCACCTATTAGAGCCAAGGGTGTACTTACTTTTTCCACATGCGAAATTTGCATTTATGTTTATTTAAATTATACAATGGACGACAAAATGTAAATGTTGCATGATATTTGTTATATTATATCACCTTTATCTATCAATATTGTTGAAATGAAGATCAAATAGCTGTATGTTGAAATATGTTGAAAAAGTCAAAACTTTACATGGGGTGTACTTACTTTATCACGTGACTGTATATAAAGCTCTTTCTAACCACTGACTGATATTAATGCTCAGTACCTTCCGGGTGTCATAGAAAGTAAAATTTTGTGTGCCGATGGATGTCAAACCTGATACACCGGGAAATATCCAAGAACCATCGGAAAACAATTTTAAATGAAAATGTACGTAAAAAACCGTAAACGCATCCGTTTATATGTTCGATACCCTTCAGGGTGTCGTAGAAAGCTGAAATTTGGTGTGCAGATGGACATCGATGCCAGTACACCAGGAAGAATCACAGAACTATTTGAAAGAATATGTAAAGGAAAATCTACGTAAATAACCGTAAACATGTCCTTAAAAGTATAACCTCAATCAATATGTAGCATTTGAAAATTGTAATTTCTATAACTGTAAACTGTGAAATAAACATGAAAGAATGTCCATAATTATAAAAAAAAGAAAAAGCGTCCGTGAATGAAAGTTTACGTAAATAACTGCAAGCATGTCCATAAAAAAAACCTCAATCAATATCTTGCATTTGAAAATTGTAATTTTTATAACCTTAAACTGTGAAATAATCATGAAAGAATGTCCAGAAATAAAAAAAGAAAAAGCATCTATAAATGAAAGTTCATGTAAATAACTGTTAAAGCGTCCGTTTAAAAAAAACCCAACCTCAATTGATATCTTGCATTTGAAAATTGGAATTTCTATAACTGTAAACTGTGAAATAAACATGACAATAATGTCCCTAATGTAAAAAAGAAAAAGCAACATAAATGAAAATACGTAAATAACCGTAAACTCATCCGTAAAAAAAACTCAATCGATATATAGCATTTGAAAATGGTAATTTCTATAACTAAACTGCGAAATAAAGATCTCGATGAAAATTAATGTACAAACAGTAAACGTGTCCGTAAAATACATAAATAAATTAATCTACATTGATTTCTAGCAGGAGGTTGGTGATGTTTGCCGAGAATCATAAAGCTTCTATTTATTATGTACCTACATACAAAGCATGGTCTGTTATTGCTTACACAACGTGTAAGCATACCCCACTCGTGCATATGTATAATATATAGTTAAGATCAACGGCCCATAGAGAATACATGCTTTGTCCAAGTGTTTTACAAATCGGCCGTCCCGACGTTTGATTGAAGGACGAAGGTGGCAGGAATTTTTCATTCGTTCAGGGTGCCGGTTATAACTCACCAACTCTTTGCTGCAAGACACCGTGGTATATTTAATGACCACCAGCTGATTGCTGGCAGAGGGAACACAGCTTCACGAGCATCCGAGGGGAGACACACCCGATATGCGAAGCACCAATCTAAGTTTATAGCCGGGTCGGGAAATGAACCCAGACGAGACAGCTCAAAGGGTAAGTGACAGCTCAAAGGTAAGTGACAGCTCAAAGGTATGTGACAGCTCAAAGGTAAGTGACGAGACAGCCTTCTGCACTATCCTTTTATGCCTCAGACTCTAGCTAAGGCCTGAAAACTTAACTGTTTATTAAATCGTATGATCAGTGGCACCTACTGATAGTCTGTGTAACATATGGATTAACAACAAAATAAACAACAAGAATGAAAGGAAGGAGAAGAAAGAGAAGAAGAAGAAAGAGAGGGAGAAACTGATGAGACGAATAACATCATTTATAGTTCTGACATAATGTTTGGAGAATGCACTCCAGACAGACTAGGAAATCATTGTGCTTACCCTTGGCGGTGGTGAGCATGGTTGAGGCGAGTTCGCACTGCTGAGATTCCAAATGACCCAGAGTGACCCATGGGAAGGGCCAGTTGTGCGGCAGGGCTGGGGCGGCTGAAGGCTGCATTCCCTCCCAGTCTGGCACTGAAAGCTCAAGGACCGGCAGCCTGGTGAGCACACACATCGCGTACACACGCACTTAGGACTGAAGCATTGCTATTGGTGCGGTGCAATTGCTTAGTGGAACCTTTGATAAGAATCGACCACCTGGCTTTTCCAGGGACCAGCTTCAGTGTTTTTTTATCCTTTCAATGCAAGATCAAGAATATTGGCTCGGTCAAAGAAGAACTCATTAATTCAAAGTTTCTCGATGCCCTTACAGAGGTATCATTGCAACAACTGCCCAGATCGCTGGTAGTGGTCAATTGTCTGCAACCTGAGAAACATGTATCCCCAGTACTGTGCTGCCAGTCTATAATGGATGTGGGAGAAACATGTCCCCTGTTTTAGTCAGTGTGTGCAATTTATTCAACTGTTCAGTCCGAGAACTTGCAACATTAGTTGCCAAATTGCTTCGAGCACACATCGGCACAATTCTAGAGTGATTTCTGCATCATAGTCATACATACAGTGGAAAACTGACATAATCTAGATGTTGTATTCACCCAGCCAAAGCTATTAGTGAAATTGTAACTTTCAGTTGGACCATCCTCTTAATGCCATAAGTGAGAAATACATCCTCAACAAGGGGAAAATATTGATGCTTGATGTGATTCTAAGCAAGCATTTCCTGCAGGAGTTGTGAATTTGGGTAGCGACGAATTTCCATGAACGAAAAATACAGCAGAGATATGGTAAGTTGCTACGGCCTGCAGAAATCTTGAAATTCAAGCACACTAGTACATCTAAAAATCAAAATGACTGAAATATATATAAAAAACCCTACGATGTGTTGCTAAAACATAGGAGCAACACCCCTGGTGCTCACCTGGTAGAATAAACAGTATACCACACTGAGTAAAGGTATTTTATACCAGTTTCATTGGTTGCTAGAAGACAGGGCAGCATGTAGAGCCATACGAACATAATCATAGGACTTTAAACAAACAAACAAAAAAACTATTTTGGGGGGTAACCCCCCCCCCCCGCCCCCTCCTCGCACCTCCCCGTGGGGCCAGTTTTTTTTATGCCGTGAACAAACTTCGATACATCATGTGTGATGAAGGTTGTGGTTAAGTTTCATCGGAATTGTGTGTAGTTTCTGAGAAGAAAGCAAATATCTATTTTGGGGGGTCAAACCTGGACCCACTTTGACCTCCCATATACGCCCTTAGACTTCGATTTTCTTAGTGCCGTGAACAAACTTCGGTACATCATGGGTGATGAAGGTTGTGATGAAGTTTCATCGAAATAGTGTTTGTAGTTCCAGAGGAAAAAGCAAATTCCTATTTTGGGGGGTCAGCCCTGGATCAACTTTGACCCCTGCTAAACCCCCTTAGACCCTGATTTTTTTTTAATGCCATGAACAAACTTTAGTCACAACATAATATATATTATTTGTGCCAAATTTGGTCACAATCCCATCAGTGATTTCGGAGAAGAGGTTGCAAGTGTTTACGGACTGACAGACTGCCTGACAACGCACCACCGCATAAGCACCCTGGAACTTTGTTCCAGGTAGGCTAAAAATCAAGTATGAAATGGTTTTTCAGATCCCCGCCACCCCCCACCATTTGGACAAAGAACTTTTCCTCAAAGTTGAGGATACCTTGGGGCTTGGAAGAAGCTTTCCATGACGTGAACGCTCATATGCTGACAACTATTTAATCTTGTTGCAGAAGGCTGCCAGGATAGATCAGGGGCAGCACAGTTGCCTTTAAGCTGCCAAGTCTGGGTTTGATTCCCCATCCAATTATAAACGGTCACACAGGTGTTTTGCAGGCAGGGTGTTGCATCATAGGGTGTGTTATCTGTCATAAGTGAGATTAAGCTGAGGAGGCCCCTGCTAGCATTAGTTGGAGGTGAATATTAAAGATCTCATGTTGTCTTTTTCAAGGAGGAGGAAATTGTGTGCTGGCACCCCAGCATAATTCCAAATTCCTGCCCACATAACTGCCTAGAAAGGCAATGGCAAACCACTTATTGCATTGCGAGCTATGAACTTTGGCAACATGGACCTACTTTCAGGCATAGAGAAATGCCAGGTGCATAAAAAGGCCCCTTTATATAAGGGAATGTGCCATGTGGCAATGTATAGAAAAGAAGAGACATTCCATAGCTTGTAGAAAATGCCAAAAATACAAAATAAGGGGCATTCAAAAATCCCGTGTGCATGCTGGACTACTCTTGTGTTCTGAGGAGGAACCAAGTAATGCTCTAGAAAAGTTCATATAAAGGGGCGCCAATTTGATTCATACAGCTGCATGAAGAAGTAAATGTATTTTATTTGCCAGATGTAGGGTGCCCCTTCTGACATCAAATCCTTCCTCTTCTCCAATGGCTTGATCTCGGATCATCAATTTGGATTCAGACCAGGTCAATCTACTCTGGACATGCTGCTTCTGCTGTCTCAACAATGGATGGAGGTCCACAATGCCAAACAGGAAATCAGAGTTGTCTCCCTTGACATATCACGTGCCTTCGATACGGTCTGGCACCCGCTCTACTCACCAAACTCTCCTCCTATGGTATCCATGGAAATCTCCACAGATGGCTGGTGGACTTCCTCTCTGGTCGTAGTCAATATGTGGCCCTGAATGCATTTCTCTAATCTCCCCTTCCTGTTCAGACTGGAGTTCCCGGAGGCAGTGTTCTGGGCCCTGTGCCTTTTCTGGTCTTCATCAATGATCTCTCCGACTCTATGGAAAATCCTTTCTATCCCTTTGCTGATGACTCCACTCTCTGCCACTCCATACCGCATCCCTCAGATCAGCAGTCTGCAGCCTCCTCACTCTCTGCAGACCTGGAAAAAATCAGACTGGTCAAACAAGTGGAACATGTCTTTCAATCCTGACAAATCTCATAGTCTGACTATGTCTCTCTGAAAAGAGACTGGCCAACCTTCCCATCTACTTTCTCAACAATCCTCACCAAGAAGTTCTGTCACTCAAGCTGTTGGGTCTCACATGATCTTTCCTGGGAAAACCACATTTCCAAGCTGGTGTCCAAAGCCAGTCGCCGACTGGGCATCCTCCGTTGTGCGGAGTCCTTCCTTAGCTCTCTGCTCACCTTCAGTCTTTCATTCATCTTTTCTCCCGCCTCTAGAACAAACTCCCTCACTCTCTTCAATCCCACTCCTCCCTCCAGGACTTTAAAACAGCTGTTCACCACCATCTCTTTTATTCCCCCATCCAAAACCTTGATCTTTTCTACCCCTGTGATTCACCCCAGATCCACTTTCTTGAAATATCAACTTCTTTCCTGGAAGTCCTAGCAGTGTCCATGTGTTTTATACCTCTCCACCCCCCCCCCCCCCTTCCCATGCCTCCTCTCCCTAAGCCGTCTCCCTCCCACAGATCCCCCGATGTCCCTGTTGTACTTGTGGGATTCCCTCTCTCCCCATCTTGTCTCCCGCTCCCTTTATTATATGTTTTATGTGTCCGTTTTTTTTTTTTCGTGATTAATGTTCGGTCTTCCACAAGCCTCGATCTTTTATGCAAAAAAGAAAAGAAAAAAAAGAAACGATCCCCCAAAAAAGGAAGGGGGAGCTTTGCGCCTCCCTTGATTTCCATACAATAAGCAATTTGATGTGGTACAATACTTAAAATGACGCTGAAAATAACGTTTAAGAATAATTGCGTTTTAAATACGAACAAAAAGGAAATTGCTCATTGTTCAAGATGTTCATTTGTTCATTATTCAAGACGATATAAAAAACTTGAAAAAGTAAGGGGGAAAAAAATATTCAACCCAGATGGGATTTGAACCCACAAACCCCAGCTTGGGCGTCTGATGGTTTATCCATGAGGCCATTGGGCCAGCAATCGCAGCAAATGCAATCGCATCCCACACACCAATCAACCCAACAGCCTCTATGTACCCTCCTCGTTCATGCCTCTGGAGGTTTTCTTTATCTACTTTGTTTACCAAAACATAAAATCCTGCTTCACCATGTCATCTTCCTCTCCTTTTGTTTAGCCTCGCTCTTTCTCTCTGTGTTTCCTCTCCTTCCCTTCCAATCTGCTCACAGTTGTTCACATGCTTCTTCCTCGGGCCCCCTTTGCATCCTTCTTTCCACTGCTTTTTCCTTTCAACACCTGCATGTTTGTCTCTTTGCATACCCAAACCTTTCCTTCACCTCTTCATCAGTAACAAGTAAAGTGTGTCATCAGTAAAGTGTGTATATATTTTCATATATTTATTTATGTGTATATATATATATATATATATATATATATATATTTATATATATTTAATTTTAAAGCAAAAGTTATGGCACTTAGGTTGAATTTGTTTGAAAAAGCCATTAACTAGACCTATTGGCCGATGTGTATTCGAAGTTTCAGCTAGTTTCAGCTAGTTTCAATGTATAGCACTTGAGATATGAGCACCAACACATTTTGAGCGGACGGACGGACAGACGAACAGACACCAAGCTGATTTTGAGGGTTTTCTAAACATAACTCAAGAATGCATAAACGGACGTTGCTGGAATTTTGAACGTATTCCCTTAATGTACAAAACATTTACTTCTGAAATTTGGAACATGTTACCTCATTGTACAAAGCATTTACTTATGAAATTTGCAGCCAATTTCGTCCAGTAGAAGCCGAGAAACGTATTTTAAGTCCCCATGTAAAAGCTGCACACAGAGAAACGATCCCTTATATAAAGAGAAGGGCGCTTTTGCACCTCCCTTTGATTACATCTTGAGTAGATTGTCAATAAGACGCAATGGGTTGACTAATGACTTCAATAAAGTTGTCGTCTGCATGACCTACAGATTCTTGACTGCAGGGGTCGTCAGTGGTCAACTCAGAGCAACTTGAGTTGGGTTGCCTACAAAACATCAGTGCAGCCCTTATCCCTGTAACCAAATTAAAAAGGGCTTTCTTACAAGCAATACTTCAAGCAATCTATAATTTCAATGGAGGCCATGAGTCATTCCTGCAAGTGGAGATATGAAGGGAGACATAGAGTAGAGGATGGGAATATGTACTAGCTGAGCTCGATAATATGAACCTGTACTGTATGTACTGTGATGTGATGTAAATAACCCAGGAGAAAGTATAACACCAGACGTGGTTGCATAATGGTTAGAAGGTCCGCTCTGAGTCTGGTAGGTCTGTGGTTCGAACCCTGGCCGAGTCAGACCAAAGACTTTTTGAATGGTGCGAGCTGCATTGGCAACCATTGCGCAAGCTTAATGGGCCTAATGGCCTCGTCCTGCATTGAAACTCCTTGTAAGAGAAGTCATATTTAAACACAATGGCCTGAGTTGTACAACACTTCACAAGCATACCGCAGCAGGTGATCGTGAACAACGTGCTCAAAGGACTGCAGGGAGGGCATTCCAGAGCAAAAAGAATGCTTTGTCTCATCCTTAAGTCATGCCTCGCTTGCTTTCTTCTTTACATCGAACTCTCTCCAGACAGCATCCCCGTTTTGCACTTTGCCTGAGGTCCTGTCTTCTGAAAACGGAGCCGATATAATGCAATCGCATCCCACACACCAATCAACCCAACAGCCTCTATGTACCCTCCTCGTTCATGCCTCTGGAGCTTTTCTTTATCCGCCTTGTTTACCAAAACATAAAATCCTGCTTCACCACGTCATCTTCCTCTCCTTTTGTTTAGCCTCGCTCATTCTCTCTGTGTTTCCTCTCCTTCCCTTCCAATCTGCTCACAGTTGTTCACGTGCTTCTTCCTCGGGCCCCATTTGCATCCTTCTTTCCACTGCTTTTCCTTTCAACACCTGCATGTTTGTCTCTTTGCATACCCAAACCTTTCCTTCCCCTCTTCATCAGTAACAAATTAATTTTTTTTTAAACAAGACCAAAAGTCTAACAGCGGCGTAGCCGGGCTTGTAAAATATTACAAACCACAAACACATATGTTTAGCTTTTCAAACAGTCGTTAATGCTGCTTATAACATTAAACAAAGAAATTTGGAGGAATCCCGACATCCATGAGGAAGGTTTTACTTACAGAACTGAGTGAAGATCGACTGTAATCTATATACCCCACAAGGGTTGGAGGTGTGCTCATTTACCAAGCAGCTAGCTAGCGCTTGCCAAGCCAGCCGTTCCTCAAGGGTTTTGAATGGAGTGCTTGCTCAAATGCTTAAACAACTTGGCGATCTCTCCACAAGAAACTTGGTAAATGATCACACACCCAATGTTCTTGAGACCAGACCATAGATCGACTGTAATCTATGTACACCAAAGAGGAATGACCCTTCCTGCCGCTCTCAAAGTAAGCGGGCGTACTTGTAAATTAAAATGTTGGTCGGTGGACTCGGCCATCGTAATGACGTAACAAACACAAAACTGATATATTTTAACTTCCAGTAAGTTTGCAGTCACAACGAAGGTATTGGTGTTACGATTATATTTACTACTAGTACCCGACTGCAAAACCGCAATGAGCCGGCGAAGCCAAAGCCTCTTGCCACTATTTTACCCATCACTATGGCATCAGTAGGTTAGGTAGTTGGTAGTAGGTAGGTGTAATAGGTACCGTACCTAGTTCAAAATGACACCATTTGCATTCTGGATGAGATTAAAATTTATAAAATTTCCTTCTTGATTAATTCGGTGAATTCCGTGTCAACTTCGGATATTTCCGGCCATGAAAAACTATCCCCTATGGCCGCGAGATTTCTAAAAAAAAATTCTTCGTCAATTTTAGAATATTTGACGCCGTTTTCAGCCTCCGAAATGTGGTAAAAAGCTTTTTTGAAATATTTTTTCAAATACTCGAATCTCATTGGTTCCGGTAATTGGTGACGATTTTCGTTGAAGATAACCAGGGCCCGTGTGGGCCCGGGGAACGAGGTTGGTCTTAAAGTATTTTAATTACAAATTAGAGGTGCATAAGATTGTGAATCAAACAAAGACGGGTGAAACAAACTCCTATTGAACTTTTTTCAATTTGTTATGCATACTTCCGCATCCGCAAGATGGCGGCCTCCATGGAGCGATTTGGTGCGTCAAAGCTTCGAAATTCTCAAGGGATCCAGCAAAATCTGGCTTTTCAACATAATACGTACGCGTTCATTCACAACACCGGCTTCGCCGGTTATCATATTAACGTTACGTTACCATTATTCCGAAAATGATTTTACTATCAAAAAACCGAGGCAAATTCCTTACTTCCTCGGTTATTAATATTAGTGCCGAACAACGCTTAGATCATTGATCATGAACTATACACTGCTTCAATGTATTAACTTTCCATTCACGACATTGGGATTAAAGTGTTATGGTTATATTTACTACATTATTATTATTATTACGAAAACAATACTACTGAAACGATACACTACTGTATTAAGAAACCTTGGATTAATTTGTCTGAAGCAGTCCGAAGATGAGTCATAACACCGAAGGCCTATACATACCATACCATGTTGTTGGAAGAGCCGTAACGTCTATACTTTGGATATTTCATGATCATTTTAACAATGTGTAAAGTATCTCGACAAACTACGATCAATTGTCGTACGCGTTTATTCACCCTGCCGATCAAGGCCCGATTCACAGCAGCGCCATCCGAGCTCTGGCGTAGGGATACAACCCGGTCCCGGTGAAGGGATACAACCCGGTCCCGGTGTAGGGATACAACGGTGAATATTTGCACTGCATACATGACATCCTCCCCTTTAAGTCCAAAATTACCAAGAGCAATACGTGCTAGATTTCCAGAATTGACATTTCAAAAGCAACATTTCCAAAATATGTGTGCAAACGGTTATGAGAATAATGAAAATACGTGAAAATAGAACATGTGTCAACGTGAAAAAAAAACATCTTCAAAGATTCAACCGGTCGGGTGCTTTTCTCTCACGCATTGAGCGTCGCGGTGTACCAGTGGATACAGAGTCCGAGGTGATTCCTTTGGGTCGCGGTGTACCAGTGGATACAGAGTCCGAGGTGATCCCTTTGGGTCGCGGTGTACCAGTGGATACAGAGTCCGGGGTGATTCCTTTGGGTCGCGGTGTACCAGTGGATACAGAGTCCGAGGTGATTCCTTTTGTCTCCACGAAGGGTGTAGCGTTTGCAGAGGTTTTCGGGGCATCCGAGCCGGCTGGAGCGGCCACGACGATCTCCGGCAGTGGCGGGTCGAACTGTTGTCCTGACTGTGACGATGCTACAGGCTCCATCGACTCACAATGACGGTAGGTTATGTGGTCCTGATGTCGGCGAATTTCGCGGCCGTCCTGCAGGCGAATCACACAGGACAGTGGACCTGACTTCTCGATGATGTCCCCCGGTAGCCACGTCGCACCTGCACCAAAATTTCGGGCAAACACTGGATCTCCAATGTTGATACATCGACTGTTGGACGTCTTATCGTGCACCAACTTTTGATTAAGCTGGCTCTGATAAACATTTGATGATATGTCTGGTTTGAGATTGTCAAGTGTCGATCTCAAGTGTCGTTTCAACAATAACTCAGACGGAGCTGCACCGGTTGTTGATTGTGGCGTGATACGGTATTTGAACAGGAGACGAGACAGCTTTGTTTCCAGGGTTCCCTCCTGAAGTTTCCGCAATCCGGATTTGATGATTCCCACGGATCGTTCGGCCAAGCCATTTGAAGCCTGGTGATGTGGGCTGACAAACTTATGTTTGATGCCGTTCCGACGTGTGAACTTGGCAAACTCGGTACTGGAAAAACACGAACCGTTATCACTCACGATCATCCTGGGCAGACCATGAGTGGCGAAACAGCGTCTGAGTCTTTCGATGTCAATGGCTGACGTAGTACCACGCGTCACATAGGCATCAATCCATTTTATGTGCACGTCCGTAATTATTAGAATCATGCTGCCCTTAATAGGCCCGGCATAATCGAGATGTAGGCGATGCCACGGTTCGCTGGGCCATTCCCAGGGATGCAGTGGCGCTTTCGCAAGTGTATTCCGGGTTGATCGTTCCGGGTTGATCGCAGGTGTATTCCGTGTATTCCATCCTCTGAGATCGAGTTTCGTAAAAGTCTTGCCTCCCGTGAGATGAGCATAGAGGTCTTCGATCCTCGGGATTGGATATTTATCCAATGAAGAACACCTGTTCACGGTCATTTTATAATCTCCACATATGCGGATGGACTGGTCCGATTTTATGACCGGAACGATGGGCGCCGCCCATTCGGCATACTGGATTTGCTCGATGATCCCCAGATTTTCAAGATGATCCAGTTCCTTGTCAATCCGCTCACGCAGGGCGAAAGGGACTGGGCGAGCCCTGAAAAATATAGGATTGGCATCCCGGTCAACCCTGAGTTTAACTGTATGTCCTTTCAAGGTTCCAAGCTCATCCTTGAAGACATCCGGGTACGTATCCAGCACATTTTTGAGTGTGTATGCTGCGGTCGGAGAAACGTTGGCTGCCCGGAGTTGATGAATGCTTTCCCACCTCAGTCGAATTATGCTCAACCAGTTCCTGCCGAGTAAGGAAGGGCCCTTTCCAGGAATGACGATCAGGGGTAGGTGAAACTCACAGCTATCGTAGCCCACCGTGACGTCACATGTACCGCAGGGAACAATCTTCTCACCTGTATAGGTGGAGAGTCCATAGGTAGTAGGTTTCAGATGGGGTCGGTCAGCATCACTCCACAGGTTTGTGAAAACAGCATGGCTGATGAGCGAGACGGCTGCACCAGTGTCGACCTCCATTTGCAATGGTCGATTGTTGACGACAACATTGGCAAGAAGAGGGTCCCGCCTATGGTGAGAATCAATATGAAGCAGGTCATACGATTCTGAGTTGTCGGAAATAGAGCTCACCTGGTCAAGCTCGGGTTCCTCCGAACCGATAAACTGATGAATCTTGTCAGCAGCTTTTCCTTTTCCCGATTTGCGAGTGATGCAAGCTGGAGCAATATGGCCAGTTTTCGAACAGAAATGGCAGGTGGCATCTTTGAACCGACACGTCTCCGGAGGGTGCTTTCCGTTGCACCAAAAACAGTTGTTGTGGGTTTGAGACTGCACTGGCTTCTGACGAGGAGCCTTGTTCCAACGTTTTGGCTGAACATGATCCAACCGATTCACAGCAGGGCTGGTAACAGACGAGCGAGTGGCACCGATGCTTGTAGCGTTGCGTTCAGCACTTTCCATGGAAATGGCGGTGTCTCTGGCATTTTGGAACGTCAGTCTTCTCTCAGCAAGCAGGCGTCTACGAGTGCGGTCATCGGACATGCCAACCACCAGCAAATCACGAAGCATGTCATCGATCGTGTCCCCAAACTCACACAGATGTGACAGTTTTTTGAGGTGTGCAATGAAGTCTGCGATCGACTGACCTTGCTGCTGTCTGCACATGTAAAAATTAAACCGACACAGGATGACTGAAGGAGATGGATTGCAATGTTCCTTCAAAGCGGCCTTGAGCTCTGCATACGTGAGCTCCTGAATTGTCCGAGGCCGAATCAGGTTTTTAACGAGTGTGAACGTCTCACCTCTGCAAACGGACAGGAAGACGGCCTTCATCCGGCCTTCGGTCGCGATGCCGTTCGCCTCGAAGTAGAAAGACAACCGCTCAGAATACGTGTCAAAATCCCCCTCATGAGGGTCGAATTCATCGATATGGCCGAAAGAAGTCATGGTCTAGATGTTTATCCTCGTCGCCATGTAAAGTATCTCGACAAACTACGATCAATTGTCGTACGCGTTTATTCACCCTGCCGATCAAGGCCCGATTCACAGCAGCGCCATCCGAGCTCTGGCGTAGGGATACAACCCGGTCCCGGTGTAGGGATACAACGGTGAATATTTGCACTGCATACATGAGAACATGACACAATCGGTTTGTTTGTGCTTAACACTGAATGAAAAATATGAAGGTAGAGCATAGCGATTGTGATATATGACAGGTTCGACGATATGTTCGGCATGAACGGCGTATACATCAAAATGGTGGAGTGTGGAGAATCAGCCGCCATACGCTGTAATGACATCAGATGTAATCACACCATGCTGTCATGTGACCATATCCTCAGCTCTGATTGGTATACGTTTGAGGGGACATACATACGGCCAAACACTGTTCCAGACGGCTTCGCCCGATGGGAAAAAATTAATGTCAGCAACAATGTGAGTATATAAAGTGGGAAAAGGTTTGCAAGTAAAGGACGAGGGTAGAGAAGCAAGTGGGGATACAATTTGACAATGACCCCCACTAGAAATTGAAAAGGGGTCAATGACAGAAACCAGGAAGTTGGATGCATCAAGTTAAATAAGTAACCATTAAGTTTAAGTAAGTTTGATACATCATGCCTGTGTTCGAACGACAGCCCATCCCATCAATTCATTCTATCAGCCTATTCATCGTCGATGATACTTACCCAATCTACCCTTGACCCAATTTGATTGGGTTGGGGGGGAGGGGGCGGAGGATACGAGTGTGGGGAACATCACCAGGAGTTTTTATTTTATTTTAAAGGATGTAGGTGGCTGTGGGATGAGAAATGACCAAACAACGACCTTACCTTATGACGAGACCCTTTCACAGACATCACAATTCACACATCCATGGCCAGGCTACCTACCTGCCATGCCAATATCCCCAAACTTGTCTGCTGCTGCTGCCATTACCGTTCCAGGGATGCCATCCCATGCATTAACAGCTATACACTCCGAGTGAAAGACCCCTGCCTTACTGCTGCCCTGACTCTCCTCTTCTTCACTCTCAGACTACGTCTCCTGGTTCCGTCACTGTCCATTCTGGTGAAAATTATTGTGCATGTATTTTGTCAATTCCCTTCATTATCGTAAATGTCACATCCACATATACATATGTTGGCCAACATAAAAAAATGAAATGGTCCATCAAAATTCCATTAGTGATGCAGTAAAAAAAATAAAGAATGTTGTTGCAGAGTAACAAAGATCTTGTGAGAAAAAACAAGACTAACAGTTTTAAAAAGTTATTAACTGGGAACTATCATTATATTGGCAAATGCAGTTCTACACAGAGGTATACCAGACTTTGTGTGGTATTGTGAGATAGTTACCATAGATAGCACTGTTCAATTACCTGAATTCCAATCAATGCATAGGAATCAGGGGGTGGAGAAAGGAAACGGATATGATGTAAGTGGTGAAGAAGATTCACTATTAAAGATGAAGCCTTGAACTGAAAGGCCTGAAGGCCCATGTTTATTTACTTTTTCCCCAGCATACAACATTACTAGCAACAAGAGGACGACTCTTATACCATACCATTGATTTGTATGTTCCAAAACTTCAAACTTGCACGAAATGATAATTAACTTTTTGATGCAAGGAAGCGATCACTGCTGATACACCGCTTCGGAGCTGAACGGCAAAATTTATTTTATACACTCCCCAGTGGCCGAGGACATGTACTCTTCCGCTGTCATTGCACTGGCAGTCTTTTTAAGGCCTAAAGTAAAGATTTTTGCTGAACAAAATAAATTTCGTCAGCAAGCACGAAGACCGGGTGAATCGACTGCTAAATATTTTGCTGCTTTATACGAGCTAGTTGCGAATTACCAAGTTGTAAATCTCTCTGACGACATGATACGAGACCAGCTAGTGGAAAACAAACCCCTTACAACTCACTTACCTGAACGTTTGCTTTTGGAACCGGAGCTTATACTGCCTGAATGGAGCCCTTGTAATGGTGGGACAAATTGAATCAGCTATGGCAGAAGCTAAAGCAATTATAGTATTACACTGACACTTCAATGGCTGTTCAGGCTGTACTTCCAACACCAGTATATCCCAGAGGGAAGCAATATAGACATGACGCCAGACCGAGCAACACTTCGAATGATCCAGCAAAATCAACAGCTTCACAGGCTCAACAGGCACACTAAGGCAGAACATGATATTGTTGTGGGTTTGCAATGCACATAACCAATTACTCCAAATGCCATGTGCAGGAGGCCAACTGCAGGCATAGGTTCAGCCATTTCAATACTTCCAGAGGTTACTTACCTGGAGCATTGCAAAAGTACGCCTCTTTCAAAACCCAGTTTGCTATTGGTGACTTACTTACAAAATCCAATCCCTGTACTTGACTGCCTTCATGTACAGGTGACACACAACCATTCTTCTGTGACTGTTCACTTCTTTATTGCACCTTCTGAAACTCCAAAACTTGGCATGGATCTCTCCACTGCTCTCAAACTGGATATCATCAACTGATGTGTTGCTCCCACATCTGTGCTAAGCATTTCGATTCATCAGACATCAGTCTGCCAGATACCTGAATCTAACTCCATTGAAGCCCTCAACCGTGCCAAAGGATTGGTATACCAAGTGAAGACCAGGCCTGATGTGAGGGCAATTCAACAGAAGCATTGCTGCTTACCCTTTACTCCCTGTGATGCTGTCTCCCAAGAATTGATAAAACCGCAATGCCAGGCATCATTGATTTTTTTTGACTCTTTTGAATGGGGTTTGCCTCTTGTCTTTATGCAGATGAAAACAGGACGGACTCGAACAGCACTCGGTAGAGAGCATATCTCCACAAGGCTGAGCAGTTTACACTTTGTATCCCACTGATTCGGACCTGAACAAAAATCGAATCAGCTTGTTCTTGTCACTTACACAACTCATCCACCAAGTTTTGTTACAAATCGTCCACAACCTTTTGAAATATCATGCTATTTATCGTTTTTGTCCCTATCACTCAATGGTGTGAGGAATCACTTACATAATTTAAAAAATTCTCTGATCCACATCCGGATTCGAATCGTCAACAACATTGGACCAATTCGTCCTTGTAACACACCCAACCGGTCCACCAAGTTTCGTCCAAATCCGTCCACAACTTTGTGAGATATCGTGC
Source organism: Myxine glutinosa (assembly GCF_964187855.1). Classification (NCBI taxonomy): domain Eukaryota; kingdom Metazoa; phylum Chordata; class Myxini; order Myxiniformes; family Myxinidae; genus Myxine; species Myxine glutinosa. The sequence goes on along the minus strand of NC_136261.1, from coordinate 76,088,652 downwards.
TATATATAGTTTTTGCCCTATCTCTCAATGGTGAAGAATTACTTTTAACATTCTCGGATCAATATCCGGAGCAGGATCTTCACCAAAATCTAATCATGTATTCCTTTTCACATACCCAACCTCTCCACCAAATTTCGTTTGAATCCGTCCAAAACCTTTTGAGATATCCTGTTCACAAATAGACAAACAGACAGACAGACAGGGGTGAAAACATGACCTCCATCCACCTTCGGTAGTGGAGGTAATACGAATGTGTGTGGATCTGTGTGAGCCCAATAAGTCGATTGTAAATAACAGCCATTCACTCCCACACATTGCGAAGATCTTTGCAGAACTCCATAGAACGAGAATGTTCTCTATTCTTGATATTCAGAGTACATATCACCAAGTGCTATTGCATGAGGAAAGCAGAGACTTACGGCTTTCATCACACATGGTGGACCTCTCCGCTATTGCCACATGCCATATGGTCTTGCTAACACTTCCAGTGCATTCTAGTGAATGATGTCACAGATCTTAGCTGGACAGGAGGGCGTCCAGTGCAACCTAGACATCATGATCTATAGTTTGTTTCATGATAACCATGAACACCAGCAAGCTGTTTTGCGTCATAATGATCAAGTGGGCTTAAGACTGAATTATTAGCTTAAAAATTAAGACTGAACTAAATGCCACTTCAGGAAGACTGAACTTTCTTTTTGGGGTTTTGTGATTTCAGGAAATGACCTGAGCCCAAACTCGGTGATGGCAGTAACAGAGGTACACCTCCGAAATGCCTCAACTCTGTGTTTGCCTCTAAAGCTTGTGTCCCAAACCCATCCCTCTCTGTACCCACCGTACCCAGTCGTACCCAGCTGCTCCTGCACTCCGTGTCCTTTCCTCCCGACAAGGTGGAAAAGTTTCTGTCAACCCTCGACTCTGATTCTGCAACTGGACCTGACGGCATCAGCCCACGGGTCCTAAAATCCTGTTCTTCTGCTCTTTCACTCCCTCTCTCTGTTCTCTTCACCCTCTATTTTGCTCAAGGTCAACTGCCATCTGCTTGGAAATCAGCCAACATCACCGCTATGCACAAAAAAAGGTGTAAAAACAGATCCTAGCAACTACAGACCAATCAGCCTTCTCCCAATTATCAGCAAAGTCATGGAATCCATCGTTGCTTCGGATATGAAATCTTTCCTCTTCTCCAATGGCTTGATCTCTGATCATCAATTTGGTTTCAGACCAGGTCACTCTACTCTGGACATGCTGCTTCTGCTGTCTCAACAATGGATGGAGGTCCTCAATGCCAAACAGGAAATTAGAGCTGTCTCCCTCGACATATCACGTGCCTTCGATACGGTCTGGCACCCCGCTCTGCTCACCAAACTCTCCTCCTTTGGTATCCATGGAAATCTCCACGCATGGCTGGCGGACTTCCTCTCTCGTCGTAGTCAACGTGTGGCCCTGAATGGGTTTCTCTCATCTCCTCTTCCTGTTCAGGTTGGAGTTCCCCAAGGCAGTGTTCTGGGCCCTGTGCTTTTTCTGGTCTTCATCAATGATCTCTCTGACTCTCTTGAAAATCCTCTCTATCTCTTTGCTGATGACTCCACTCTCTGCCGCTCCATTCCTCATCCCTCAGATTGGCAGTCTGCAGCCTCCTCACTCTCTGCAGACCTGGACAAAATCACAGACTGGGCAAACAAGTGGAACATGTCTTTCAATCCTGACAAATCTCACACTCTTACGATGTCTCTCCGAAAAGACCGACTGGACAACCCTCCCATCTACTTTCTGAATAATCCTCTCCAAGAAGTTCTGTCACTCAAGCTTTTGGGTCTCACTATCTGCCATGATCTTTCCTGGGAAAACCACATTTCCAAGCTGGCCTCCAAAGCCAGTCGCCGACTGGGCATCCTCCGTCGCGCGAAGTCCTTCCTTGGCACACCTGAGCTCCTCACCACATACAAGGCTTTCATCTGCAGCTCAATGGAATACTGCTCTCCCCTCTGGGCTGGTGCTCCTGCCTCACACCTAGCTCGTCTTCACACTGTTGAAACCAAAGCATTCAGAATCATTGGAATCTCCCACGATGACGCTATCTCCGAGGGCCTTTCACTTACTCACCGCAGGCAGGTTGGTGGTCTTTCCGTCTTCTACCGACTCCTCTCCGGCCTTGCTCCCTCTGGGCTCTGTCCCCCAAATATTCCTGCAGGTCGCACAAGATCTGCCTGCAACCCTCTTATGGTTCAACTGCCAAAATCAAGACTCTCTGCTCACCTTCACTCCTTCATTCCTCTTTTCTCCCGCCTCTGGAACAAACTCCCTCACTCTCTTCAATCCCACTCCTCCCTCCAGGTCTTTAAAACGGCTGTTCACCACCATCTCTTATCTTCCCCAATCCAAAACCTTGATCTTTTCTACCCCCGCTAATTTCACCCCAAATCCACTTTTTTGAGGTGACTTTTGTCTTCTTTCCTGGAAGTCCTTGGTGTCCTTGCGTTTTATACCTATCCTGCCTCCCCCCAGGCCCTCTGCCACCCACACATCTCCCGATGTCCCTGCCCTCAAATGTTGTGTTTGTGTGCTTCCTCCCCTTCTCTCCCCATCTTGTCAACCGCTCCCATTTTTATATACTTTGTTTACTTGTTTGTTTGATTTGTTTGTTTGATAAATGTTAGCTCTTTCACGAGCCTCGACTCTGTACACAAAAAAAAAAGAAGAAAAAAAGACACCGCAGCACTGCACTCTTTTATTGGCCTGACTTCTTGGTACTCTAAATTCATTCCCAATTATGCCGCAGTGGTGGAGCCTCTCCGTGCCCTACTGCACAAGACTGTTGACATTTCCTGGACTGTCGCTGCACATATTAATTTTGAAAGGGTGAAGGACTTAATTGTCACGTCTTACACTTGCTTTGTTTAACCCTACTTTACCCGCCATTGTGACCACAGATGTGTTAGATTATGGACTTGACGCAGTGCTCACTCCAACCCATGAGGACTCTACAGAGAAAACAGTAGTATTTGCATTGCGAACATTCACATAATGTAAATACAACTACTCTAAAGTAGAAAAGGAAGCCCTTGACTGCATCTGGTGAACTAAAAAATGGCATACTTACGTCTGGTGTCATAAATTTACTCTGTGCACAGGCCACGGTCCACTTACCACACTACTGTCATCGAAAGGCCTTGGTCGAGCTGGAATTGGAATTACACATTGGTCTGCATTCTTACTGTCAGTCAACCATGAAATTATATACAAACCTGGTCATGAAAATATGACTGCAGACGATTTATCTCGTTAAATACTTCCTGTGTCCGGTGCCTTATCTGCTGTGACTGCGGAGCAATTCAAGGACATTTGCAATGCATGCCGTGTTCTACAGAAGGTGCTAGAATAGGTCTCAAGAGGATGGCCTCACAAGACAAAGTGCACTTACCCAAAGGTTCTTCCCTACTTTTTTCTTCCGAATGAATGGGCTTGACCAGATGGTTACGTAATTTGTGGCACTCGCTGTGTGATCGTTCCTACAAAACTTCAACCCAAGTTCATCCAGCTTGGTCATGATACGCACCAAGGAAACTGGTGGCCATGGATAGATTCTCCAGTAGAAATTGCCATTTGATGCATTACTTGCTAAGTGCATGATAAAACAGCTGTCACTCAGATGCCGCCATCGCAACCAGTTCCTCTCCCTAATGCTGCATGGGAAAAACTTGCCATCAATATTGTGGGACCGCTTGATAAAGCCCCAATAGACTGTCGCTCTGCCATTACCTCAATCGACTACTTCAGCAGATGGCTACATGTAGCCTTAACTTCCCAAGTGACCTCTGCTGCAGTTATCAAGCTCCTGACTACAGTGTTTAGTCACGAGGGAAACACGCAGGAACTTGTCTCTGACAATGGCTCTCAGTTTGTTTCAGCTGAGTTTGAAAATTCCTGAAAGAAAAAAAATGTCAAGTACTGCTGTAGTTCTGAATATTACCCACAAGCCAACTGGTAGGTAGAACGCTTTAACAGAGTGATCAAGGACTGCTTAAACACTGCAAATCTCGAATGGGAGCCCTGCAAAAAATTTGTCACCAACTTCTTGCAAGCCTATCGAGCTACAAGACATGCCACAACTCAGAAAACACCTGTTGAACTTCTACATGGACGTACGCTACACACCAAGTTGCACAAATTTGTGGCCTACAGATGCAGCATGCATGCTTTGAAACCTGAGGATCTGAGACACTTTGTTCAACAGAGACGAGACAAGTCTAAACGATACATTGACAAGCGCAGTGCAGAAAAATATCCCACCTTTCATTTTGGTCCTTTCGTTACAGTTTGCAAACCTGTAATCCACATGAAAGGTCGAACCAGGTTTCGCCAACCTCTAAAGACCTTTGAACAGAAAGGTCCTGCTAACTGCAGACTCTCCGATGGGAAAGTGTGGAATGCAATTTGCATCGCACCGGCAATTTAGACCACCAATGGACTTGCTGCTGAAGGTCTGACATGTTTTGATAAAATGATGTTGCCCACAACCCTGCCCAGCAAATGCCCCCCACAATGATTTGTCCTAGTTGTTCGTCTGACACCAGACATCGTCAAGCTCCTGTAATCCGTCAAGGATTCTGTTAAGTAAAGAAAAAAAAAGAAAAGGAAACTGTGATGATTCAGTTTTCATCAAGTTTGCTGTCGATGTCAGGTTTATTATGTTGTTGTTGTTTTGTTCATTACTAGTTTTTGCTAAGCTTTAAAATTACTTAATTGTCTTAATGAAAGGGGAATATGTGGGCGGTATTGTGTGATAGTTATAATTTATCGCGCTGTTCAATTACCTGAATACTAATGAATGCATAGGAATTGAGGGTGGAGAGAGGAAACGGAAATGATGCAAGAGGTGGAGGAGATTCACCATTACAAACTTAGCCTTGAAATGAAAGGCCTGCAGTCAAATGCTCATTTACTTGTCCCTAAGATACATCACTTTGTCAAGGACAGTGTGGGTCTGTATTGGCAGACAATTAGAATGATGGGTTTTGCATCAACCGGATGTTGCTAGAGGTGTGCTGACGGCCATGGGAAGAAAAGTGAAGCCGAAGTTTCTGGCTTAGCCATTTGTTGGAGCAAGAGGCATCAGTCGACCAAGGTGAAATGATGTCACAAATTGCGAAAATGCCACTCGACTCCTACACGGGCCTGCGCTACACTTAAGGTAAGAGCTGCGGAATCACACACTCAACTAATCAAAGCTGTTACGACCAGCTACTGGTTTGTCTTCCATTTTGCAAACAGCAAACAATCACCTTTCAGGAAAATCAGAACATGCCAGCTATCATGTTATTTTCTGGCACGTTTTCTGATTACACATCTGGAAAACCCTTTACATCCTGATATTAGAGCAATTCTAAGAAAACGAGAGTCACGTGATGTGATATCCATAGTATTTTGTTAATAGTTGCCATTTTTATCTGCGGAAGGCAGTAGGGATGTACATGTGTATCAAGGCCTACCTCATGGCACGCAAGCCAAGCTGGTAGGCAAGCTCGACGTCTCTTGACAAAAGAGACACGAACAGGTACTTGGCGTAAGTGTGCATAGGAACGCTCTCTCGATGGACCACCTCGCCGAGCCCGCTGCAAGGCCCTGCTGGAGGGGCAAAGCAAACACGCACATCTGGTGTCAGGTTGCACTCCAGTATCAAGCAAATGTTCTTAGAAAATCGTGTTTGTTTGAGATAGCTGAAACAATCAGAGAGAGCAGAATGGGATTTAAACAAAAAGGGAAGAAAAAAGATCTAATTAAATAGCTGTGAATGTAAACATTTATTTTGTGCAGGAAATCAAATTTAACGAGAAATTCACTACTTCATAGGTCAAATGATTCCGAGCACAGTCAGTTACTGTGTAATTACTAAAAGTACATTCCATGCATGACAAAGTTTCTTGCAACACCAAGAAGGATGAAACCTGGGATTAAAAGATGCAAGATACATGTTATCCATATTACATCATTGTTTGACAAGGTGGTGCAGAGGTAGCACACCGACCTTTGACCTGTCTATTCTGGGTTTCATTCCCGACCGGCCCGACAATCGGAGTGGTGATTCAGATGTGATCTAAGAGTGCTACATTTCTCAGGTGGACGTTATCCCAGGTGTCCAGTCTCCCGGCACTAGTCGATGAACGTTAAATATCCCATGGTACTGCTGGGAAGACGATGACAAACCATCTCGCATAACCCTTGCCAAGAAACTGCTTCGGGAGCACTGCGCTCTGGATCAGAGTTTGGTGCATCAAAATCAAAATCAGTACTACATCCAGATTACATCACTAGGACAATTGCTTCATGTGCCTGAAATCAAAGAAGAAAATTTCTGTGGGGATTTATGAGCACAAAGTCACAAGTCAAAATTATCAATCTGCATCATCGGCCGTTTTGTTTCAACAGAGGCAAAGTGTTTCTTCATGTCTTCTACTTCAACTATTACTACTTTAACGGCTGCAGTTGTTCTCACATTATTGTGCAATTGGCCAGAAGGTACTGTATGTTTTGGTTGAGTCTTTCCCGAACCGGCTGGCCATTCCTAATGTTGGACTGGAGTAGATTTTGGCAGGAATGTTTCATTAGTTCAGGATGCTAGCGATTACTCACCTACTCTTCATGAAAAACACCGTGGGGGTCTTTAACGTCCACCAACTAATGCTAGCAGATGTGACACCTGGCATAACGTCCATCCAAGGGACGGACACATGTAATAACTTGATAAGCATCCAAAGAAATCAGTTTCGCTCATACGCAATGTTTTCCTTTTGTGATGGCATATGGATGTTTATTTCACAAACTAGTGCGCACTCCCGCTCTCCTCGGGGAGAGTGTACGTACCCTTCTCGGCCGACCCTCGGTGGGCAAAGTGCAGCGGGAGAGTCATGGAAATGCACTTTATAATTTTTGTAATTTTTGAAATTAATTTTATTGATCACAACATATCATACTCCATATCTTAAGAAAACGAAATTATTTGTAGTACCGGCAATCACCAAAGATGGAGCTATTTTGAAGTTCCAGTGACTTCAAAATAGCTCCATCCACGTTTGCTCCATTGCAGTAATACAAGCGTGACTCGGTACACTCCGCGCACCTCACCACACGTCGTTTCAGAGGGATAGGCATCTTTGACCATTTCGGTGTCTTTTGTGTCTTGAGGGTCTTTTCGGTCTTCATGGTGTTTTGGGTATTCAGGACCATTTCGGTCTTCAGGGTCTTTTGGATCCTCTGGGCCTTTAAGGGTATTTTGGGTCCATGGGGTGTTTTGGGTCTCCGGGTTCTTTTGGGTCTTCGGTGTCTTCAGGGGCTTCAGGGGCTTCAGGGGCTTCAGGGGCTTTTGGGTCTTAAGGGTCTTAAGGGTCTTTTGGTTCCTCTGGGTCTTTAAGGGTATTTGGTGTATTTTGGTTCTTCAGGGTATTTAAGGGTCTTTTGGTCTTCAGGGTGTTTTGGGTCTTCAGGGTCTTTCGGGTCTTCGGGGTCTTTTGGGTCTTCGTGGTGTTTTGGGTCTTCGGGTGTTTTGGGTCTTCGAGGTCTTTTGAGTCTTTTGGCTCTTTGAGGGCCTTTTGGATCTTCAAGGGTATTTAGGTCTTCAGGTTCTTTGGGGTATTTTGGGTGTTTTGGGTCATCGAGGTGTTTTTCGTCTTCAGGGTTTTCAGGGTGTTTTGGGTCTTCGTGGCCATTTGGGTCTTCAGGATCTTTTGGATCTTCAGGTCCTTTAAGGGTATTTTGGGTCTTTGGGGTGTTTTGGATCTTCGGGTTCTTTGGGGTCTTCAGGGTCTTTTGGGTCTTCGAGTTGTTTTGTATCTTCAGGGTCTTTTGGATCTTCACGGTATTTTGCGTCTTCGGGTTCTTTTGGGTCTTTAAGGGTATATTGAGTCTTCAGGGTCTTGGGGGACTTAAAGGGCCGTCAAAGGTCTGAGGGGTCTCAGTAATCTCAACGTACTTCAGAGTTCACGGACTGTGTTTTGGGTGTTCATTTTATTTGAAGAAGAAGAAGACGTTTTGGTCGCATATAAACAAACATAACCATATACGTTTGCTCTATTACAATAAGATTCAGGTTGAAAGAAGTTTTTAATCAATCAATTTGGAATGCCAATGCGACATCTTCATAAAATAATCGTAAGTTCAAATTTCCACATAGGTATAAAAGTTAACAAGTAAACGAAAAAACATGTTTTAGGGCTACACACATTTATTTTTAAAAAGTTTTAAACTTTTTTTTTTTTTTTCAAAAATTCATTTTTAAAATAAAATTTTGATAAATGAAAATGTACCAGAAAAGAGGACTGTGGGCCAAATATCAGCTCTCTAGAACGTATGGAACCAAGAAAATGAACGGCTCAAAGATTTGAAAAGGGACAAATAAACAAAGTTCAGATGAAGTTAAATAAAAGTGTGTAAAAAAAAAAGAAGAACTTTTCATTTCCCAACACCATACAGTACAGAATTGTTGTTGTCTTTAAAAATCACTTTCATTATAACACCAGGAAAACAAAATGTCAATGACAAAGGATTTGAAGAGGGGGATCATCAAGATAGTTTTTGTTTTGGGGCAGTATGATAGCTCAATTGGTATCTAGCTTGATAGATAATGCATCAGCAGCGGTGCGACATCTAGAATCCCGTGATCTTTCAAATGGGATCATTGGGATGTAAAGGGAGAGAGAGAGGGGGAGAGAGGGGGAGAGAGAGGGGAGAGAGAGGGGGAGAGAGAGGGGGAGAGAAAGGGAGAGAGAGAGGGGGAGAGAGAGGGGGGAGAGAGAGGGGGGAGAGAGGGGAGAGAGAGGGGGAGAGAGAGGGGGAGAGAGGGGGGAGAGAAAGGGAGAGAGAGAGGGGGAGAGAAAGGGAGAGAGAGAGGGGGAGAGAAAGGGAGAGAGAGAGGGGGAGAGAGAGGGGGAGAGAGAGGGGGAGGGAGAGGGGGAGAGAGAGGGGGGGAGAGGGGGAGAGAGAGGGGGAGAGAGAGGGGGAGAGAAAGGGAGAGAGAGAGGGGGAGAGAGAGGGGGAGAGAGAGGGGGAGAGAGAGGGGGAGAGAGAGGGGGAGAGAAAGGGAGAGAGAGAGGGAGAGAGAGAGGGGGAGAGAGAGGGGAGAGAGAGGGGGAGAGAGAGAGGGGGAGAGGGGGAGAGAGAGGGGAGAGAGAGGGGGAGAGAAAGGGAGAGAGAGGGGGAGAGAGAGGGGGAGAGAGAGGGGGAGAGAAAGGGAGAGAGAGAGGGAGAGAGAGAGGGGGAGAGAAGAGAGAGAGGGAGAGAGAGGGGAAGAGAGAGGGGGAGAGAGAGGGGAGAGAGAGGGGGAGAGGGAGAGGGGGAGAGAGAGGGGAGAGAGAGGGGGAGAGAAAGGGAGAGGGAGAGAGGGGGAGAGAAAGGGGGGGGGGGGGGAGAGGGGGTGAGAGAGAGGGGAAGAGAAGGGGAGAGAGAGGGGAAGAGAGTTTCTCCTTTGTTGAACTCACACAAATGTGAAATACACCATGGTGTTTTAAAAAGAAAAGAGCAAACCAATGTGTGCGAGCACCATGGCCAAATTTACTGTTTGAGGTTAGTTTATAGTTATCACAACTTGCAGTAAGCAGTGGTGGTGGGGTGTGGTTAAAGCACAGGCAGGGGGGGGATCAGGTGAGGCCCATCTTGGAATTCCTTTTTCATGTCATAAAACAGGCATTACACTCAAACTGATCGTGTATGTATACGATAAGCAAATAAGCTCGAACAATTCATTTGAAATTCATGATTGCAGATAGCTTCAAAACTTTTAGGACCCATCCACTTATTACGTACGCACATAAGTCAGACATATTGACTCCTTTCTCTCTGGTATGCTCCAAACAAGCCTTTTCCCTTCCCTTCACTTTTCTAATCTTTTCCCGAATTTCCTGCCCTTTTGTCCCCACTCTTCTCACCTTTCTTTCTATTATCGATCACCCTGTATACCTTCTTTTTCTCAATTTAAATTTTCTCCATTTCACCCTCATCAAGTGTATACATTAATATATAAATTGTGTCTTATTATTTGCACTGCCTCGTCCAATAAGAGAATAAAACTTTTGAAATGAAGATTTTCTTTCAACCTTGATCACAAATATAATTTAGGAAGAAAACTGCAACATGAATCTGTGGTTTACAAAATTGAACCAGTGTAAGATCTGTGCACACAGCAGGACCTGTCAGGCACAGACGAGCATGTCGCCACCTCTAATTGTCTTGCTGGATGCCCTGCCACTGCGATTGCAATAATCACCGCATCCTCCATGGTGGCTATCCATCAATTCAGGATAAAATTGCTGTTCCGGGGATGGAGTGGGGGGGTATTTCGATTCAATGCGTGGTTCACATAAAGACGGTAACCTCTCGGTCAATGCGGCTCGCCATGTTAGCGCGCATCGCCGGTTGACGGTTCCAGCATGTAAAGTGTCCAACCCCAGCGGACTTCAAAGCAGCAGTGAATTACAGCTACTTCTGGAGACAAGTTTCCGAATTATTCAACAGTGGGGAACTCGCTTTCTGTTTGGATGTTACTTTCAAGATATGCACAAATGATCCCCATCTCCCCAAACCCTAAAAAAACAAGTACAAAAAGTTTTAATTAAAACAAAAGCCGCGTCGATGTTACACAATGCCTAGATGCAGCTGTGCCTATAACGTCGATGTTATAGGCACAGGACATTCCTATTGATTCGATTACTTGATGTTATTTTTGTGCAAAGTGAAAATATATCTCGGCAATTTCCCGTGTGTGGCGACGAATTTTTAATATATCTCAGCATTTTCCCGTCTGTTATTTCAGGCGGTGTATGACTGACCATGCCGCGATTTAAAAAATATATATCTCGGCAATTTCCCGTGTGTGGCGACACGTGAACGAAGCTATGCTAATCTCTCCACATTATTGTGACGACGTATAAATTAAATATTTCATCGTGACGATTGTCATCAAATGGACGAATTTTTAATACTAGGACGTGCCCGTACGTGGGTGCCCGTTCCTTGCCAAAAAAAAAAAAAAAAAAAAAATTGTGTAGGGGTGTGTGTGTGTAAACATCCTAGGGCGTGCCCGTACGTGGGTGCAAAAAAACATGCGTGCAAACAACAACAACAAAAAAAAACTTTGAAACCACGTGGCAGTAACGACCACAGAACACCCCCCCTCTATTTACATGAATGGTTTGGTCCATTCGCAACGACCACAGAACCCCCCCCCTCTATTTACATGCAATGGTTTGGTCCAAAGCGAACGGTTTGGTCCATTCGATGTGATTCGATGATTCGATGTGAATGGTTTGGTCCATTCGCAACGACCACAGAACCCCCCCCTCTATTTACATGAATGGTTTGGTCCATTCGCAAAGCCAAAGCGAACGACCACAGAACCCCCCCCTCTATTTACATGAATGGTTTGGTCCATTCGCAAAGCCAAAGCGAACGACCACAGAACCCCCCCCCCTCCCTCTATTTACATGAATGGTTTGGTCCATTCGCAACGCCAAAGCGAACGGCGAACGGCTAAATCGCCATAGCTCGGTAAGTACTTGTCCGATTAATTTCAAACCTTGAAAAGGCACATCCTCGGGTCCCCAGCAATATACCTGGCAAGTTTCAAGTATATCGGACCGGTAGTTGTCGAGAAACAGCGGTCACAGACAAACAAACACACAAACACACAGACACACAGACACACAGACACACAGACACACAGAGATTGCTGGAATTATAGATAGATATCTCGGCATTTTCCCGTCTGTTATTTCGGGCGGTGTATGACTGAGCATGCCGCGATTAAAAAAATATATATGTCAATGGATTTGAAGTTACAGGCCTTTGAGAATTCATTTCGTTCTATAAAGGGCAACTTTCATCGGATTTTCTTCCCGTTTTTTTTCAACCGAGTCTAAAACTATGTTGGCGACTGTGAAAAATGAAATATATCGAATTTGATTTGAAAGAAAACTGTGTGAGAGGAAGACACCACGGGCGGCCTACAAAACAGGCCTCAAAGCTATGCGAGTTAATAAAATGGTGGATATTTGTTTATATGAAGGCTCTCCCAGAATGGGTGGAGCTATGGTTCCCAGAATGGGTGGAGCTTTGAGGTTTTGTCTTCTCTGCAAGAACCCAAGAACAACAACAAGAAGAAGAAGAAGAAGCAGAAGAAGAAGAAGACGTGGTAACAACAACAACAGCAGAGTGCACTCTATGAGCAGCGTCTGCGACGCGGCTAAAAATAATAATAATAATAATGGATGCGTCCTGAGTGCAAAGCTGAGATTACACGAACTCAATCATGACGTTTAATTACTGAACACGATTTAGATACACAAAGGAGAGTGAACCGTTACTCGAGTACAATGAGGACGGTTACAAGATAAACTAGAACGGCGCTCAGGAGCTGAACAGTTTACGTTTTGTATCCCACTGCTAGGCCGGATCTGGATTCGGACCCGAAACAAATCGAATCGGCTTGTTCTCGTCACCGAACCAACTGATCCACCTAGTTTTGCCATAATCCGTCCATAACACTTTGAAACATCATGCTATATATAGTTTTTGACCCGATCACTCAATGGTGAAGACCGACTTTATAATTTCTATGATGTAGATCCGGATTCCAATTTTGAACAAAATTGAATCAATTCTTCCGTGTCACACACAACCTGTCCACCGAGTTTCGTCCGAATCCGTATACAACGTTTTGATATATCGTGACACACACACACACACACACACACACACACACACACACACACACACACACACACACACACACACACACACACACCATTCAGAAAGTATTCAGACCCCTTCACTTTTTTCACATTTTGTTATGTTGCAGCCTTATGCTGAAATCGTTTAAATTCATTTTTTCCCTCATCAATCTACACTCAATACCCCATAATGACAAAGAGAAAACAGGATTTTAGAAAGTTTTGCAAATTTATTTTTTTTAAACAAACTGAAATATCACATTTACATAAGTATTCAGACCCTTTGCTATGACACTTGAAATTTAGCTCAGGTGCCTCCCATTTCTCTTGATCATCTTTGAGATGTTTCTGCACCTTGATTGGAGTCAACCTGTGGTAAATTCAATTGATTGGACATGATTTGGAAAGGCACACACCTGTCTATATAAGGTCTCTCAGCTGACAATGCATATCAGAGCAAAGACCAAGCCATGAGGGCGTAGGAACTGCCTGCAGAGCTCAGAGACAGGATTGTGTCGAGGCACAGATCTGGGGAAGCCGACAAAAAAATTCTGCTGCATTGAAGGTTCCCAAGAGCACAGTGGCCTCCATAATTCTTAAATGGAAGAAGTTTGGAACAACCAGGACTTCCTAGAGCTGGCCGCCCGGCCTAACTGAGCAATTGGGGGAGAAGGGCCTTGGTAATAGAGGTGACCAAGAACCCGATGGTCACTCTGGCTGAGCTCCAGAGATCCTGTGTGGAGATGGGAGAAACTTCTAGAAGGACAACCATCACTGCAACACTCCACCGATCTGGGCTTTATGGCAGAGTGGCCAGACGGAAGCCTCTCCTCAGAGAAAGACACATGAAAGCCCACAGAATCTTGTTTCTCACAGTCTGAGAGTCCTTTAGGTGCTTTCTTGCAGACTCCAAGCGGGCTTCCGTCGGCCAGAGTGACCATCGGGTTCTTGGTCACCTCTCTTACCAACGCCCTTCTCCCCCAATTGCTCAGTTTGGCCAGGCGACCAGCTCTAGGAAGAGTCCTGGTTGTTCCAAACTTCTTCCATTTAAGAATTATGGAGGCCACTGTGCTCTTGGGAACCTTCAATGCAGCAGAATTTTTTTTGTAGGCTTCCCCAGATCTGTGCCTCGACACAATCCTGTCTCTGAGCTCTGCAGTCAGTTCCTTCGACCTCATGGCTTCGTTTTTGCTCTGATATGCATTGTCAGCTGTGAGACCTTATATAGACAGGTGTGTGCCTTTCCAAGTCATGTCCAATCAATTGAATTTACCACAGGTGGACTCCAATCAAGGTGTAGAAACATCTCAAAGATGATCAAGAGAAATGGGAGGCACCTGAGCTAAATTTCAAGTGTCATAGCAAAGGGTCTGAATACTTATGTAAATGTGATATTTCAGTTTTTTCTTTTTAATAAATTTGCAAAACTTTCTAAAATCCTGTTTTCTCTTTGTCATTATGGGGTATTGAGTGTAGATTGATGAGGGAAAAAATGAATTTAAACGATTTCAGCATAAGGCTGCAACATAACAAAATGTGAAAAAAGTGAAAGGGTCTGAATGCACTGTATATATATACATATACATATATACATACACACATTACATATATACACATACACATATACATACATATACATATACATACATATACATATATATATGTATATATATATATATATATATATTGTTGCGGTTTTGAGAACCCACACTTGTAAATATGACATTATTAAAGGGTTAAAGGTAGCACCCCCTAGTTAGGCCACAAGCAACATGTAGGTCACCATAGGACTTCAGTTATTTCATTAGTATGTGTATAGATAAGGCCATGTTTCCAATAGTTGAATCTGCGTTGTGTCAATCAAATAAGGAGTAGGCCCCATTCCATTCATTTTGCCAGCCTCCCTCTCCAAGCGACGCCATTAAGCACGCCCTCCTGTCTGTGCCCCATGGCCCTCCCAATTTGGTACGCTCCTCGGCCAGCCGCCGCAGCCTTAGCTGCCTGTGAGCTTACTCAACGCCGCCATAAGCCACGAGGTAAAGCCCGGGAAAGGAGGCGGAGCACAAGAATGGAGGTGTGGCCACGTCAACCCACCATCAGGGCATGGCCGGTAAGCGATGACCAGCCAACCAGGGCTGAGGTAAGATCGCCTGATAGGCGTGGCTTTTGGGCTGGCGGAGCGATCGCTGCTTGAGTTATAAAAGCGCGAACGCAAAGCCCTTTCACAGGACTTGTTGGAGGCGTGCTTGTTAAAGAGGACTGGTTGGAAATGCGCATTGAGAAGGACTTATGAGAAGCATTGGTGTTGAAAGAGCCTGTTGGAAGTACGCTTGTGAAAGGACTCTTGTTGGAACCTTGTGCTAAAGCAGGACATTGGAGAGAGGGGGCGTTTGGCACGAGTGTGCACTTATTACATACGCCGCTAGGACACCAGCCTTCCCCCTGTTATATAATTGTCCGTTCGTGTTCCACTACACGCGGAGCTGCCTGCTGGGTTTCGCCCCCTGGAACGGAGCCTGGACGTGCTGGTGACCATCAACCATCTACAATCCCCGTGTGAGTGTGTATGTGAGACGGGCCCGTTTGTCTTGGGGTATTAAGAATAAGACTGTTTAAGGCTGTCCTGTGTGTTTCTTCTTCCTCTTCCTATCCTGTACATTTCTTTCGTTTCCTCTTCTCCTTCTTGTAAACTGTTAATAAATTGCCCTGTTCTTTCTGGTTTCCTCTTATCCAATCGCATCCGTCTTTTCTCTCATTGGGTAAACGTGGCACGATCGGAACCGCCATAATCGGGTCTAGTCATTGTTAATGGCCCGAATCGCGGCTCGCTTCGCTCGGCGTGTCCACTAACGCCATGGTTCGGGCGGGAGTTATTTCCCTGCTTCGCGGTCGGTGTTCGTAATTATGTATTAGGACTAAGTTGACCAATAACCCTACCTAATACCGACCGGAAGGAGCGTATAACTTCCAGGACTCGCGTCGGTTAGATAAAAGGACAAGGGGATTAACCCCCCCCCCCCCCCCACCTTGATAAGGGGAGAGCCGACGTTCGAGATCTGTAACAGTATATATATCTTACTATAATTCACCAAATGTCTGTTCGTCTGTCTGTCTGTTCGAAGGTACCGTAAAAACTGCTGAACCGATCTCAACGATATTTTGGGTGGATAATCCTGGGATCTCTAGGAGTAAAATAGGCTATTTAGTTTTCCCAATTTCAGCTTTGCCTTTAGTCTCCAGCATTCTCAGGTTCGGACTCCCGCATAACATTCGCGTTCGCATAACGTTGATTGTTCTCATTGTGACGATGTTTCTTTCCCGTGTGCCGCACAAACGGCTGCACCAATCGCTGCACGGTTGCACCGATCAAACTCGGTGACATCGGACAAAGACCTTTTATAAGGACACGGGTTGAATCCCTGCTTCAGAGAATTCTAACCCATTTTCAACTGAAGGAAACACGTATCGGGAGTACATACGACATAGCGATTGTGAACACGATTAGTTTAATCTCCACATGAGAGAATTCCACATAGCTATTTGGGCGGTGAATATGCTAACAGGTCGCTGTCTCCATCGATCTTGCCAAGGCCGTAACAGCTATTGGCTCAAAATCCTTTTAACTGCTGATTTGTAAATTTTACAATGAAGGAAACACGTATCGGGAGTACATACGACATCGGGAGGACGAACTGCACGGATCTTCAGTATCAAGCTTAAATCTGTCATGGCGGATCTGAAGAGCGGAATGCTTGGAGAAGTGGTGGGCTACTTCGGCATGAAGGAGGATCAGAAACGTGGACTCCCACACTGCCACATCCTGCTGATACTTGCTCCCGCATGACGTTATTTCCCCGGGTGCCGCACAAACGGCTGCACCGATCAAGATTGAAGGATGTTTATATAAATCGTTTGAAAGAAAAAAAGCCTTCAATTTCTGATATTTAGCCTTTTCATTTGGGCCTCCCAATTGAAGCCCCGCCCATAGGGCGGGTACCATTGTTAGTATATACGAATTGGAGCTGCCTGAAGACCCTTTTAAGTGGAGGACCTTTCCCCAACGCATGATATAATAACCCGAAATAAGGGGATTAATAAGATTATGGTCTTCTACGAAATAACTATTCTAAGGGACCTGTATGGTGGTTGCCATTACTTTTTAGTGTTTTCTCAAAACCGCAACAATATATTAATGAAATTAGCAGATAGGCTCAATACGGCATCATCCGATAACATCCCCCACAAACAATGGGCAGAGTACCCCCCGCAACTATCCACAATGCTCTCGATCTTACATACACAGATTGTGTCCTCGATCTCGATCATTGTTCTCGTCCCGTTGCTTTGACCTGCGTTTTTGAGTCTCGCTCTGCTCATCATTCAATCATGGCTCCCAAGCTCAAGACCAGCGCCGGAGATGCATCGACTACCAAGAGGAAGAATAAAGTGATGCGCTTCAGCAACAAATTGGAGCTGCTCGACCAACTTTCGAGAGGAGAGAGTGCGGCCTCTGTGGGCAGGCATTACGGCATCAACGAATCCATCGTTCACTATATACGGAAGAAGGAGAAGGCGTTTCGTGAGAAAGTTTAAGCGAGCGCTGTGTAGAGTACGAAAGTGGTCACCCATGTCCGGAATGTCACATGGAAAGGATGGAGAAGACTCTCAGAATATGGATCGAGTACAACACGCAGACGAGGGACTTCATGCTGAAAACCATGATGCTGAACCAAACCCGCTCACCGAGGACGAGTTGGAAGCCATTCCAAAGGTTTCCGAGGAGGAGGAGGTCGGCAGAGATGAGGAAGAGGTGCCAAGGTCCAACCTCACTGTCCAGTTCCTGGGCGAGTTGCTGCAGGACAAGCGGGCGCTTGTTGGCAGGGTGCAAGACGCTGACCCAGTCGTGGAGAGGTACCTCAAGTTCAAGAGGGGCTTGGATGATGTGCTGCTCCCGTACAAAGAGCTACATCAAAATGTTGGGCAATTTGTCAGGCAGCTCCCCATTTATTACCCATTTCTTCAGCCCTGCTCCCACCTCAAGACCATCAACACCCTCTCCTGTTGCCCTCTCAGCATTCTCACCAGCATCCATCCTCACCTTCTTCTACCTCTCCTGGTTCTCCCTTAGTGCACGCTGTCCCATCATTTGGGTCGCCCTTAAAGTCCGAGGAATTCATGGGATTTTAATTCATCACCATAATCATCATCACAATCATCATTTGAAAGTTGCGTGTATTTGTGAAATAAAAGCTTTAAATAGTACATGATGGTGTTGTGTTTTTTATAGTTTCACATTACTGTATGGTTAAGCACTTTTAATAAACTGTATGCGCATTCCTTCAATAAATTGGAAATGGTACCTGGTTTGTTTTTTTTTGTACGCATTTTTTGTGAAACTGTGATTATGTGCATTTGCCGTAGACAACATTAATTTTTAAACTTAAAAAAAATTCCTCCACAAATCAGGAACTACCGGGAACCTATAACCTATCCAACCTTTCTCCATTGAAACAATGCCACAGCATACATTTGCGGGGTTTTCATCAACCTTCGCGGATTATCGTCGAAATTCTCAGGATTTGCCTCACCATTCGTGGATTTTGCCTCACCATTCGTGGTTTGGTCCTCTCTATTCGCAGATTTTCTTGACTCGGGAACCTATCTCTCCCCCCCCCCCCCCTCCCCTTTTTTCCATTGAAACAATGCCCTCCTATTCGCGGTTTCGCAATTCGCGAATAGCAGGGTCCCACGGAATATATACAGTCATGTGAAAAGGCAAGTACACCCCGTGTAAAGTTTTGACTTTTTCAACATATTTCAACATACAGCTATTTGATCTTCATTTCAACAATATTGATAGATAAAGGTGATATAATATAACAAATATCATGAAACATTTACATTTTGTAGTCCATTGTATAATTTAAATAAACATAAATGCAAATTTAGCATGTGGAAAAAGTAAGTGCACCCCTACATTTATCACTCCTTCAAATACCTAAAATTAGAATCAGGTGCACCAGCTCAGGTGCAAATGATTAGAACATCGTTAGAGAGGATCTTGGAGGAACCTGTCTTATTTAAACCTCAGACATTTAGTTTGGTTTGCTCTTTGTTGTTGAAGTGTGCGTGGTCACCATGCCTAGATCAAAAGAGCGCTCTGAGGCCTTCAGAAAGAAGGTTATAGATGCCTACGAGTCTGGGAAGGGATTTAAAAAGATCTCCAAACAATTTGAAATCAATCATTTGACTGTCCGGAAGATCATCTACAAGTGGAGAAGATTCCAAACAACTGCCAACTTGTTCAGGCCAGGCCGTCCCAGCAAATTCAGCCCGAGAGAAGACCGCGAGATGCTGAAAACAGTCTCTTAAGAACCCCAGAATGTCATCATGGGACCTACAGGTAGCTCTTGCCACTGTTGATGTCAAAGTGCACGAGTCTACCATTAGAAAGAGGCTGCACAAATTTTATCTACATGGGAGGTGTGCCAGGAGGAAACCTTTGCTGTCCAGAAAGAACATCAGGGCAAGACTAAAGTTTGCCAATGAACACCTAGTCAACGACCAGCACTTCTGGAACAATGTGCTCTGGACAGATGAGTCAAAGGTAGAGCTATTTGGCCACAGTACCAGAAGACATGTTTGGCGAAAACCAAAGACAGCATTTGACTACAAGAACCTGATACCAACTGTAAAGCATGGTGGTGGAAATATTATGGTCTGGGGCAGCTTTGCTGCATCAGGGCCTGGGCAGCTCACCATCATATAATCCACTATGAATTCTTCATTGTACCAGAGGGTGCTTGAGGATAATGTGAGGCCATCTGTCGGAAAGTTGAAGCTCAACCGAAGGTGGACCTTGCAACATGACAATGACCCTAAACATACCAGTAAATTCACCAAGGAATGGGTGAAACGAAAGAAATGGAGGGTTCTGGAATGGCCAAGTCAAAGCCCGGATCTAAATCTCATCGAGATGTTGTGGGGGGATTTGAAACGAGCTGTGCATGCAAGAAACCCCTCAAACATCGCACAGATGAAAGAATTCTGCATGGAGGAGTGGCCAAAAATATCTCCCAGTCGATGTCAGAGTCTGGTAGACAGTTGTAAGAAACGCCTACTTGAGGTTGTTTCTGCCAAAGGGGGCAATGCCACCTATTAGAGCCAAGGGTGTACTTACTTTTTCCACATGCGAAATTTGCATTTATGTTTATTTAAATTATACAATGGACTACAAAATGTAAATGTTTCATGATATTTGTTATATTATATCACCTTTATCTATCAATATTGTTAAAATGAAGATCAAATAGCTGTATGTTGAAATATGTTGAAAAAGTCAAAACTTTACATGGGGTGTACTTACTTTTTCACATGACTGTTATATATATACCATCTCTCAATGGTGAAAAATCACTTAAAGAATTCTAGTAACCGGATCTCTTCACCAAACTTTGTCCAAATCTGTCACAACCTTCTGAGATATCCAGTTCACAGTCAGACAGACAAACAGAGAGTTCACAGATAGACAGCCACCTTTGGTGGCAGAGGCAAAAATTACACATAATGCTCATGGACTGGTATATAAGGAAAAAGAAAAGTTTTTTCCCCCCTCGAGTGCAAAATATTGTAAATGGTATAGTGTGGAGTAACACGCTAGGATTAGCTCAAAAATTACTCAAAGACAAACAAACATGAGGGCTAGGTGCTTCTAAAAACTCAAACTGGACAAAATATGTGGCTCGATTCAACTTCTGAAAAAAGACTGACGTAAGAAATGAATCTATTACTAAAACAAACCGTCTGTGTGTCCATCACGCTTTATTGTAAAGGGTTCCTTGAATATGCGTAGATTGACAAATATGCTATTAATCGATTTACTTGGAACAAAAATTATTGTCCGTTTCATCACAAATATACCTGTGATGCAAGTCCGTCTTTGGGGAATTGAGGAAGAAGAAGCAGGATTTTGAGCTTATTGCATCGCTTCCAACGGTCACATTTTTTATTTTATTTTATTTTTTGTATACAAGATCGAGGCTCGTGAAAGAGCTAACATTAATCACACAAAAAGACAAACCGACACACAAAACACAAAAAACAAGGGGAGCGGCACACAAGATGGGGAGAGAGGGGGAAGGACACAAACACAACATTTGAGAGCAGGGACATCGGGAGGACTTGGGGGGAGGTGGGAGAGGAATAAAACATATGAACACTGCAAGGACTCTGGGGTGAATTACCGGGGGTAGAAAAGATCAAGGTTTTCGATGGGGGAAGATAAGAGATGGTGGTGAACAGCTGTTTTAAAGACCTGGAGGGAGGAGTGGGATTGAAGGGAGTGGGGGAGTTTGTTCCAGAGGCGGGAGAAAAGGGGAATGAAAGAGTGAAGGTGAGCAGAGAGCCTAGACTTTGGCAGTTTAACCATAAGAGGGTTGCAGGCAGATCTTGTGCGACCTGAAGGAATATTGGGGTGACAGAGCACAGAGAGAGCTGGGGGAGCAAGGCCGGAGAGGAGTCGGTAGAAGACAGAAAGACCACCAACCTGCCTGCGGTGAGTGAGTGAAAGGCCCTCGGAGTTGACTACATCGCAGGAGATTCCAATGATTCTGAAAGCTTTGGCCTCAACAGCGTGAAGCCGAGCAAGGTGTGAGGCAGGAGCACCAGCCCAGAGGGGGGAACAGTATTCCATTGAGCTGCGGATGAAAGCCTTGTATGTGGTGAGGAGCTCAGGTGTGCTCAGGTGTACAAGCTCAGGTGTACAAGAATATTGTATTCTTCTACGACAACAGGACCCCTTTAGAATGAAGCGTGACGGACACGGAAGGAACACTCAAAATTAAATATCATAATACTTCTCGAAGCAATATAAAAATGTATAAAAGTACACGGAAAGAGCGCACAAACAACAACAACGAAAGCAGCAACAACAACAACAATTATGTGGTATCAACTTTTTTCGCATTTCACTTCATTTTAGATCCTCATTGAGATTCACAGATATACATGAAATATGTAGGTGAAGTGCAAGATGCTGTCATTTGGTTAAAGCCGTCAGCAAAGCAACAGTTATACATGGCTAGTAACAGGAAAATTAAAAGGAAGAAGAAGAAGAAGAAGAAGAAGGAGCAGAGAAAAACAAAGAAAGTGAAGCAGATCAAGTGATAAAGGTCAAAACTGAGGTTTGATATTTGCTAAAAGATCAAAAACCACAGCATAAATTATATTTCCAAGACCTTTATAGTTGACACACAAAACTAATTTGAAGAGACAAAGATTTTAAAACTACACGGGAAATCAAACAAGAATCCAAACCTGCTTGCAATCACCAGGATGGCTGTAAATAATGGAAATGAAGCAAAATGAAATAATCATATGACTAATTTAAAAATAGAGAAATAACAAAAGAGGAGGAGAACGAGAACAAAAAAAGGAATGAATAAGGATGGGTCACCAGGAAAAACATTTTTCAGGCCTGAAGTTGTCGATCTCAATGGAATTCAAGCACTTACAAGGAACTCAAGGTGGAAACAAAACCTCAGATCCCACATTTTATATTGAAATATCAATTTGGAAAATTTACAATTAAATAAAAGAAAATGATTTTTTTGTGGATACAGTGTTGAGGCTCATCGAGGAGCTAGAACACGTAATGGAACAGGACGTAACAGAACAAAAAGAACAGGAGGAAGAGTGAGTGGGGGGCCCACCAACAGCAAGGATTAGGGATAAAATAGAGGGAGACTTGGAGAATAATGGACGTAGTGAAGAATGGGATCAAGAGGGGGGAACAGGAGGTAAACAGCTGCAAACTCACAACCACAGAAGTGGAAATAAACACAGGAAACCTGGAACTGGGGGAGGGGGGGGGGGGAGGAAGATGAATGAGGTAGAAATTAGATCATGGTTGTGGATGGAGTATGCCCTGAGACGGTGGTGAAGATCGGTCTTGAAACACTGGAGCAAAGAATGGGATTGAAGAAATTGAGGAAGCTGGTTCCACAGGCAGGGGGAGGTGGGGGAAGAGGAACGAATGAGTGGAGGTGAGCAGTGATTCTGGAAATTGGTAGTTTTACCAAAAGGGTGTTTACTGGCAGATGACGTCCACCCTGTAGAAACGTTGGAGAGGAAGGGGGGGTGGGGGAACAAAGTACAGAAAGGCAGAGGGTGCCAGACCAGAAAGGAGGAAGTAGAAGACAGAGAGACCACTCACCTGTCTGTGATATAAAGATGACAGTCCCAGAGATGCAGTCTCAACATGGGAGAAAACCAATGATTTTGAAGGACTTGGTTTCCATGGCATAAAGCTGAGCAAGGTGTGAGACAGGGGTGCCAGCCAGGAGGGGAGAGCAGTACTCCATCAAGCTGCAAAGGTCAGATGTACAATGAAAGACTTTACATAACGGATGCCCAGTCGGCGGCTGACTTCGGAGGCCAACTTTGATACTGCATGTGGTGTACCCAAGAAAGATGATGGCATTATAGTCTCAAAATGAACTGACAGTCTGAGATCAGGCCGTTGGAAAGAAACAAGAAGGATTTGATGTCAACTACGATGATATGCATGCATTTTATGACCTTGCTGATGACTGGAAGTAAGCTAATAGGTCTGTTGTATAGAGGATCAGTTTCTGCACCATTTTTACGCAATGAACTGATGTTGGCTGATTTCCAAGCAGATGGAAGATGACCTTGGGCAAATGATAGGGTGAAAGGAACAGAAAGGGGATATGCAACAACAGACCAGGAAAAGAGCCGGATTTTAGGACAGGTAAGTTGATGCCATCCGACCCAGTTGCAGAATCCCACTCGAGGGTTGAAAGAACCTCTCCCACCTTCTCAGGTGCAAAAGACAGAGTCCAGGAGCAGTTGGGTACAACCGGGAAGGGTGGGTACAGAGAGTGACGGGTTGGGGACACAACATACGGAAGCAAAACATAGAATTGAGGCATTCAGCCTTCTCACGAGCAGAGTCGACTGTGGGGCCATTTGAGGAAAGGAAGGAATGGAAGGAATGGAAGGAGAGCAAACACCAGAGACTGACTTAACAAGGCGCCCCTAGGTTTTAGAGGAGGGAGAAAAGTTTGAAAGTTTATTCTTGAGGTTGAACAGGTGTTGTTTTATGGCTCTCCAAAGAGTGGACACACACATGTTGCGAGCTTTACAGATGATGTTAAGTTGCCTTGAGTCAGATTTGCCTTCCGGGAAGAGAAGGCAATGTTTCAAAGGAACTACCTCACCACAGGATTCAGTGTACCCTGGGTGGGAGGATGGGTGAGATAACTGAGGACAAGATGGGATGAAACTGTGCATAAGGGAGAGTCAGTTTCTGTGGAAGAATCCCCAGTCTGCATCAATATCAGGGGTGGTAGACAAAGGAGACCAGTCCTGAAGTGAGACGGCTGCTTGCAGTCCCTGTCAGTGGGCCTGAGTAAAATATCAGACTTGCTGGCATTTAGGCAACTCTGAGAATGGCCAGAGAGATGTTGACCTTCACAAGCACATGACAACATGAATCATTGAAGCAGAGGAAGAGCAGAGGAACATTGGCGGGAAAGGTTTGAGAAGGATGAATATTAGTTCAATTATGAGGTTTTGAGAAGCCTGGTGTTAGGCTTAGCGGTTAGGGTGCTGGCTTGGGATCCTAGGATCCTGGGTTCGAATCCTGGTCGATCGCTAAATTAACACCAGGGGGGTTGACTCAGCCTGTCATCCTTCTGAGGTCGGCAAATTGAGTACCAGGTTGCTGGGATGAATGATCCCGGTGTGTACCCCGGTTTAGAATAGGTACACCGTATCCCTGCGCATCGTAAGAGGCGACTAATGGTTGGCGTCAGGAAGGGCATCCGGCCATAAAAACATTGCCTCAAACAGGGAACCATGATTGTCATGGGGCCCGCAAGGCTAACCCCTGCTCTAGCGGGGAAAATGGCCTTAAAACGATCATTCATATTCATTCATTCATTCATTCATATGAGGTATTGAGAATGGAAGGGATAAAGAATGAACGAAGGAAGGTAATAACAGACAGAATGAGTTGGTGATTTTTTTTTTTTTGTAGTAAAATTTTATTTTTTTAAGCGATTGAGAAATAAAATAGAAAGTTGAGGAGAAGGAAAGGACGAGGCCTTGGGGTGTAGGCCCGATACTGAAAAGGATACAAAATTGGATAATACTCTAAGACACCAACAAGATGCGATAAAGACATTGAAATTTGATGTAAACAACGAAAAGCACAGGGATGAAATGATAACAGAAAACACGCTGGCTCAAGTCTGGAAACTCAGGTTTGATGATTTTCAAGGCGGCACGTATGAAGCAACGTCCCACCACAACATTAAACTGAAGCAATGCAACAAATTCAAATACAGTTGTGATAGCAATTCGACTCGATTCTTATTTCCACCTGGAAACTTCAGGCTGCCTACTGTTTTATGGAGCATTTCCACCGGAGCTATTTTGTGAAGCTAAACCGATGTGGTGCAGCAGATAAACACAAAAATTGTGCATTTTATGAGAAAAGCATGACATTTTTAACATAGTGCATACCATAAGGTTTATTTTCAGATGTGGAGGGAAGTCAGATTTGACCTTTGAGAACCGTGAGGTCAAATCCAAAATGGCCGCCAGTCCACCGAGTCTAATGTTCAAACGCGCTTAATTTTGGAACCAAATAGTGTAGAAAAACATTATAGGTGTCATTTCCAACTAAATTGGGGATGCCCAGAGGTGAATGATGCTTTCAATGAACTCCTAGGCATGCCAAGTGAGGTCAGTGAAGGCTCTGTTACTGCTAGAGCGATTTGTGGTGCTGATGTACGATAGAACCAGTGAGAGCACGGAAGTGAATGATGCCAGGAAACAGCTCTTCACACCGAAGTGTAGAACTCTAGAGAACATTCCTCCAACCAAGGCAACACTCAAGCAGCACATCAAGCGCACTTGCTACCAGGCCAACTGTTGTAACCAGGCATTGGTCATGGATCCAGAGATGCCAGACCCACCTGACTGGGGCTGGACAAAAGAGACAACTGGGTGGCAGCCTCTTTGGACCACTCTTCCTGAAGCATCAAAATCGTGCCATGAATTGATCGACTGTGGCTGCAGGAAAGGGTGCACTGGACGCTGCAAGTGTGCCAAAGCTGCATTCAAGTGCACTGCACTGTGCTTCTGTTCTGGAGACTGTTAGATTTTGATCATTACCAATTTTCATCATTGCACTTGATTTAATGAAAGCTTTGGTGGACATACTTGGTTAACTACAGTTATTTTTTCAGAGGTTATTGCATCATTCCTTGCAGTGTAAACACTTTTTTTTCATCATTTCTGGTCTTTGGGTGTTCTGTACCTATCCCTGTACCTGAAAAAATTAAGTTTTAAAAATTCAAATGAACTTTTTCCAATAGCAGTTCCAACTGCAGTATCATAAAAATAGATATTTAACGTAATTTGACCTTGACCGTGACCTAAATGCATGTCCTTGAGTTCTGGCGATCTCAAAAGTATCACCAAATGAATGGGCATCCCCAATTTCGTTGGAAATGACACCTATAAGCGCGTTTGAACATTAGACCCGGTGGACTGGTGGCCATTTTGGATTTGACCTCTCACGGTCCTCAGAGGTCAAATCTGACTTCCCTCCACATCTGAAAATAAACCTTATGGTATATACTAACTATGCTAGAAATTTCATGCTTTTCTCCAAAAATGCACAATTTGTTAAAATATGAGAGCTTATCCGCTGTACTAGTGTGAGACAGTGTAATTGTGCAGCCACCTGCGGTATAATGTTTCGCACTACGTACCACCAAGCTGGACCTCTGCTTGTTTCTTCAAGAGCCTCAGCAGAGGCTCGTCGAGCTCCACCTCGCCTAGCCGTGATATCAACTGCTCCTCCTGACGGCAGGTCTTTTCCTGGCCCGAGGCGCTGGAAGGCATGGTCCGTTGTTGCCCGAGGCCCATCAGAGCCACCTCGAGTGCCAGGGTGAGGCATGATTCGCCATCGCGACTGCCCACGAAGGGTGTATGACGGAATGTTGAAGAAGCAACTGCACACACCAAGAAGAATATTGAGCAAGTCCAAAATGTTTTAATGTCCAAAACTTTTTTTATGTTTGTTATTTTCGGGGGAGGAAGGGTAGAAAGGGACTACGTGCTCTTTTGTTAGGGGAAGCGTACGAATACTTCAAGTGCTCCTGGGACATGTCAGCTAATGGCTTCGATCCCAAACAGCATCGTTTTCAAGGTACACAGAAAAGCAAGTAATGTTACATTTAGATCCACTGAATCATTATATCCTATTATATCCATTGCAGAGAGTAGACCAGCCATTAACTCTGATCTTCACACTGACAGCAGTTAATCTTTTTGACACACTGCCTGAGAGGCATAAGAATAGACAAAAATTCCACTGCAAATACATAAACATGATAAACACGAAGATGTAAAAGGTATAAAAAGAGGGGGGGGGGGGGGAGGTTTTTACCAGCGTCACTCACAGCACAGTTCAATGAAAGGT
>NC_136261.1:76010428-76061215 GCF_964187855.1 Myxine glutinosa | reverse complement strand
AAGAGGGGGGGGGGTGGTTTTTACCAGCGCCACTCAGCACAGTTCAATACTTACCACTCACAGCACACTCAATGAAATGTGTGATAAACCAAGACCTGACTCAAATAAAATAACGACTGAGACTCCACCCGTCCCCTGCCAGACAAGGCCTTAGCACCATGTGTTTTGCATAGTTCTTAGGACTTTTTGGAATCATTCATTAAGGAGACTTATTAGGATAGCTTGTCTGATGTATGGCCTGCATGGGAGATGGGCCTGGTCTGTTTATATGTAGAGAGGTTAAGGATGTCTCGTAGACATTTGCTCTTTACGTGCGAAACTGCCAAGAACTGCGGAAGGTATCAGGGCCTGCTCAAATCACGTCTTCCTGCCTTGAACTAGGTGACAGCTGGAAAGAACACGAGTTCCAGACGCCAAATCGAGGAGATGGCTCCGCCTCCACAGCCATCGATCTGGGCTGTTTGCCAACATAGGTACTGCCTATTATTGGTGGACAGCCGTCACGTGATTCATGGGAAAGCTCCAAGGGTGGAAACTTATGACAGTATGGAGGCTTCATAATAAACTCCCATGGTCTGCGCAGAGGGCTCTTGGACTTTGTTGCCTGATCGAGCTCACTCTCCTGCTGTGTCCTCGTTGGTGTGCCTGCTCATCCTCAGTACACCTCCTCTGAGCTTCAGTTCTGGACTGCTTAATGTGCTATAGCCCTGAAGCACATTACCCTTTTTCCTGGCTCCATGTGAATTTTCATGACTCTGTGTGGGTGGGCCCATAGCGGGGGTTGGTTTACTTTATTTGCTGTATTAAGTTTTGTGGATTGATAATGTCTGTTTATTTAGTCTGGGTTTGCGTGCAGTGTGTCATCCAATAAAATTATTTATTCCTAAGTCATGTGTAAATGTCTGGTTTTGGCCATCTTTCCCACGCCAACGATTCGGTTAATTGAAAACATCCTGGAGGGAAATAAATTAACCCGGGTAATCCCTTTGTTTAGCTAATCGAATGTGTTTCCGCAGAGCAGAGGCAGGTCACACTATCGCTGGTGATATGCCATCAAAATATTGCCTTAAGCCGGCTATCCACAATAAATATGAATGAATGATCGTTTTAAGGCCATTTTCCCGCTAGAGCGGGGGTTAGCCTTGCGGGCCCCATGACAATCATGGTACCCTGTTTGAGGCAATGTTTTTTTTTTATGGCTGGATGCCCTTCCTGACGCCAACCCTTAGTCGCCTCTTACGATGCGCAGGGATACGGTGTACCTATTCTAAATCGGGGTACACACCGGGAAAGCCAGCTATCCACAGGATAATAATAATTATTGGCATGTGCAGTTCCTGTCTAAAAACACGTCCAGGAGGAATTGCAGCTTAAAACAACATATATATATATGTGTATATATATATTATATTTATATATATATATATATATATATAATATATATATATATATATATATATATATATATATCTATCTAAATACATATATATCAATAAATATATATCAATAAATAAATACATAAATATATATATATATATATATATATATATATATATATATATATATATATATATATATATATATATATACTTATATATATGTATATATATACTTATATATATATATATACATATATATATATATATATATATATATATATATATATATATATATATATATATATATATATGTATATAAAACCTATATATATATATATATATGTATATATTATATACATATCTATATATACATATGTATATATATATATATATATATATATATATATATGTATATGTATATATTATATACATATCTATATATACATATGTATATATATATATATATATATATATATATATTGTATATATTATATACATATCTATATATACATATATATATATATATATATATATATATATGTATATATATATATGTATATATTATATGTATGTATTATATACATATCTATATATACATATCTATATATACATATATAATATATATATATATATATATATATATATATATATATATATATATATATATATATATATATATATATATATATATATATATATATACTGTATATATATATATATATATACAGATTTTTTGAATTGTGTGTCATAAATAAATGTGTCAGCCATTTGAGGTGGGGTGTGGAGGGTATATTGGCAATTCCTTTTCTGCATTTCTTGCTCGGCTGGGAGTGTGTGGGACAGAAAGAAGGAGGATGTGTGACAAGGCGACCCAGGTTGCCTTGAAAGGCTCATTTTGGATATGGAGTAAGTTTATGGAGGCACGTCGAACGGTGTAGGTTGGTGGTGTGTGGTTTTTTTTTTTGATTTTTTTTTTTTTTGTTACGATTATTATTTCTTATTTTGTGTATATGAGTGAGTGGGTGAGGGTGTGTGTTTTTGCATGACCTAATTTTTGCATGAGTTTGTGTTTTTGTATGTTGAGTGGTGTATGTTGTAAGAGTAGGTGGTTGGTTGGTGTTGTGTGTGTATGTATGTGTGTATGTGTGTGTATGGGTGTGTATGTGTGTGTATGAATGATTTGATGTGTTTTGTTGGTGAGTGGTGAAGGGTATAAAGGTGGGTGTTTGAGTGTTCCACCATGTTTGTTTGGTGCTGTGGATTCTGGATGTGGAGGTGTTGCTGTTGTAGTCTGCATTCGCACTGGCTGAGGGTGGGGGTATGTATGCATCTAGGTGTAGTTGCTGCATGTGGATGTGGATGTGCCCCTGCTGGCCTTGGCTGACCATATCGAGGTTGAAGGGCCGAAACGGGATGATGCTGAGGACCTCGACTGATGACCCGGTCAGTGTGGCACACTTGTGACCAGGTGTTTTGAACTTATATATATATATATATATATACATATACATATACAGTCGGGCCAAAAATATTGACACTCTTGCACTTTTTTCAAATGCACCATTTCTTCCAAAAATTGTTGAAATTAAAACATCTTTTGGTATCCACATATGTATTTATTTTGTGTGCAGTGGAACTAAACAACAAAGCTGAAAGAAATACAAAATCTTAGCTTATTCCACAAAGAAATCCTAAAATGGCCCGGACAATATTATTGGCACCTTTTAGAAGTTATTAGAAATAATTATATTTCAAGCAGGTGATTCTCCTTTACTTTGGAATTGACCTCACCTGTGGTGAATTGTAGGTGCCTGTGATATAAAAATCACTCATTCAACCAGTTTGGATGGAGAAAAGGACTCATTCTGCTGTTTTGTGTCACTGTGTGTATGGTAATGAGCATAGAGAAAATAAAGAAAACCAGTGAATTGTCTCAGTCTTGTCTCAGAATTGTCGGAATGTCTCAATAACGCAATGTTATCAAGAAGTTTAAGGCCCAAGGCACTGTAGCCAACCTCCCTGGACGGGGCCGCAAGAGAAATCTTGATCGAAGATTGCAGTGAAGGATTTTTTGAATGGTGTTGAAAGCACCTCAATCAACTGCCAAACAAATTCAACCTGACCTTCAGACACAAGATAGGGCAGTTTCAACTCAGACCATCTGTCGCCAACTTAATGAAAGGGGTTTCTATGGTAGGAGACCCAGGAGGACCCCACTGCTGAGAAAGCCCAATTGGAGTTTTCCAAAAAAAACGTGAAAAAGCCAAAATCCTTCTGGGAGAATGTCCTGCAGACAGATGAGACCAAATTTGAGCTTTTTGGAAAACACATCATCTCTATGTTTACGGAAAACAAAATGAAGCCTTCAAAGAAAAGAACACCTTCCATACAGTCAAATATTGAGGAGGTTCATTATTGTTTTGGGGTTGCTGTGCTGCCTCTGGCACTGGGTGCCTTGAATGTATGCATGGCATCATGAAATCAGATTACCAATGCATTTTGGAGCACAATTTTCAACCCAGTATCAGAAAGCTGGGTCTCCGTCGAAGGTCATGGGTCTTTCAGCAGGACAATGACTCCAAACCCACTTCAAAAAGCACCGAGGATTGGTTCAAGACAAAATGCTGGACTGTTCTGAAGTGGCCAGCAATGAGTCCAGATCTAAATCCCATTGAACACCTGTGGGGAGATCTGCAAACAGCAGTTGAAAGAAGGCACCCATCAAATCTGGGAGAACTGGAGCAGTTTGCACAAGAAGAGTGGGCCAAACTGCCAGTAGAGGTGTAGGAAGCTCATTCATGGCTATAGGAAGCGCTTGACTGCAGTTATTTTGTCCAAAGGCCGTGTTACCGAATATTAAGTCCAGGGTGTCAATAATTTTGTCAATCCCATTTCTTTTTATTTTCTGATTTAAAAGGACATATTAAGTTCTGAATAACTATGTGGAGTCGATCTGGATGCGGTTGGGAGTAACTAATTAGTATCTGTAATTTGGTGCTCCAACCTAATGAGCGAACGTCATGACATCGACTCCCTATAGTGAGTGGATACCAGAGATAATGTTACCGTGTGGCAGGCGGCGCTTATCACTCCCAGTAAGGTGCAGCAGTAGTTGTATGGGACACCTTACTGGCGATTCCCCACTGATGGTATGAAGTCGCATAATGACTGATGTGTGTGTGTATATATATATATATATCTATACGTACGTACATGCGCACACACACACACACACACACACACACACACACACACACACACACACACACACACACACACACACACACACACACACACACACTTATAGTACTAAGCCATTTTCCTGTTGCCAAATAGATCCTAACGATCACAACAGGATGTTCTTGCTCTACACAAACCATCCTACTTGTGACCCACAATAATGTCTGGAGAGGTATCCAGGACCATTGCTATTAAAAGAGTGGCAGGATCTGCTTTGTTCAGATTTTTTGAAAGTTCAGCCTAATTGAAAGTTCAGCCTGTACATTTATTATTCGGATGGTTTATTCTTATTTTAATACCTGTGCGAAGTTTTGTTCTCAGAATAAATGATAGAACACAGTGGAGTTATTCACATAGGGAAAGACAGAACATAGAAGCAGAGTGGCAAAGATGAAGAGGGTGACAAAGCACGAATGGTCAAACATTCAGCTCATTTTAGCGGAGAACATTTCCACAATTTATAAATGAGATCCAAAAATTAATTTGATATTAATTTCATCAAAAACAAAGTCGTTCTTTTTCCTTTGTCGAAATACCAGCCAATAACAAAAAAAGAGAATTAGGAAAACAGGTAAGAACAATAAGATAACCACATCAGAAAAAGGTAACCTTGCTCTTCCATGAGGCTCGATCTCGTAAAGAAAAAAAGAAGACATGTGGTGGGTGCACAGCACTGGTGCTAAATTAGATGGCCTAATTGAAAGTCCTCAGTCTGGTTGGAATTCTTTCCTTGAAAATGGGCACGTAAAGCAATGCGAATGCACAGAGCTCATTAAACTCAAGTCAACGTACAAAAAAACATGATAAACGTAAATATGTAGCGGAACACGTAGGGCGTGGGAGACAGGAATCGTTAGCTTATATACAGTGATGCAAGGATTAATAACACAAGTTCAATGGCAAATTCTCCCTAACAGCTCAGCAAACGAATCAAAGAGGAAAGCAGAAGATGTTACAGGCGGGACGAGGTTCGAGTGCTGTTGCTTTGTGGAAAATGTCACAAGCCGGAGCCAAACTAAATATCTTCCAAAGGCCCTTCAGCAAATAACACATTGTGCTGTTTCTCTCTTGTGTTTGCTTCACTGTAACCATCACCTGTCAAGCACATACAATAAGGATCTCCCGAAATAGCCGTGCAGCCAACCCCCTGCACAATTGCCAGAATTCATGAAAGGTTTATTTCATTTCAAGCTACTACTTCCCATGATATTTTCCTCGATTATTTAGAAACATTGTTAGTGAGATTAGCTCTCATCAGAGGGATTTTTGTAATACAAAAGCAGTGCTTCAAATGAAGGAATGAGTGAGCCGAATAAAGTACAAGAGTGAGTGAATTTCCTCAAAAGCGAAAGACCCGAAGACCAAATTAAACAAAGGAACCGAGAGTTTGGTTTTTCAAAATCTGTTTCCATTGATAACGATTATACAAAGAAAATGCAGCCAATTCATTGGGCTTTCTCAAGGATCAGCCTTCGCCCAGATAGGCCTGAACTGCTCCTTCTACAATCCCGAAGCCGTTCAAACTAAAATTGTCTCAAAATCCAATAAAAAGTAAAGGCAGTTTTGCTTCTTTACAAGATAATCTAATCAGACTTTATTTTTACCTTTTATATTTTTCGGGAAATAAGTCCAAATATAACGAA
This sequence comes from Myxine glutinosa, assembly GCF_964187855.1. Lineage (NCBI taxonomy): Eukaryota > Metazoa > Chordata > Myxini > Myxiniformes > Myxinidae > Myxine > Myxine glutinosa. Next base: position 76,054,953 of record NC_136261.1, on the reverse strand, counting down.
TTTTCGATACGGCAACCAATGTACCCAATAAAACGACTCGTTCGCTGAACTAGGATGCTCATACATTTTACAGCAGGTAAGGCTCATTTTTTTTGAGTTACCAAAGCAAAATTATTTTCAAAACGCTCATTTATTCGTGCAATGATCATTCAATGTACCGGTCGAGCCGTTTGCCGCATCGACATCCCCCACACGGCAGGCTTCCGTGAGCGTGTCAAACAGGCTGCCGATTGGGTCCAGAGGGTGACCGACCCAACCTTCCATGTTGGCGACGCTCGTCATGGTGTCCTTCTGCAGCATGCAACCTGCAGCGAGAACAAGGGCTCAAGTAATGGTCAGGTGACACCAATCTCCACACCTGCCATCATTGCATCAATGCTTTGGGTGAAGCCAAGTGACAGAACCTCCAAGAGCCGATTGTTTCCCCTTGAAATGGGACTGTTAACCTTTGTAGTTATTCCTCTCATGTACGCATAATGAATGGCCACTTCCACTGTGCTAAGGTGCCTCATAAGACAGGCGACAGCTCTAATTAGGAATTTTAAAATGAGGGCACCAGCCAGTATCGTTACTCGGCAAGCAAAGCTCATGCCCAGCTCGCAAGGCTCAGAACCAACGTTTTGACCCCCTGAGCGGACGTCATCCGAGACTTCGAAATGAAGACCACTCAATGGTTGAAACATGCCAGGCTGCTATAGCAGGTGGTGCATTACTTTCCGAACATGGAACTATCGAACTACAACAAGATTTTAAATATAATTAGAAATGATTGTCATTATGTAAGGACATGATGCTTGGATGTATACATCCTCTAACCACATAATGCCATGAATCATATATTACATGATTTACCATGCTTAATATACAGAACCAGGCTTGTTTCATGTGGCCACCCCCATCTTGCTGAGCAAACCTGACCACTTAACACAGGATCATATTCCAGAAAGATAATTTTTAAAGCAGATTTACCCTCTTAGCATCATTGCATTGACCGAATTCAGCAAGGTGCTACCCCCTGAGCCTCCCCCAAAACAAAATGTCATGTGACATAGCATATTGGAGCATGCTGTCTTTCATAAGGGATGTTAAGTAAGCTGGCATTCCTACCTGCAAAAAACAGCTAAATAAATAATAATTATATTAACAGGATTATAAATAATTAAATCGATATATGTGGGAAAATTACACACCGAGACAAGGAATCAAACCTAGGTACCTGGGTTTGATCCCTGGTCTGGGCGTGTAATTTTCCCAAATATATCAATTTAATTAATTAAAAAATAAAAAACAACTAAAAAGGTTAATTAATTAATTAATTAATTTTAATTTAAAAAAATATCATTTTATGGCTATTGTGTAAAATTGCTCATTAAGCCTCACAAATGACCCTTTCTGGTTTACACATTATCCACCATGGCTGCCCGACGATGGGAGATCAGATCATCGGGTCAATGCAGGCGCTCATGTAAACCAAGTACAAAGTAAAGCAATTTTATAATGACATCAATTTCCGGTTACATAATATGGCCCTGCAACAATCCACTATGATTCAGCAAGGTGTGGTGCAGGAATCGATCTGCTGTAGAAGCTCGAATTACTGATATGAAGTGGCAAGTCAGTAATTACCAGAGAAGATTGACTGCAAAATTACGAATTGCATTTGATGCACTGCAGCTTTCTAAGTGGATTCTCTTATGAAGGGAGGAAGAGAATTGTTATGCCGTGCTTAAAGTGACATTCCGACATCCTCAACGAACCAGCTGTGGGTGTTGTCGGGAGATGTGGCCACCTTTTTAGTTCATCTGGCTTGGCTCCAAATATACCATTATCTTCTCGCCATAACCACTGCTCATTAGATTCCAAGCCCCTCGGCTATTGGGAAATTGCACTCATCCACGATCAAAATTTCACAACTCTTCACCAGAAAAGTTGGTCCATCATGTATGTAGCTTGTGGTAACGCGTGGTCAACAGCTTTGACCCCACTAGCCTGTAGGTTTATTTTACTCTTTGGAATCAAATCAACAGAACGGCTGCGAGAGGTGATTCTGTCGGAATGCAGACTCGATGGCTTAATGGTTATTAGAGTATCCGCTCTGAGTCTGGAAGGGCAGCGGTTTGAACCCTGGCCGAGTCATACCAATGACCACAACATGTTACAATGTGCTGCTTCCTTGCTTTACGCTCGGCATTTGAAAAAGGAGAGAGAACCGACAAACAACCTCCAGGTCCCACTCCACCCTCCAGGTCTTTAAAACAGCTGTTCACCACCATCTCTTATCTTCCCCCATCCAAAACCTTGATCTTTTCTACCCCCGCTAATTTCACCCCAATTCCACTTTTTTGAAATACCAACTTCTGTCCTGGAAGTCCTTGGTGTCCTTGTGTTTTATACTTCTCTCACCCCCCCCCCCCCCCTTCCCACGCATCCTCCCCCCAAGCCCTCTCCCTCCCACACATCTCCCTGCTCTCAAATGTTGTGTGCTCTCAAGTGTTTGTGTGCTTCCCCTTCTCTCCCCATCTTGTCTTCCGCTCCCTCTTTTTATATATTTTGTTTGTCTGGTTGATTTGTTTGTGAAGTAAATGTTAGCTCTTTCATGAGCCTCGATTCAGTATACAAAAAAAATAAAAAAATAAAATAAACAACCATATGTTGGCAACCATTGCCCAGGCATGATGGGCCTAATGGCCTCCTCATGCGTCAATGTTCCTTGAATGGAACTCGTTTATTTATTTCTTTATTTAATGACACGTGAACGTTTGTCCGACAACATACCTCTATGCTTTGCTGGAGTTATATTGACATCACATCTATTACAGCATTGCACAAACAAGAAGGATCAAAGTGATGTATGATAGTCGTACCCTGGCTTCTGTTTCGCTCCAAACCAACCGACACTCAGGTTGTTCAAGATTTTAACGGATGATATTATTGAAGTCTGCTTTGAGAATGCCTCTTCCTTCGTAAGCAGCATTTATTTGAGTGCTTGATCCCAAATTGCTCTGATGGCGTTAGGTCAACCGTGAACTGTGAATTGGTTCAACGTGTACGTCAGGTAAGGCTAGGTGTTTTCCAAACATTTTCAGTCACGCGGTGATTTTACAGAGAGACTAGATTAGCTTCCAGATGATTCAAATACAAATCTGTAAAAGTACCTTGGCTGGATTTTAACCCACAACCAGTCTAGTGTCTCGTTAGGAATAATACACTGACCAAACTACAATGACTTCTTTAATCCTATACCCTCTTATAGGGTTGGCCAGAGAGGAGATTTGGCTCGTCCTTTTTTTTTTCTTTTTTTTTTTCTGGTGTTTGTGCTTGATGTTGTTTAAATAAACATCGAGGCTCGTGAAAGAGCTAACATTAATTACTAAAAAAAAAAAACCCCAATAAAAAGGGGAGCGGTAGACAAGATGGGGAGAGAGGGGGAAGCACACAAGCACAACATTTGAGAGCAGGGACATCGAGAGATCTGTGGGAGGGAGAGGGCTTGGGGGGAGGTGGCATGGGAAGGGGGTGGGGGGAGGGGGGGTGGGAGAACTATAAAACACATGGACACTGCAAGGACTTCCAGGAAAGAAGTTGGTATTTCAAAAAAGTGGATCTGGGGTGAATTAGCGGGGGTAGAAAAGATCAAGGTTTTGGATGGGGGAAGATAAGAGATGGTGGTAAACAGCTGTTTTTAAAGACATGGAGGGAGGAGTGGGATTGAAGGGAGTGAGGGAGTTTGTTCCAGAGGCGGGAGTAAAGAGGAATGAAAGAGTGAAGGTGAAAACAAATGACGATGAAAGAGAGTGAGTGAAGGTGAAATGAAGAGGTGAAAGAGTGAAGGTTTACGAACCGATTGGCTAGACCTGCTGTTCAAATGATGGTGATTGGGCCAGGAATTTGTAATTTTGCCAGGGCCTAGCAATAACACACCTACTCTTCATGAAAGATAAATAACTTTCCAAGTACTGTATATATTCAGGTCAGAATCAAACCCTGACTAGACAGCTCAAAAGTAATTCTGCGCTACCACTACACCATTTATCCAACAATAAGCTACCGCACACCAGTGCTAATATTTATGTTCTTCGTGTAGGTTTATGAAGACAATAACTCCTGAAAAAAAATCACTCCATGTCACGACCATCACCTAGACATAACTAATCAAAAATCGATGTGCACAACTTTTAGCCGAATGGATTCAGATTGCCAGAGTGTGCTAGATCCTTGCTAATCTCGTTTTGCCACACTTAATTGCTACGATTCCACACCTTTCTTTTGCTGTCGGTAATTCTCATACTGCTGCTCCTGTTGGAAACGCAAGGTAAGGCCAACAGCGATAGCCAACCGCAGGGCCTCCTGCATGTATCCGTGGGAGCGCAGGGCATCAACACGGGCGCAGGCGGTCGGGACGTACTCTGAAAAACAGGACAGGAAATGACTTAAATCTGTCTGCCCTTAAATGCATTCAGATTCGACATGTACTACAACTTAATACACAAGATTGGGGTCACAAGAACAAGAACTTGAAATTGATTCCATGGCGCCAGAGATTGAACCCCTAACCAGACAGATCAGTGGTGAGCAGCGTCCAACTGAGTATCTTCCATCCGAGTCTTTCTTCGTCACCACTCGAGCTGCTCTCATTCTCAATTTATATCCCTCCCTGGGATTTTCACACCACTTATGTTACCAACAACTCTGTCAAACCAACAACTGCTTTTCCTAACTTTATTTTATTTCCACTATTTGGATGTTTACATCAAAATGTTTTCTGCCTGGAAACTCAAAACAAAAGATTACTGTATTCTCCATAATTTCAAATAGAATATCCCATTGAACCAACCTTCTTCCACACTTCTTCAACCTTCTTCCTCTTCAATCCCTCTCCTCCCTCCAGATCTTTAAAACAGCTGTTCACCACCATCTCTTATCTTCCCCCATCCAAAACCTTGATCTTTTCTACCACCGTTGAAACACCCCAAATCCGCCTCTTTAAATCCCCAACTTCTTTCTTGAAATTCCTCGTAGTGTTCATTTGCTTTATACCATGTACCCCTCCTCTCCCTTCCACAGATCTACCGACGTCCTTGTTCTCTTCTGTTGTTGTGCTTGTGTGCTTCCCTCTCTCTCCCCCTCTTGTCTCCCGCTCCCTTCATTACATGTTTTATGTGTCTGCGCATGTTTTCATGTTCAATGTGTTAGCTCTTACACGAGCCTCGATTCTGTATACAAAATAAATAAATAAATAATAATAAGAATAAAAAACCTTGTCAGAGTTTCTCGAGCCCTCATGTACTGATGGACAGAAAAAAAATTGGAAAATAAAAAAAAGGTCGCTCTCATCTTACCGTGCCAGAGCGGCCGACCCCAGGCGTCGAAGCTCGGGCAGCTGGCATTGCCGCGAGGCATGTTGACGCGACAACGGGGGCTGTCATAGTCCCCAGTGATGATTCCCAGCAGATGTGCATCCTTCCAGCTCAGTTTGCTCGCTTCGATGGCCCGGGTGAACACCGTGCGGCGAGTTCGAGCCGTCGCATCTGTTGGCATGTGGGACGATAGGAAAAACCCAAAATGTTTACCGTTCCGAGTAAAATTATCAACAAGACGGAGAAGTCACATGAACAATCGGCAATGGAAAGCTCGATGAAGGGAGTGGGTGGGGTTGAAATCAAGAAACATTTGGTGAATTATAAATTAATAATCACGCTAGTACCACAATGGACAATTTATGAATGCGTTCGTTTGCCAAATCACAAGTGGCTTTTTAAAGTTAGGTGGCCGGTTAATTTCCTGATCAAAGCAGGAACGACAAGTTCAACCCAAGTAAGGTTCAACAAAACGAGTTCTCTACAGGAAAACTTCAGCTTTCCTTTTTTTCCTATTCCATCTCAAAGCACGATTCAAATGCAGGGCAATCGTAAAACTGGACATACAGAGCAGGCCATTTATCCATTTCCACTTTTGAACCCCTGTAATTCTGTTGCTAAGAAAAAAAATGGAACAGAATTTTGTCCACTTCAAAAATCAATAAAAAAAATTTACCACACAAACTTAAAATATGTTCCGATATCCTGTAAATATTTTGTTCGATTTCGTTTGTTAGCAACAGAATGACAGGGGTTCAAATCCGGGAATACAGTATATAAATGGCCCATTCTCTATAATAGTGGTGGCCTAGTAGGAAAGAAACTGAACTGGCACACAAAATGCTGGGGGTTCAAATCTGGCTGAAGGTGACAGTTTATAGAATACGTATTGTCAGGATTCTGGAACCACCTTTGGAGGCCATTTTTCCCAACAGAGCGGGGATTGGCCTCTTTTTGGCACCGTGGTCCCCTTTTTGAAGCAATGTTTCATGGCCGGATGCCCTTCCTGCCGCCAACCGTGTTAGTGGCCTCTTGCGACAAACAGGGAATTACCAGTGAACTGGTACTCAATTTGCCGACCTCGGAAGGATGACAGACTGAGTCAACCAGCACTCAACCACCCTGGTGTTAATTCAGCGATCGACCGGGATTCAAACCCAGGATCCTGGGATCCCAAGCCGGCACCCGAACCGCTAAGCCAACACCAGGCTGTATTCTCGGCATTCTGGGAAGCAAGTTAATCTCGGAATTACCATACTGCTGTCTGAGTGCTAAACAAAAACCCAGCTGGCTCATTAATGACCCTCAGTTGTGAGGGGGCATAATCTGCCTCATCTGGTCTACACCTTGTGGTTGGTGCTCAATGCCCCCAGGGCAACCTGGGCCTGGCATGAAAAATGCAACCTATGAAAAATCTGCGAAAGACTAAGATCTCCGTAGATGGTAAAAATAAAAAATATATCAAAAGAGACTACAACAGGGTAGACATTTCACATTTCATAACACCGAGCCTTGGTCGAGCGAACATTGTGGATTCAAATTATCTTGTACTCTGATGACGCAGTAAACATCCAAGAACATCGAACAAAAGGCTCTTCCGTTCTAAGCAGATTGAGTGACTTCATGAAAGTGCAACCTCAGAGTGCATTGTACCATCCCTTTGAAATGTTATGTGCAACCCAGCATCTAACAGAGCGTACAGGTAATGATTGTCCGTAACCTTTCAGATGGTAAATGCTTCCCACCTGTTCCATCACACATTTTATTTGAGCAACTCAATAGGGAGTCCTTTCTTGCAGGTGCATCAATTACCGCTCCTGTGGTTGGAGGGAGGCAGTCGTATGGAGTACAGGTCCATGCCCGGGTATCCATCCTCCATCGGACACGTATCGACTTCACCCCATTTCACCAAGAGGTGCGTCCAGTGGCTTTTCTCGGACGGACGGCAGTGCGGGTTTAAAACCACGCATATCCACAGCATACCTGCACCAACACGTGGAAACATCCGCACCGCTTGTTCAGTGTACCGATCTCGCGTAATCGCGTGTGCCCATTTTGGAAAAGCCGGGCTCACAGAAATCCTGGAGTAAGCAACGTCAAATTACGTTCTGCAACGTGAAATACCGCAATATATAGAAGTGAAAAATATGTTTACCTGATGCAGGTAATTTACCCCAAGTAAGCCTGCTTATTGTCTCCCACTTGAGCACTTAACTTGTGATGCTGGGATACATATTGTGTTGATTTGTCTACTATTGTCCTTGTCTTTCATATAAAATTGCATTGATGTCTCCTAACATCCTTTTCCTTTCATGTCATGAACATACAAGATCCTCCATGAATCTTCGCCACTCTAGATTTCAAAACAAAGGTTGCACTTCCACCGCTTCCCCCCCCCACCCCCCTTCACGTTCCTCCTCCCTGCAAGCCCTCTCCCTCCCACATATCTCCCGATGTCCCTGTTCTCTACTGTTGTGCTTGTGTGCTTCCCCCATCTTGTCTCCTGCTCCCTTTATCATATGTTTTATGCGTCAGTTTGTCTTTTTGTGATTAATGTTAGTTCTTACACGAGCCTCGATCTTGTATACAAAAAAAAACAAAAAAAACAAAAAAGAAACGTTGCAACTTTTCTGGTGTTAAGGGAAAGATTGTGGATATGTAAGCGGCTCAGACTCATTGATGCATCCGGATATCATTTCGGGGAAAACAGAGCAAGACATCAACTCAAGGCCAAATTGCAGATCTCATATGAAGAGCATTTCAAACATTCTCACGGATAATGAAGTTCTAGTGTCGGATTATTTGAGATACCATCAAACGCGTTGTACCTGCCGCAAGATCGAGGACTGAAAATTATTGAACACATATCAATGGGAATGAAACACCTTTTGATAGGGGAATGTACTGTTTGTCTTCGCATCGATTATGTTGAAAACGCTGAACTATCCTTAAGGGTGGACAGTAAGCGAATGAAGCATGCGAACAGTTACCTACGAATCGATTAACATCCTCTTGAATGAACAGGAACGTTTCAACTTATCACGTATCGATGAGCTAAGGTCAAAATATCGAATGTGCTTTTGCAATTTTTTCACGTGATCTGGCTTTTGTCACGTGATCAATTTTGGCCTTGAAACGTAGTGTGCGGTTAGCTTTTCTCAACATGTACCTTTCGTTATTTCAGACACATATTTGAGGCCATATATTTATTACATACACAAATATGGCAGAACTTCTGCCTCTCCCCCATATGCTCCATGTATGCCTGTTCCCTCACCCTTATTCCAATCCTCTCCAAACATTTAATTTCCCTTCTCTCATTTCTCTCAATTTTGTTTACATGGAGTTTAGGCACAAGGAAGAGCGAGGTGATGTAGAGTAGAAGTTCACCATTGAAAATGGGGCATTGGGGGAAGCTTGACGATGCACCAAAGGGATCGTCTGCCTCGCTACCAGTGGACCAGATCACTCTCCTATCATCTGCCCTTTTCTTGATTAATTTATTCCATTTAACCTTCTCCACCTATCACCAACTGTGCAATCAATAGACAGATGTAAAAAATGAGAAAATAAATGGAAATGCCACAATATGCACCTGTGAGGTTATGACATCCAGTGTTTTGTATTCCTTTGAAAAGGAATCTTTGTGAAAAAGAAAACCCAATTGGCTCAGCCAGTTGGCAGATAGATAAATAAATAAATAAAATCTGAAATTTCAGATTAGTAAAGGTGAAAAGGGATTATGTGAGCCTTTGGGAAAATAAACTGCGCCCCTCGTCCACCACCCTATCCATCCGACCACCACAAATAATAATTAATTGTCATAGAAAATAAATCTTAAAGATAGACAAGTCAGGAGATGACGATGGTTCATGAGCGAGCGGTATTCAATGACAAAGGACGGACTATAACTGAAACAGGCCCGAACAGGCCAGGCCCGGAAATGTCAAAACGAAGGTTACTGACCTTGAAATGAGATAGAAAATAATGTAAAATCAGTTATGAGGTTAGTTAGCTACACAATACCGAAAATTCGGTGAAAAATGAAATGGAAAATAAATAAATAAATAAATAAAATGAAAAACAAAATGAAAAATTGAGCTCTGTGGGGCTAGACACATGACATTGGCCTAACCAAATATCGAAACCCCTCTCAGATTCCACCAACTCCCTCGGAGAAGATGTAGCTTGAACTCGATTACCCCCTAAAAAGACATCTTTTTCGGACGTGGGCTCCGCCCACAATGGACGCAACACGCCCACTCTAGGCAGGACACAACTAGATCATGATATCAACCTCCCACCCAAGTTTCATCAAGATCGGATGATATCATCGGGTAGTTATGCTGCGGACAGACACACACACACACACACACACACACACACACACACACACAACGAATATAGTGGTCACTTGATAACTCGTGAACTAATATTTGGAAATCTTCATATTTCATCTTGGATCCAGCAAGGCGTAGGTATGACCATGTCCATGGAGACCCGTTGACAAAACAATCATCAATTTGTTACGTTCCTTATGGGGTCCCCAAAAAGAGCTGCTCACAAATGATTTGTAAATAACTCCATCATTGTCATCCTCACACTGTGAACTGCTTCAGTATTTACAATGTTTCACCACATATGCTTCATTCAGTTAAATCAACATACGATGGTTGCCCAAAGCGTACTCTGGTGAATTTGGTGTTTGAGTACCCTTGTGCAGTGTGGCCCGAAAGTCGCTTTACCCCTCCTATGTATTCCTCGGACCCCCCTCTCTTCCCTTCCGCCATCCAGGAATTCAGTGGTGTAAGGAGAATGAAGGCGTGCGTCCAGATACAATGACTGATTAATTTATTGTAAGTACTGCACAATAAAACCTGAATATTAAGAGAGTTTAAGAACGAATGTTTTGCTGGGGAGGAGTAAAGCCACTTTCAGGCCGCCATGTACATTGTCAACTTCGGTCATTACTTTAATAATTCACCAAATGTCTATCTGTCTGTCTGTTCCCAGGTACCGCAAAAACGGCTGAACCGATCGCAACGAAATTTTGGGTGGGTAATCCTGGGACCCCCTGGAGTAAAATAGGCGACATTGTTTTTCCAAATTTTTTTCCCAATTTTCCAGTTTTTCCGAACACAATGGAATAATATTTACCGATATGAACAGTGATGTGGCTTTTATTGAAATTCTACAAATACTGTTTAGATTTTGATGATTTGCGTTTGATATGATTCAACGGATGTTTATACAAATCGTTTAAAATAAAAAAAAGCCTTCAATTTCTGATATTTTGCCTTTTCATTTGGGCTTCCCAATTGAAGCTCCGTTCGTAGGGCGGGTACCGTTGCTAGTTACTTTAATCCAATGTTACCATCAGCATCCCAGCCATCCCGACAGACCGGTTGATCCTTGAATGTTTTGACATGTGATACCGGGCCAATCAGGTATGGATCACAATGCACTCCTTGTCCCAAAAGCCACCTGCACAACTTCGCCAGCCCCTGTTCTCAGGCACATGGAGTCGGCCTCAGGTGCTGGAAAATTTCAAAGCTGGGAGGAAAGTTGTTTTCATGACAAATCCTGCGAGTCCCTCACTCAGACTCATCAAACACGATTCCCTAATTGCTGCATTCAAGCTAAAATGCAACTTCGTCAAACTGAAAAAGACTTTCACTTTGTTAACAATATTGTGAAAAGTTGATGCACAATTGGAAAGTGAATAAGCCTTTTGGTGGGAATGGAAAGATAGCTTGGAGGGAATGCACTCGTCCCCGACTTGTCTGGGTTCGAATGTTGACCAGACTATAAACTGCCATCCTGGTGCTGCATTGTATCAGAGAATATGTTCTCCTTCAGAGGAGATATGAAGACGGCTCCCCTCACATCCTCAACCCATACTAACATGTACTTGTGAACATTGAAGCTCCCATTGTACTTTTTGAATAGAGTAGGCCATAAAGTACCAACACATAGCTAAAACACTAGACTTTACTAGCAAGATGAATTCTTCATTGTAAACAATTTAAATATTTATATGCAATAATTTTCTTTTTTTTTGTACAATTTATTTCACAAAAACGTTTGGGATAAAATAGTTTATCAGTATCACATACTAAGAGATTTCAAAAAACAAGCATGACTATGGTATGGTACTCAAGTACAATGAAGGGCTGGCAGGATGGCTTGGAGGTACGCACACTTGCCTTTGAGCTGTCTCGCCTGGGTTTGAATCCCGACCCAGCCATAAACTCTCATCCCGGTGTTTTACCCCATTCATCAATGTGTGGGTCCGTCCTTTGGATGGACATTAAACTGGGCGTCCTGTCTGCCAGCATTATTTGGTGGACGTTTAAGATCCAACGGTGTCCTTCTTAAAGGGTAGCGAGGTTTCGCTGGCAACCTGAACAAAGCCCAAATTCCTCCTTTAACCGACAGAGGGCGCTGCATCAGTGGCACAGATGCACCCCAACAAGTTATGCTACCCTCAGCCACGTGGTGCATATGAAAGAAGAAGAAGTGGAATAAAGAACGAGTCTTGCAGGTGAAGGCTCGATCTGCGTTGGTGAACAGGTGGCACGATGAATGGAATCAACAGGAAGTTAGTAACTTGTACCTCAACCAACGTTCTCTTGATTCTATCTGTAAACAATTACTTTGTCAAACACTGATAGCCAACTCCACCTTAGGTTGGTAGTCCGCCTCCTGCGGTTTGGCACCTTCTGTCATGTTCACAGAAACTAATTACTCATTCATGGTATCTATTACAAACTATTATATAATAGATTTATGATGTTTTGGGAAATTTTACTGCGATTATTGGAATTTTGTGCAATTTTCACAGATTGACGACATGGGATCGATCATCCATTAGCTGGGATCCTAGCTTCAGTTAAGCTGACCTGACCTGTCTGTTACTCGTTTGTATTAGAGTACTAACTAGAGAGTTCATACAACACCTTACCCCATGCAGCGTTCAAGTTTATAATTATATTGCAATAAAATAATGATTTTAAAGGTTGTATAAAAATTATTTTGGAAGTTTAGCGCCATTGATGCAGTCTTATACACCAACTTACATAACATGTCCAAGTACTGAAAAACTGGAGGTTTTTGGAAATACAAAGAAGGCGATTTGTGTTCTACAGTGTTCAAGTGTATAATAAAATTTAAACAAAATAAGGATTGTAAAAGTCGTCTAAAAAAATTAATTACAGAATTTTATCACTATTGACGCAGTGGCTGTTACACCACCCTATCTAACACGTTACATTATGTTATTCGTGCCTGGTGTTTGTGTCCTTTATGATGTCCTTAAAAACAGTACGTTTTCTGTTTGGAATAATTTTCAATTCTGTTTGATGGCCAGACAGGTAGACGGAGTAAAAAAAATATTGTACCCATGGCCAAAGGAAGCGGTTCAGTTTGGCATTTTAAATATGAAATCAGCAAAGCTGAGAAATGACGAAACCCATTAGAATTACTGTTTAGAATCCTTTTGTATTGCCCTTTAGAATTACCCTTTAGAAACCTTTAGAATTACCCTTTAGAACCCACTAAAATCACCTTTTAGAACCCTATATAATTAAACACGTTGGGTTAAAAAGGTTCTTCTTCATATTTGATGGAAGGATGGACATAGCCAAATATTGAAGCCGCTTCACCGCTGACAAAATTATCTCACGTGTGTGTGTGTGTGTGTGTGTGTGTGTGTGTGTGTGCGCGAGATAGGGACAAATTCAGAGCCAAAGTACTACTAATCTACAGGTTTGATTTCCTATTCATGTTCCAAATTGTGTTCAAAATATAACATTTAATTGAAATTAAGTTGCTCCTCAATCATAAACTAACGTTTGTAGACGGACAGACAGGAGTGAACCAATTGTTTAATCCTGCTTTTCACTTCGTGTGCATGGGGTAAACATGTCTTGCAAATTCAACCCCAAAATGGAAACATTGGGGAAATATAAATTGTGGATGTTATTTCTCTCTCGATTACATTTTGTTTTATACTTTGTTAATGGAACTCTGCTTTACCTCTCCATTTATTTTTGACTTCCTGTGCTCATTTCGTTGTCTTAAGCATGCAGGATTCAGTTCAGTCCAACATGTGCCAGGTATTTAATTTATTGATTTCTCGATACAAAATCGTGGCTCATGGAAGAGGGAGGTGACAATGTGACAGAGGGCAACACACTAACGATGGAGGATGGAGGGGAGGAGAGGCAGTGGGACAACACAGAGCCAACAAATTGATAAATAAACAGGAGAAGAATGAACAGGGAAGGACAACATTCATAAGTAGATGGGAGGAGATAGGGAGAGGGTTAATGAGGATATAAAAGTTCATGGGTAAGACTAGAGGATGAACTGCGATGGCAGCACACTGCACACTGCTTGAATCACTATAAGGAAGAGTGGGGTCTAATAGACTGAGGAGGAGGTTCCAAAAGCAGGAAAAGCGAGGAGCAAAGGAATACTCTCCTAAAAGAGAGGAGCAAAGGAATACTCTCCAAAAAGAGAGGAGCAAAGGAGTCAGTAGTTCAACTGGAATGTGTTACGGATTCGTCACTTCCATCATTGTGGTTTTCATCCACTGTAAGCATTTTTGGTTCCATGTACTATTATTGTTATCGTTTAAGTGAAATGGAGATAACTGTTTTCAAAAGGTAAAAAATTAGTATTTTAAAAGAAACCAGAAACCGGATCGGGGGGAACCGGAAGAAGAAGAAGAGCAAGAAAAAAGCGGCGCAAGTGAGGTCGGGAAGAAAGGCCAAGCTGCTTTGAGGTCTCGAGGAGACGCTGGCGAATGGGGGTCACGAGCGAACTTTGGGTTTCCTGGGAAAGGGATTCCTGTGACAGAGTTGTGATCGCTGTGACAGATAAGCCTGCGTGACAGGTTTTGCGGTTGATTCCGAAGAGAATCGTTGTTGGAGTGCAGGTACGCCTCCAGTACGGGCCCGTCGGCCATTTTGCATTGCTCCCGCCATTTCGCATCGCTCCAGCCTTTTCACCTCGCTCCAGCCATTTCACCGCACCCAGCCGTTAGCCTGGTTTGCGTGTGTAACGTGGATTTCGATTGGGAATTTGTGGTTCTCCGTTTGGGAGCCGTTGAACATTCATACCCGAAGGTGTGTTTCCCAGTCGCCTTTTGAGGTTTTTAGTCGAACATAGTCGCCAGTCACCTTTCCCAGTCGCGCCTCTTTGGCAGCGTGACTGTCAGCCGAACTGGATTCTGGTCTCAATGCGACATTTTTCTTGCGATCACCGGAGCATGGATCGACTTTGGCTTGGTGCCGGGACAGAGACTTTGGGAATGTTCTTTTCGCTCACTTGGAGCACAGTGAGTTATATTGTAAGAAACTGATGGCACCATCATAGGAATGATATAATATTTGTTGTACAATTGATTAATATTGTTCTTGTGCTGTTATTCTTGTGTGACCTTAATACAATACTTGTGTTTTTGGTAACAATTGGTGTGGTTTCACCATTGGTCATTGACACAGAATAACACATCTTTCTGCCGTGACTCCTTTCGGGGCTCGGAGGTACACCGTGACCGGGGTTTGGGGAGGAGCACGTAACAAATGTCATAGTTTTACAAGGAAGGGCTTCGATATGTTTCAAGCAGCGTACATGGGAAGTGCTCTTAGGTTGACTTATTCCATATAGGGGTATAAAAACCTGTTAAAACATTTGATTAAAAAATGATATTGAAATATGCTTGGCAATGCCATCCATACATCAAACTCCACCCAAAAAATATTTGATGAAGCATATATATGCTTGAGTTTCACGTCGTTTAATCAAAATTTCTAATACTTTAACCTGCAAAATAATACAAGCAGAAACGTAAATTTTGCCTATCTAACATGTGCCATATCTCTATCCAAAAACTAGGACATATGACTCCTACTACTACTACTACTATTACTACTACTTTCTTTAATGGCCCAAATTATTCCCACCTTGTCTTCTGGGGGTCGGCCGGAAAAAGGTTTTGGGCCAAGTCCTTCACGAACTGGTTGTCTAAGCCCGACGTTCAACTGAAAGTGATTTGGACAGGAATTTGTAATTAGTTCAGGGTGCCGGCGATAGCTTGCCTACTCTACGTGAAAGACACCATGATCTAGCTTTAACATCTACCAACTAATGCTAGCCAGACGGGATACCCAAAGCTACATTTCCAAGCAGGCCTCCAAAGCCAGTCGCCGACTAGGCATCCTCCATCATGCAAAGTCCTTCCTTGGCACTACTGACCTCTCACCACATACAAAGCTTTCATCCGCAGCTTGATGGAGTACTGCTCTCCCCTCTGGGCTGGGGCACCTGCCTCACACCTAGCTCGGCTTCAAGCTGCAGAAACCAAAGCTTTCAGAATCATTAGTATCTCCCGCGATGAAGCTGATTCTGAGGATCATTCACTCTCTCACCGCAGGCAGGTTGGTGGTCTTTCTGCCTTCTACAGATGCCTCACCAACCTTGCACCCCTTGTTTTATCTTTGCTCTTCAACCCCCCCCCCCCCCCCAACCCCTCCAATATTTCTGCAGGACGCACAAGGTCTGCAAGCTACCCTCTTCCGGTGAAAATTCCAAAATCAAGACTCTCTGCTCACCCTCACTCTTTCATTCCTCTTTTCCCCACCTCTGAAACAAACTTCCACACTCCCCTCAATCCCATTCTTCTCTCCAGGTCTTTAAAATAACTGTTCACTACAATCTCATATCTTCCCTCATCCAAAACCATAATCTTTTCTATCCCCGTTAATCCACCCACAACCCACCGCCTTCAAATTCCCCGTTTTATTTCCTGAAAGTTCCTGTAATGTCCATCTTGTTTATCCCATGTACCCCGCCCAGCCTTCTCCCTTCCACAGATCTCCTGATGTCCCTGTTCCTTATACTGTTGTCTGTCTCTGTCTCTGTCTCTGTCTCTGTCTCTGTCTCTCTCTCTCTCTCTCTCTCTCTCTCTCTCTCTCTCTCTCTCTCTCTCTCTCTCTCTCTCTCTCTCTCTCTCTCTCTCTCTCTCTCTCTCTCTCTCTCTCTCTCTCTCTCTCTCTCTCTCTCTCTCTCTCTCTCTCTCTCTCTCTCTCTCTCTCTCGCGTTTCCTGCTTCCTTTGTTGCATGTTATAAGTGTTAGCTCTTAGCCTCGACTTTAACGGTTTAATGTCCATCTGGGACACCCAGCTTAATAAACGAGCATTTCACAAACAATGATGAAGAGCGTGCATCTTCCTACCTGCCTCACAACCAAGTTACATATCTCTGCCTATTCTCAATACATCAAGGCATTTATCCAATTTATTTTAGGAACAGATAAATTATCCTTCCTCCCACTACTCTTCCCCTCAAGCTGTTCAACATATCAAAAACTCTGCAAGTTAAAATAAACCCCCATCTGATGTTAATTTTACTTTGCCTTTGTATTTCCAAGCAGTCACCCCTTGTCCTATTCCCAAACTAGGCCCTAAATCCAATGCCCTGTACTTAGTCTGTCAACCACTTTAATGTCATAAATACCGTACCTCTTATAAACACACATACTATTCTCTCTTTAGTGTAAGCAGCCCTATATTTTGTTAATTTTTTTTCCCCATAAATAATTCCAGGTAATCAGTGATCTACAAAGAGCACAACTTGGCATCTTCCGCTGAAATTATTGGAAAATTCACTGAAGCTCCGTTTGCTGATGAATGGTGTTTGTTCATATGAGGATGTAACTTGGAAAAAAAAAACAATGACAATCTGTTTTTGAATTTCAAGTTTCATTTCCTTTTAACTCTGCTGCCAAGTTACATGTTTTCCAATATTTTGCCGAACATTTTTTTTCCATCTTAGGCCTGGGAGCATGTTTCTCGATATAATCACGTAATTCTGATCGATGATTAAATTATCCCCTTGTCACTTCACAATGCTCACCCGAACTTTAATGCCAAACATCGCTTCAGTGAAAAATACGTTTATCCCAAGGTCACAGTGATTCCCATGTATATTCAGAGTTGAAAAGCAGATTTATTTTTAATGGCAATGATCTTTCTCAAAAATACACTTTCATGAATGAAAGCATTGGGAATCATTGGGCCACTAGACTGCCTGATGTGCACGCATTTCATTAAATATCTCGTTCTGCCTGCAAAACACCACAATGACAGTTTATAGCTGGGTCGACATTTTTACCCAGTCTAGACAGCTCATAGGCGAGTGTGCGTACCTCGAGGCTATCCTGCCAACTCACCCACACACACACCACAATTAAATCTTCCTTGTACATTGGTTACATCTTAACGTCTTAAAATGCAGTTGGTAAGAATTAGAACTGCCAAGGCCACTGCCACTCGGTTTGAGTCAACCAGCCAAACCACCTGATATGACAAGCACATGCTTTGGCACATCCACTTGTACAACAAGCATTCTGAGTATTCCGCTGCAATACATGTCCTCTACCGGCAGTCTGTCGTCCGGAAAACTGTTGGGGAAATTACCAAAGTTCAAAGTGCCATAACTTTGTCAAAAATGATCGAAACGTTGTGAAGTTCGAACTTGATCTGTAACTTATCATGAGGAAACCGTGTACCAAGTTTGATATCATTAGCATCAAGAGTTTAGAAAAAAAAAGTCCGGAAAGCTGTTCTTTGCGTGACGGACTGACAGACGGACAGACTGACAGACGGAGGGACGGAGTGCAAACCTATAGTCCCCTCCGGTGTACACGTACACCGGTAGGTGAC
Organism: Myxine glutinosa; assembly: GCF_964187855.1. Lineage (NCBI taxonomy): Eukaryota > Metazoa > Chordata > Myxini > Myxiniformes > Myxinidae > Myxine > Myxine glutinosa. The sequence goes on along the minus strand of NC_136261.1, from coordinate 76,036,865 downwards.
TAATAACTGTTATAATTGATACAGGTTTCCACAAGTGAGTCCTCTGGTACAAACAAGCAATCTGGTGCAAATATCGATCCCGATCAGCTTTATCAAACTCATCGCTGCTGAAGTGACATGCTGATCCTTGGCTCTCTATCCAGTCAAATAAAAACAACCAACTCCAGATACTTTGGGATCACCACCTGGCATCTGTTTCAATCGTATTCAATTTTGGTGTCAATATGGACCCAACTCTTTGCTGTATCCCACACATTTCCAAAACATGTAAATGTATCTGTACAATATTTCCCAAATCCACTGGTGCATACATCACAGGACAATTGAAACTTTTGGTCATGCTCTCGATCCTCTCATTGTCCGGCTCATTGTCAGTACTGCGGCTCAACGTGCGCAGGCCTGCGTGCTCTTTTTCTCAAGCCCTTAAAACACATTGAGAATAGTTTTGATAGAATCGTAGTGCAAACTCTTAAATTCGATCGTGTTACTCCAATGCACAAAATAAAACACTTCACAAGCTCCTACTATGTTAACGGATAGATTTTTCAAAAGCACATGGTAATCTTAATAGCCCAACATAAATTTCTTCCTGCCTATATTTCTGACCTAACCACAACTTGCATCCCTGCAAAAAAGTGACAATCAACACAGGGAATGCTCTGCCCGTTCCCTACACGAGGATGAAGAATTTTGGCAATCGAGCGAGCATTTTTCAAACGGTCTCGTTGACTGTTGAAGTCGCTGCCTCTTAAAATTTGCGCAACCAGATCAATTGCACGGGTTTACAAATCTCTCCTAAAATCCCTTCTGTTTACTGTTGCATTTGCTCAATGTTTTTTTCAGCTTTCTCTCCTCTTCCACCTTTGCAAAGATCTTTGAGATTGTGTTTTTAAAGGAAGAATGTTGCACCGGTATAAGAAATTGATCCATGAATTGCATGAACGTTTGGTAGAAATAGCCAAGTACAAATGTATACATATGTCAGGTCTCAGATTTGTTACTGCTTAATGCTCAATTATAAATGCCGGTTGACTGACGTATTACCACGTAAGCTATGTTATAAAATGCTGTTCTATAATGTTATTTCATGAGTTAATAAAATGTATTCGAACCTTAGGTAGGCTGCTTGAATCGTAGACATAAATCCTTTGATAAATTGCCAAAAACATTAACTGTTTTGTTTAATGACAGTGACGCCTGAGTTACAATGAGGTTTTTGCTTCGCTTTCATTTAAAATGAGGAAAGGCTCGCTTCAGTCGTGTTGGACAAATTGTATACGTGTGCACTTTCGAGGCTAGATAAGGCCGGTCGTAAAATCCCTATCATGAAGCCAAGAATGCACCCTCCCTTTAATGAGTTATATTTTCTGCCTCGTCGGAGTTTTGAAATCACATCTGGTCCGAATGATAAGGTGCGTGCTGCACTCCCCCGAATGACAGAGCGGATAACGGTGGGGGCTAGGAATGACGGGGAGGGACTCTCGCCAGTCGCTTTGTTCTCTCGGAGATTTTCTGATAATCGTATTCATATATAAATGAATGAGAATCAATGTGTTTTCAGGAAGGCTTGACTTGGCATGTTCTTGCTGTAGCTTGCTGTAGATGTCTGTCTCCTCCGGATCCGTATAAAGTGTTATTTTAATAAAGGTCTCGTCATTCTCAAGCCTGTTGGTGGAACTCTACTTCGATCAGAAAAGGTGGTTTCTGACATTTGGTGCCGTGACTCGGATTGCAGCAGACAGAGGACAGAGAGAGCGGACCCCGAGCGACAGAAGGAAGGCTGTCCGAACGCCGGGACGCCGGCACGTCGTACCTTCCTTCCTGGAGCGGGTTCAGCCCGTTCCTTTCTGCCTTCTGCTCTGCCTGCTCTCCGAACAGAAATTGTAAGTAGAGGCTCATTTCAGGCCACAGAATGACGTGTCTTTGTTGAAATCACCTGGATATCATTTAAGAGTAACGTTACAATATTTGCGCTGGATAAACATTAAGAGTAAAGCTAAGGATAGATTTAGCGCTGGATATTATTTAAGAGTAACGTTACAATATTTGCGCTGGATATTATTTAAGGGTAACGTAATAATTAACAAGGACGAGGGGGAAAGTGAGGTCGGACAGCCGTAAAGGTTGAGTAGGCCGAGAACTTTCCAGGAAGGAACAGCCCAGAGACAAGATGGGGTATGCCATTGCATGCCAGGGAACGAAGGGCTGTGGCTAAACTTAGACGGCCAAAGGGACATGGCCAGGAAGGGTGAAATGCGTAGGTACCAGGTAGGTTTGACAAGAAGGTAGTGACAACTACGAGGTCAAGCCAGGAAGCTCTAGACTAAGTTCTAGACAAGAGGTCCAGATAAAGCAGGCCAGGATCTGGTGGACAAGAGAAAATAAATAAGCTCACAGGAAATGGGCCAGGTGGCCACAGGGTGAGAAGGACAGGTTAGGTTTTGAAATATTGAAAATTGAAGCAGGAGCTGCATTGTAGGAATTTGAAGCTTCAGAGCCAAAGGAAGCAAGTTCAGGAAGCAAAGTTCAGGACAAAACAATTAAGGAGGTAGTTAAACAAGTAAATCAGCGAGTGATGCCGCTGGACCAGATACCAGACCAAGACCCCCCACCCCCCCAAGACCTGAGCTCAGTCCCAGGGCTCTAGGCAACACCCCAACACCCCGCCCTGCCTTCCCTTTTTTTTTTTTCACCTCAACCCACCCCCCGTCCAACCAGTCCCAAAAATCCTTTTCCTTGAATGAGAGACGTAACATGAATGAGCAAAGATTGTTTGGGAGTGGCTGGAGAAAGGCATGATTTGAGTCGATCTGAGTTTCGCGCGAAGAATGGGAGACTCACTCGTATATGAATGAGGAATGAATGTATATTGGGATGTTAATTGACGTGTGTGTCTGGCCAATGTGTTTGTCTGTGTGTCATGTGCAAAGCAGAGGGTTTCGGTGTGAAACTTTGTAAGCGATCTGCTCGACTTGGGGGAAATTCAGGCCGGGAATGTCCATTTTAACGTCTATCCGAGAGAACAGGCGAGGTCCTGAACTGAGTCCGGATTTTCATCTGTTTGGGAGTTGTTTGGGAAGCGAATTGATATAAATCGGGTCAGGAAAGCACCCGGAGTGCCCTTGTCGATTTACTGTTGATATGAAGCGGTTTCTTGGAGATGGTTGCAGAATTCGAATCAATATGTGTGTTTTACTTGAATTGAAGAGTTCATTCAATGGCAGATATTGTGTATTGTATGTGTGGGATGTATCGCTGAGGCAGCTCACCTTTGGAATTGGTGTCATATAGTGCATTTTGGGTCAGAGAGGTCAAGCGTCGGAGATCCTGTTAGCTAGGGATGAGTTCTGACAGCTCAATGTTCTGACAGCTCACATGTCAGGTCGCAGATTTGTTATGACAGCTTTTCGCACTTTGTTATGACAGCCGACTGCATGTCCCAACGCGAGGTAAACCCCGCCGCGAACGCGAATAGAGCGGCGTGCAGGGAGTGTTGGGATTCGTGTGGAGGCACGAGGGTGCGCGCCAAGACGGGGGGGCGGCGTGGCGTCATCGCGTTGAGATGGTTGTGCCAGGTCGATCGGCGATCTCTGAATTTAAATCGGATTTTTGTCATGTGTGTTGTGAAATTAAACGTCTATCCGAGAATCCTGGCAATGTTCGTTTAACTAAAGTGTGGTACAAACCTGTGTTTCCGCCGTGCGGCTCCGTGGAAGTTTGGGTAGAGGGATATTGTGCGTTCAGACAGGAGCCGAGCGAGCCGCGGGTCACGGGTGTGCTGTATGAGATTTGCTCAGAGTGCTGGCGATAACTCGCCCACTCTCAGAGGAGGATGTGTGCCCAAATGCATTGTGGGTCATTTCGACTTTGCTGGATGTCGGACGTTCATGTCAGACGAGCCATGTCGGAATAGTGGCCGGCTGCGACATATATGCCAGGCAATGTCACAGGACGAATACGTTACTTATAAGATGGATTTTTATTTAAGATGGATTTATAAGATGGATAGATGGATGGATTTATTCAAGATGGCTAAAATAAACGATTTCAAGACAGAGTAATTAATTTCCGGAGCCAAGTTCCAACAGGAAGTCTTGTTCATACAGTAAGGTACAGTGCGGAGTGGCGGCTGGAAGATGCATCGATGCATTTGTGTTGACCAATTCGAAGTTTGACCTTTTAAAGCTTAGTTGACCTTTGTTCGAGATATGCAAGGGAAAGGTCAGAGGTAATTCACTAACCTTGGAAGAACGACAGGCGGAGTCAGTCTACAGGGTGTTGCTTTAACGACAGGATATATAGGACTTAAATCTGGAGAATATCGGGACATTATATTGTGGGTAAAACCAAAATCATGTACATAATTAGTGGACAGAGAATATCGAGTTTTTTGTTGTTGTGGAAGCGTCAGTCAGGTACAGTACGCTTGGAATTTAATTTAACCGGGTCGAGTACAGTAACGTGTTCGATCGAGCTGTGGGGATTTGAGATGGATTTGAGTCACGTTAAATGGAGGACATTTGTGAGGATGAAGAGATGCAAGTAACGTGGATTAAATTGTGGTATCACGAGTTGGGTGCCAGAGATATTGTGGTTATTATAACTCACTGATTATAGGGGGCGCCGGGCGCACCGAGTACAGATCGGGTTGCATGATGGAGCACGCATGCATGGATTTTGGCTTTGCGAGGCTCCGGATAGAAATTGGCATTTCGATGCTGTGGATTATATTATGCCTGCCCGGAAAGGGGATGTCCTGTGCTGGGGCTGGCGACATGCCTCTGTTATTTGTCTGTCTGTCGGTCTGATTGTAAGTCTTTGGTACTGGGAGGGCTAATTGAGTGCTCAGGCGTCATTGTTCCATGGAGGCAGGAGCTGTGAGTCACAAAATGTAAATGTAACACAGAGAGATGGACAGGACAACAATGGAGTTTATATGGACGGGTTTGGGGCAGTTTCAATCTGACGATTACAGAGTGCTTTGTTCCGTTCACGAAACATGTAAAATTCATGGAGTTGAAGTCGTTTGCAAGAAGGCAGCAGAGTCAGTACTGGGATGCAACTTCGTCCGGGGGTTTTGGTCCAGCCTGCAAGGAGTCCAGGGGCTTGTTTTAGGGCTGGGTCGCCAAAAATGGGATGCTGTGCCCATCTGGATGTAAAATTATCCATCAAGGACGGGGAATAATGTGCAGTGTGATTGGGTAAGAGGTAAAGGCCATAAAACACCAACCCCATGAGGAACGAAATAAATGGAGAGATGTTGGGATCACATGATGGTTGGGATTGAAGAACAACCTACTGGGATTTCAAACCTGTGTTTGGGTCTGGGGCAACTGGGTGATGGGCAACAGTGTATGAGTGAGTAATTATGATCTGTTTAAGTGTAAGAGGCGGTGGAGAAGAAAGGGGTGATGAAAAGTTATTTGTTTTAGTGTGAAGTAGGTTGGTTGCTTATTTGTCACAGTAAGATGAGAGTTGTGTTTTTAAGCTTGGTCTTTGAATGAATTGTTGCTTGGAATGTGTTGATTGGAAAAGTGATTTCTGATCGCTGATCCGATCTGGTTTTGAATTGTTGATTTAATTTTGAATTGATTGGAGGTAATAAGGATTTGTGTTGATTTCCTGATTTGAGTTGATCTGGAAACAAAGACAGATGGGATTAATGTGTATATCAGGAACATTTTGGAAAAGAAATATGGATATATGACATTACTAAAATATAACCAAGCAATTGAGAGTTCTTGGGTTAATGGGATATAAATAAATGCATCTACAAGTTGATGGTTTATAAAAATTTAGTTCTGGATGATACTTAAACGATGAACAATGTTGGCAATATACAAAGAATGTGACTTGTTTTTTGGGGGGGCAAAGTTATGAGTGGTTGTGGGCAAACGAAGATTAATTTAGATTTATCATAGTTAAGTTCGAGGAAGTTGATTTGAAGCCAGAATTTCATTTGGATGCCAGAAAGGAGAAAGGAGATGCTGAAAGCCAGAAAGGAGATGCTGTTGTCTACTCTGAATGACAGGTGGCGGTATCCAGGGCGCTGAGGAGTTTGTTCACGTTGTAAAGTTTGTTTATTTATTTGTTTATTTAGTTTGTTTATTGTAGAGAAGAGTGCTTTTGGGATTCCGGAGCCAGAGTGGATAATTTGAGAGTAGTAGGTGGTCCATGTGAAGCTTGGGAGTGAACTGATTTGGGTTTAATAGGCACAAGCTGGTCTAAACAGGGTGAGGAGGATGGTGTGATTGATGATGTCAAAGGAGGCGTTGAGGTGAGGAGGATGAAAATGTTGAGGTTGCCGGCATCAGAGGAGAGAAAAGGTCGCTGGTGATTTTGAGGAGAACAGTTTCAGTACTGTGGCTGGAGCAGAATCCGGATTGGGATGTTTCATACAGGTTATTGGCAGAGTGGTGATGTTTGAGTTGAGTGGCCACAGCACGTTCCAAAACTTTTGACAGAAAGGGTAGATTGGAGATGGGTCTGAAGTTATTTAGGGTGTCAGGGTTTAGTCCAGGGTTTTTCCAAAATGGGGGTGAAGTTTCACGAGTTTTTGGGGAAATCGGTATGTGAAGCTGGATTAAGTTGGAACTGCTTGATGAGCCATGGAGATGGATTGGGTTTTGTTGTTGGTTGTCTGGGAGTTCGGTTGTTGCATTGCCAAAGGTTTCTGTGTGGTGGACACACTCGTTGGCTGTTGTCTTGTGTGACGTGGGTGGAGATGTATGTGGCTGTGTGTGGCTGCCTGGAGGGGAAGGCGGCTACAGTGGTTGATATTGGTTGTGGGTTGTCCGGGGTGCTTCGATTTGCATAAAGGGTGAAGATTGGGATATTACATTATTTTGAGTAAGTATTGGCATGAGTAATTACAGAAGTAATTATGAGTTATTATGAGTAATTAGTGGTATGAGTATTAGTTATGAGTTCCAGGTGTTGAGCTAGTTATGCTAGTTATCCAGCTAGTTATGAGTAAGTGATTATTTTAGTAAAATTACATGTTTCGCTGTGTTGTGGATCTGGGGACAAGCTAGTTTGATGGGTACCCTGGGGTCTTCGGCGTGTCTATGTGTTTGGCTGTCTGTCACACCGGACTCTTGAATGGGTTTTCATGAGACGAATTTCAGACATAACAGTGAGAATCTATTTTGAGCGAATCACAGTGGGTGAGGAAAACATTGTGTGTGACCAGACACCAGAACTGACCAGAATTGAAATTGGAAGTAGACCAGGTTATTTCTATTATTTGTTTATTCGTGAAAATAAATAAATAATAGGGGGAGGTTAATGGTGGTTTGTTTGTATTAATCGAGGTTAATGGTGGTTTGTGTTTGTGTTAATGGAGGTTAAAGGTGGTTGGTTTGTGGTAATTCTAGTTGAAACTCTAGCTGAAATAATTTCCGTTTAATTTTATAATTTTATTTTTATTGATGTTGGAAACAGGTAATGGGATGCTGAGAGAAGGATTGAATTTAATTTGAATTGGACTGGATTAAATGGGATTGAATTTAAAAAAAATTGAATATTGGATAAAATTGGATCCACTTGAAAAAAGCGGATTAGGAAATTGGAGACCTGTAGACCAGGCGCTCCCAGGAGACTTGTGGACCAGGTGTTCCACCAGAGGAAAAAGACCAGGTGTTCGTGGAGCACTTCACCTGCAAGAACGCCTTGGAACCAAGGTGGAAGGGACCAGTCCAGGTGTTGCTGACTACACCAACGGCAGTCTTTTGCGAGGGCAAGACTTTGTGGATCCACGCCACGCACTGTAAGTTGGCCATACAAGCACCAGACACTACACCACAGCAACCACAGTAAGGATGGGCCTAATCATAGGTACAATACTATTGATAGCGACAGCAGCTAGGGGAAACTCCGATTCCAATAGATGCGAAAACGAAACCCGACACCTCACCGTAACATGGGGACAAAGAGTATCACTACCATGTTTCGAACAGAAAGCCCTGCACACAAATTGGGTAAGCGTAAAATGGCTAGCACTGTCGGCAGGGCCTGGACGCGTTGGCATTGTACTACAAAAGGTACGAGAGTTCCGGGAAAACGGGCGAGCTAGCATTGAGACCTTGGCCCAACCAGGATACAAATGGGGAACCCCTGATTTTAAGCTACAAACACGCACACGCCTAGAGAAAGGCATGACTATGCAGGTCCGGTGCAGCGTCTGGACCCCTGGCGCGGCCGGTGGCGAAAAGAACTACATACGATGCATCGAATACATACTCACGCCACAACCCCAGAATAAGGCCCCAAAGAAGGGTGAAAACACATATTGGAAAGTGGCCAGGGAGGTGGCAACAATTCAAAATAGGACACACTGCTGGTCGTGCATGCACTTTCCCCAAGCAGGCACCACAGGAATACACATGATAGTGCTACCTCTGTCCCTCAATGACCTCTGCTCACAACCTATCGATTCCCCATGTTTAGTCACCACGCTGGAAAGAGAAGGGGTTGACAACGGCAAGAGTTGCAATCGACAATTTAATTATCGCCCGTCAATGATTGCCCATGTGGCCGAGAGGCCTGCCCCCGTCTGGGTCAAACCACAGAAAGGGACGGTCTGCCTCCAGGGTTCCGGCCACTTGCGTATGGGAGAATCAGAATGCGCCTACACTCTCCCCGGGAAGCTGGGACAAGGGAGCTCGGGGATTACATTACGAATAGTACTGCAAGATAAACGCAACCACAACATAACGGCTATAACATTCTCTAGGGGGGTTAGTAGGATTAATGGGGTGGTAAAGGGACTCCAGTGCTTATCCACCCACCTGGTCCCACCCCATGGGACAATGTTTATATGCGGCGACAAGGCTTACCCCTATTTACCAAATAATTGGGGGGGCACATGTTATCTGGGTTCAGTCCTTCCTGACGTTGAGATACTGGATGAGCTAGACCCAAAGTCCTTGGACAGGCGTTATAAGAGGTCAGTCATGAACGAAGATGGAACCACTAAACTACACGGGAGTCTATGGGAAAAGGTGTTTGGTTTCTTCTTCCCAGGAGCGGGCACAGTCATGGATAGTTTCCGGATAGATAAATTGGCTTTGGCCCTAGAAAAGGTGGCAAACGACACCGCTACGGCTCATGACATACTATTGGACACGGTAATTCACATGCGTACAATGGTGATGCAGAAGTGAGACTAAGGGAAACTAGCCACGCCCTGACGATCGATCGGATCGCGCGCGAAAATTCTTATACATTTAGCTGGCTCACTGACTGGTTCCAGGGATGGACGGGCACCATAGTGAAGTGGTTATTGACCGCACTGGCTGTGATAATCGGGGTAGTAATTTGGGGGGCACTAATGAAATCTCTAGTCCTCCTCTGTATGAGAAAGTATTTTACAGGATGGAAAGTGAAGAAGCCGCCGACAACGACTATGGCTCTGACCACAGAGGCCGTCGACCTGAACGGGTCCTTCAACAAGGCAGTTGCGACCGGCGCTCCAGAAAATTGCATTGAATTTTGTAATGACTGTGATACTTGTGTGGATCCCATGTGGGAACTGGCTGCTGCCTGTAACGGTGTATGTGATGACTGTGATACTTGTGCTATAAACCCCTTGCGTGTACTGGCTAACGCTGCTTATGTATTACAAGCTGACAGCTGCACGCCCCCTTTAAACCCAACTATGGATCTGATTGCGACGCTGGGTCTGGCGGTCGAGGGACCCGACGTGGATATCCTAGACCCGCAAGCCGACCAGGCGCCCAAGGGAGACTTTGACATAAAGGAAGTCCCTCTCTTTTCTCCAAATGTTTTAAGTTCAAATGCTTCAAGTGAATCGGATTTTTACGCTCTGTACCCTGACCAGGAAATTGAGACACAAGATACTGACAATACTATGTATTCCCCAGAACAGCAGCACGTGAGGGACCTCATGGGCATGACCGTTGATTAACTTCGAAGATCTGCAAGGACTGCGTCTGCAAAGGGTGGGGGGAGCCAGTTCCGCAGGGGAAGTGATGCACCCTCTGGCGGAGCAGAACCTCATCTGGACCAGACGTCTTCGTTGTGGATCCGAAACGTTAATGAACTTTCATGTTTTGAGCCCTCAGGCTCCAAGCACGCACCACACGACACGTTCCCCAAATGCACGGGCGAGGCGCTATGGGCGCACGGTATGCCCTTGGGAGATACCCGCATTACACGATGGTCTTTCAATAAAGCCCGATGTGGCACGTTGTCTCTTGAGATACTTTGTCTCGACGAGACAAGAGGAAGGAATGTCAGGTCTCAGATTTGTTACTGCTTAATGCTCAATTATAAATGCCGGTTGACTGACGTATTACCACGTAAGCTATGTTATAAAATGCTGTTCTATAATGTTATTTCATGAGTTAATAAAATGTATTCGAACCTTAGGTAGGCTGCTTGAATCGTAGACATAAATCCTTTGATAAATTGCCAAAAACATTAACTGTTTTGTTTAATGACAGTGACGCCTGAGTTACAATGAGGTTTTTGCTTCGCTTTCATTTAAAATGAGGAAAGGCTCGCTTCAGTCGTGTTGGACAAATTGTATACGTGTGCACTTTCGAGGCTAGATAAGGCCGGTCGTAAAATCCCTATCATGAAGCCAAGAATGCACCCTCCCTTTAATGAGTTATATTTTCTGCCTCGTCGGAGTTTTGAAATCACATCTGGTCCGAATGATAAGGTGCGTGCTGCACTCCCCCGAATGACAGAGCGGATAACGGTGGGGGCTAGGAATGACGGGGAGGGACTCTCGCCAGTCGCTTTGTTCTCTCGGAGATTTTCTGATAATCGTATTCATATATAAATGAATGAGAATCAATGTGTTTTCAGGAAGGCTTGACTTGGCATGTTCTTGCTGTAGCTTGCTGTAGATGTCTGTCTCCTCCGGATCCGTATAAAGTGTTATTTTAATAAAGGTCTCGTCATTCTCAAGCCTGTTGGTGGAACTCTACTTCGATCAGAAAAGGTGGTTTCTGACACATATACACAAAGAATTAAGTTAAGCACCCCTACACAACGAATTAAGGTAAGCACCCCCTAATATATATTCTTTGTGTATATGTATACATTGGCATATATTCTAAGGTATGTGAGATCAAATAATGATTGGTATGACATTAGCAATTATCCATTGATGAAATTGAGTGATCAAAGTGAAAAAAAGTGATTGGTTGAGTCAGTGATCCGATCACGTGGGTCCTACACACGTTATTGACGCAAAGATCGCTAGAGGTCTTCTCAGAACAATGACTGTACGTTAGAAAACATAAACGTCATCCACACTGTCCGTGATGGACCTATAGCTCCATACTTAAATTGAGGTGAAAATATGCCTAAAATTCCCAAAAAATTTCACCTTAAATTATTCAGAATAAAATATTGAAAACGGCATGATTGTTATGTTTTTATGTGACCATAATATCACTTCTCCAGAAAATATAGCAATATCATGGGTATATTACACTGTTTTGACGACAACAAACTTGTAATGTGCGAGGTTGTAAAAAAACGGGGGGGGGTGCTTAACTTAATTCTTTGTGTATATTTGGCCATTTAAAAAATTCACTGATGGAGAGGCAAAGAATTGAGCAGTCTTTTGTTTACGGATATGTACTGTGCACTTCACCTTAATTACTTTTTTTGTGCAGTGTACTTGAAGTACGTATGAGCTGTGCACTTGTTGTCTTCAGTCTGGTGCCGTGCATTTTGATACGGGGTGAAGGGCGGTGGGATGAGCTGCACTTGTACGCCAGAGAGCAAATTGGATTTTTTTTTTTTTATTGTGCTCTTGCGTCATGAATTTTTTTTAAAAATAAGTTAAATCAATTTATTGTGCTTCTGTGCACAAAAAAACCCAATAACGCTCCTCAATCAGGTGGTTCACATGAGGAGGCTAATGTGGACAAACATGTACGAGCTTGCAATGAGCCTTGTACACAAACCAATCTTCTTCTTCTTTCTACTTGTGCACCACGCTCTATAGAGGGAATAGTCAGGGCCCTTAGGGATATTTTGGGGCCGTTTGGTTCAAATTCTTCCAAAAGCACCAAATTTCGCCCAGATGTTGCCCATGCCATACTCTTTCGATTTTTGACGGGCGCCAAGACGGGCGCCCCCCCCCCCCGGGGGGCCCCATATTGGCGAAATACTAAATGGCCGCCACCCGGATTAGAGGAAAATCAGTTAAATAACCAAAAGGGTTGGAATCATGTACGATACCACTTTTCAGGGGTTTTCGAGGTCGAGGAATCCAATTATGATGTTATTTTGATGATTCGAGGTCAAGGTCAACCCTCAAGGTCATCTTAAAGGTCATTTTTGAGTCAAACATGTCGGTTTTTGTTTTTTGTCAAGATTTACGCGAGGTTCACCATTTTATGTTTCTGGGTTGGGTAATCGAACTCTGACCTTATTTTTGACAATTAGAGGAAATATTTACATGTCTATTTCCTAATTTTCAGGCATATGCAGTTCATCAGTCTAATTACAAAGGTACGGATTTTGATGTTTTATGAACTGTATGCCATATCCTTGTGTTTAATTTTTGTGCGATCATGATCCGGGTTCTTGTATACATGATTGTATACACGTCATAAATATGACGTCATAGGTCATGTGACCTGGCGGCCATATTGGATTTTATGAAAACCTTAAAAATGGATCCCTGCCTTCATTTTTCGATCGATTCATTTTGAACTTTGACCACTTATAGTACGCCATGTGATTGGATGCATATCCTAATTATGACGTCATAGGTCAGGTGACATGGCGGGATGGACCGGTATGGTCCCCGGATCATACCGCCCTTGGCGCCCGTCAAAAATCGAAAGAGTATGGCATGGGCAACATCTGCGCCAAATTTGATGCTTTTGGAAGAATTTGAACCAAAATATCCCTGAGGGTCCTGACTAGAAACGGTTGTGCCGAAGCAGTTTCTTTAGCTAGGTTAAAGGGACACCCGGTTTAACCTCAATCCAAAGGACGGCACACACACATTGTTGATTCGCTCTGCCTGCGAAACACCAGGATGGCAGTTCAGAGGAGGATCGAGATTCAAACCCCAGCTAGACAGCTCTGAGGTGAGTGTGCATACCCCTAGGTATTCCTTTCAGCCCAATGCACAGACCAATCCTCATTGGGAAATGAGTGTAGTGACACATTATCGAATGCCTATCAACTCTAATACAGCTCAATATTATCGATGTAATAATCGACTACTCCTAATGTCACCGTGATGAACTAAAGATGCGTCAATGTTTTCTGCTTCCAAGAAGCATCACTAAAATCACTCGGCAACTTCTATTAGAAAAATGAATTTGTGGGTAAAGACTGCCTGAAGAACGATTCTCAGACAGTGTTACAGTTTAAAGATGTCACGACAATTGAACTTGTTGGATTCCTAAAGCAAAAACGTATTCTACAAGAATTTGGAAGTTAAATGAAGCACATCGTGACCCTCCACAAAACGTAGTAATGGTCGACAGAATGCTGCAATGACAGAATGTCGATGTTTTTTTAAATCTGAAACATTCAATCGCAATGTATTTATATACTTAATTTCTTACTGCATGATGCAAGCATTACCTTTCCATCGGAAGGACATGAGGCAAGTTGGAATGAGTCATTATCAACTCTACTGACCATATAATGTAGACGGTTAGCAACAACAAATATGACGGACCGAGATCAGATCGGTCGAGACTTACCCAGCTCATCCCAGAGTTGCTTGTACTTGTCGGTCATTCCCTGCTGTCGCCAAAGTCCGAGGCGTGGATCAGACATGAATTGCTCCGTGATGAGAGTCAACAGGCGAGCTCCATTCGAGTCCCGCATCTTCAGCATCTCCCGCACCTCACCGCAGACACAGGAAGACAGATGTTAACGCGACATTTACGATACACTATCTTCCTCATCTTCTACAATGACCCACGTGTGCAACATGTTTGTGACGACTCCGGTGCTTCGGCAGTGCTTGCACGTCCCATCAGTCTTTAATGAGGGAGGAAACCGTGTGGTCACAAACAATCCGCCTTAAATCGAGATACCCTGTGACTTCGACCCAGTTGGAATTCAAGATATCTCGCATCCTTAAAGACTAACCCCACAAACAAACGGAACTCCGAAGCAAAGTTGAGGTGCATCCTTTCCAAACTACTGAATGAAATTGTCCTCTTTGAGCAAGTATTGAACAAGGGGTGGCCTATTTGGCATTTGCATCGAAGCATGGAGTTTCAGATGCTGGGTCCCAGCATATATATATATATATATATATATATATATATATATATATATATATATATATAGATATATATATATATATAGATATATATATATATATAGATATATATATATATATATATATATATATATATATATATATATATATATATATATATATATATATATATATATATATATATATATATATATAGATATGTGTGAGTTGTTTCTGTGTAAAGCCTTTCCTTTGATTTTATACAATTCAAAAAAACCAAAATTTGCTCTACCACATTATTGCAACACGTGTTAGGTCAATGTCGCAATAAAAAAATTGCAATTACTACATCTGTTAAAATAAGAAATAACGGCTCTCTGGCCGATTGGTAGGAAGAAGGACGTAGCTTAGCTTACACGTCACACCATCTGTGTCATGTTCGAAGGTGAATTATTTGTCGGGAATTTAACCAATTGCATGCAAATATTTATATTCCTTATGCATAAATGAAATGAGTATACAAAGGACCCACAGTCTCCACGGGACTACACCGAGTGTGAAGAGTGGTCGCACGATCCTACACGACCTCCAACAAGGAAATGAGGTCATTTGGCCCATCATTGCCGTGTTGGACTCCCAGGTAAATTTTTGCTATAGCTCCAAACATCAACCTTCTTGATGTTTTGCTATAAAGTCTGAAAAACCCGATCCTGATCAGGTGACCCAACTTGTATAAAACACACGTGTGCGCGCACGCACACACACACACACACACGCACACACACATGCACACACACACACACACACACACACACACACACACACACACACACACACACACACACACACACACACACACACACACACACACACACACAAATGTCCTTGTCCTAAAGTAATTAGGTACTTGATCCCCATGAGCCACAACATTAAAAAAGAAACACTAAATTAGCTTGTATATATAACTGATTAGCAAGAATATTGAATGCGTTCGATTTTAGAAAAACTGGACAAAGAGGGCATTTTAACTACATTGTTAAATGATGTCACATGACACTTCATTTGGAAAAATCAATTGCATATATAATTTGAAGAATGTTGGAATTCGGCTGAAGAGAAATTCTTTGTTTCCAAAATTCCGGATACAGTATTAACACTGTTCATTAGTAACAAAAATAACTTTACTCATACTGGGAGCAATGGATGCATCATGTTTTGGAAAAAAAAAATTCTTTACATATTTCTCATAAACAAACAAGTGTATATCGTTCCTCATGAAAATATTAAAAGGCCTAATAAAGGATATATTTCATTCAAAAGAAAGAATAAACATTAACTTGATATAAATGAATCATGCAATGACCATTTTCCTCCATCAATGAAAAATACTCTTTTAGGAGCATCACTGCTGTTGAAGAAGTCTCTTGGCAAGTCTTGTGGCCAGAGGGTTTGGTTGTGGTAACCAGTTGGGTTATGCAGGGTGGTGTGGTTAGGTTGCGTGGTGTGGTTAGGCTGGGTGGTTTGGTTAGGCTGAGTGGTTTGGGTGGCTGCGTGGTTTGTTTAGGCTGTGTGGTGTGGTTAGGCTCGGTGGTTTGGTTCTGCAGGGTGTTTGCTTAGGCAACATGGTTTGGTTAGGCTGGGTGGATTGGTTAGGCTGGGTGGTTTGGTTAGGCTGGGTGGTTTGGTTAGGCAGGGTGGTTTGGTTAGGCAGGGTCGTTTGGTTAGGCTGGGTGGTTTGGTTAGGCTGGGTGGTTTGGTTAGGCTGGGTAGATTGGTTAGGCTGGGTGGTTTGGTTAGGCTGAGTGGTTTGGGTGGCTGCGTGGTTTGTTTAGGCTGTGTGGTTTGGTTCGGCTGGGTGGTTTGGTTCGGCTGGGTGGTTTGGTTCGGCTGGGTGGTTTGGTTAGGCTGGGTGGTTTTGTTAGGCTGGGTGGTTTGGTTAGGCTGGGTGGTTTGGTTAGGCTGGGTGGTTTGGTTAGGCTGGGTGGTTTGGTTAGGCTGGGTGGTTTGGTTAGGCAGGGTGGTTTGGTTAGGTTGGGTGGTTTGGTTCGGCTGGGTGGTTTGGTTCAGCAGGGTGGTTTGGTTAGGCAGGGTGGTTTGGTTAGGCAGGGTGGTTTGGTTAGGCAGGGTGGTTTGGTTATGCAGGGTGGTTTGGTTAGGCAGGGTGGTTTGGTTAGGCAGGGTGGTTTGGTTAGGCAGGGTGGTTTGGTTAGGCAGGGTGGTTTGGTTAGGCAGAGTGGTTTGGTTCGGCTGGGTGGTTTGGTTAGGCAGGGTAGTTTGGTTAGGCTGGGTGTTTGGTTAGGCAGGGTGTTTTGGCGCTCCCGGGTGCTTTGGTAAGGCTGGGTGGTTTGGTTAGGCTGTGTGGTTTGGTTCGGCTGGGCGGTTTGGTTCGGCTGTGTGGTTTGGTTAGGCTGTGTGGTTTGGTTCGGCTGTGATGTCTCTAAGGGTCGTAGGATTCCTCGCATACACTTTGTGTTTGAGGAAATCCCAAAGGAAGAAATCACAGGATGTTAAATCACAAGACCATTGTCACATTTTAAAATCACAACACCAACACCAAGCGGCCATTAAACCGGACCACGACGGCCAATCCATTTGGTCTGTAAAGTTCAAATCAAGGGCCTGTCGTACACTGGCAGCATAATGAGCAGGCGCACCATCATGCATGACCCACATTTGGCCATCATTGAGTGGAAATACATGCTGCTCCAACATTAGAAGGTAATTTGCAGCATTCACATTTTCATCGAAAAATATTGGTCCAACAATGCCTCCAGAAGAAATGCCTGCCCAGACGTACACACGAGCTAGCTACTGGACGTTATGCTCAAGAGTAAATCGTGGGTTGTCTACTGCCCATATCACGCTGTTATGACAATTCACAGAACCAGATAAAGTAAACTTGGATTCATCTGACCACAAGATCCTGTTCTGCAAATCATTGTCAATATCCATTAACCCAAGCAATGTCTCACATGTCTCAACGCACCTGTCAAAATCATCTTCAGATAGTTGGTGAATTAATTTGGGTATGTATGGTTTCGCATCATGGTCTTTTTAGAATTATTCTTATCGATGATCGGCTTATGTTGGTGATGTTTGATAAACGCCGAATTGACAATGGTGTGTACTGTTGAGTTGTTGAATGACCGCTCTGCTTTCCTCAGTTCGAACAGTACGAGGCCTACCTGGTGACTGTTTTGTAAGAATGCTGCCGGTTTCATCAAACTGCTTGTTTATTCTGCCGATGGTTCTTCTGTCAATTGCGTCGGCGCCACATTCTTTGACAAGTTGTCTGTGAACTTCAGCCAAATTTCCAGATACAGAATACAAGTGTACAGCGCAAATTTTCTGTCTCACTATATCCTCCGTCATATTAGGGCGTCTAATTCACAATGAATTGAACTAATGCAAAGACAAACGCGTGCAGCACAGTGAGCGAAGCTCACCCCGATCCATATCACGTGATGCACCTCACGTGTTGCATATCACGTGATGCCTGTGCATGTTGAAGTGGTCACATTCATTGACGAGTAATCATGTTTTGTTTTGCACCAGAACAACAATACAAACACCAAAGAACAAACAGTATATATATATATATATATATATATATATATCTATATATATATATATATATATATATATATATATATATATATATATATATATATATATATATATCTATCTATATATATATATATATATATATATCTATCTATATATATATATATCTATCTATATATCTATCTATATATATATCTATATATATATATATCTATCTATCTATCTATATCTATCTATCTATATCTATCTATCTATCTATCTATCTATATCTATCTATCTATCTATCTATCTATATCTATCTATCTATCTATATCTATCTATCTATCTATCTATATCTATCTATCTATATATATATATATATCTATATATATATATATATATATATATATATATATATATATATATATATATATATATATATATATATATATATATATATAATATATATATATATATATATATATATACTACTATATATATATATATATATATATATATATATATATATATATATCAAGTAATGAACGTCCTTTGATGTAATTTCTTTCTTCACAAATGTGCCCACAACCCTTGAGATTGATGTGGCTATACAGCGGCTAATAGAGGATGATTGCTGGAAACAGGCCGCCGACAAGTTGAATGTTGATGACGTATGTGACCTCCTTAGCACATGTCTTTCTTCTACCTATTTCATCTTTGACGGCACATTTTACAAACAGGTGATCGGCACTGCAATGGGCTCCCCGGTGTCTGTGGTGGTTGCCAACATGGTGATGGAAGAGCTTGTGACACGCACCATCCCATCCCTCCCAACACAGCCACGTGTCTGGTACCGCTATGTAGATGACACTTTTGTCATCTGCCCCAGCATGGCTGTTAATACAATTCAGGAGGACATTAGTGGAACGTTTCCTTCCATCAAATTTACCTGTGAGGGAGAACAGAAGGGGTCGCTTCCATTTCTGGACGTCATGGTGACGAGGAACCCAAATGGAAGCTTAAGTACCGAAGTGTATAGGAAACCCACCCAGACCGACCGTTACCTCGATTTTACGTCTTGCTATCCGACGCACCACAAAAGAGCTGTGGTGAATACACTCGTAAAAAGGGCAAGGAATATACCGTCCACCTTGGAGGGCAAAATGAGTGAGATCAAGCATGTCAAGCCAATGGTATTGAAAGCCAATGGCTACCCAGACCACCTCTGCCCAAAAAATGAAATGGTACTGGCAGCTCCAAGAGCTCAGGAGTGCCACAGGAACCACCTAAGGGCTTCTGTGTGCTGCCATTTGTGCCATGAGTAGCCCAAAGGATTGGCAGGGTTTTGAGACCGGTCGGGGTGAGGGTTAACTATCAACCCATATACACCTTGAAACGTGCAGACCAACGTCAAAGACAAAAGACAAAAGAATGACTGCACAGGTGTGGTGTACACCATTCCATGTGACTATGGTGGAGAATACAAAGGCGAGACCGGAAGAACCTTAGGCCAGCGCATTAATGAACACCACAAGGCCTTTGAGTGTAATCACCCAGAAAGATCTGCTATCGCCAAGCATGAAATAAGTGCGGGCCATGTTCCTCTATGGGACAATGTGAATGTTCTGGCGGCATCCCCGAACCGGGCCAGGAGGCGAATACTGGAGGCCTGGCACACTGGCCAAACGAAGGAACCGTTGCCAGAGGAGACTGTGGTGTTACCACAGTCATACGGACCTCTCATTCATAAACACACGAGAGACACCGATGCTGGGAGGAGGACAAGGACGAAGTGGGACATAACCGACACAGGCAACACGGACAACAAAACACAATACACCGCTCAAAAACGCACAAAACACTTGCAACACAAGCTTGTCACGGGTCAATGGTCACGAGGTCTCGCAACACAGCTTTGTGATTGGTTGACAGAATAGACCCACCTCTTCCCCCAGGTATATATCTGGGTGGAGGTAAACAAGGGAATTACTCTTGGTGAAGGCCCAGTGCACGCCGGGTTGCTGGCCGAAACGCTGAGTTTTTAAGACGAGTTTTTAAGACAAAACTATAGGTTGGAGAACGGTAAAATGGACGTATTGGATATATATATATATACATATTTATATTTGTCATTGTCATGTGTTGTTGACCTTGAGGGACATTAGTTGAAAATATGCCTGGCAGCTCATGGGGAAATAGCTAATTTGTCAGCTCATTTATTCGTGTTTCTTTTTAGAAAATTGACCTTTAGCAAGGCCATGTTCTGTAGTTCTTGCACATCACATCAAACTGTGTCCTCTTCTGTTTTCATAAGTGTAGGAGAAAAAAAAACTGCATGCCCAGTGAGCAATTTGGAGGTGTGCGTAATTAAACTCCATTGTCTGCTAAGCTCTGGGCAACCTTCGGACTTCAGCATTTATGTATGGACAGGATTTAATTATCTGATAGAAACCGGCAATCAAACCATCTTCAAGCCAATAGCTTTTAGGTGTCTCCGTTCTGAGCACAGAGGAAGTATGGGACGAGCTTGGATCGAGTCTCGAGCAAATCTGTGGACAAGACACTGGAGACATTCTCTAAGAATCTTCGAGTTTGTGCTTTTTCATTGTGAAAATAGGTTTAACGATCTGAAGAGCACGGGAATCCTAAATTGTATTTTTATTTGCATGATCTAAGGCTCGTAGAGGTGCTGCCACACACACGCACATGGACATACAGTGCAGACGAACATACGTGAAGAAAAAACACAAGACTGTCAGACAAGACAAATTAAAATCATTATAAAATTGGTTTTAATGACCCAGGGAGCAAGAAAATCCTATATTGTAAAAGTATTTTAAAATCCAGACTTGGCGGCGTAGTCGTTAGAGCGTGCACCCTGAGTCTGGGAGGGCGGCGGTTCAAATAGTCAGGTTCCATATGTGTAGTTTCGCTCCGATTTGGGGGGATTTCTAACCTTTTATATTTTTGAAAAGTTTGAGAGTCTGACTCCGAAAATCAATGATGCCATTTGATTTGATTTTTTTTTTTTGATTTCCAATTTGATTTGATTTGAAAAAAAAAAAAATTCAAATCAAATGGAAACATTGCTTTTCGGAGTCAGAACCTCTCAAAAAAAACAAAAAAAATTATGGTTACAAATGTCCACAAAAGTGGGAAAAAAACCACCTTTAGAGGCCATTTTTCCCCGCAAAGCGGGGGTTGGCCTTTTTCGGGAACCGTGGTTGTTGTTGTTTTTCGGTCCCCTTTTTGAAGCAATGTTTTACGGCCGGATGCCCTTCCTGACGCCAACCCTTTTTGCCGCCTTTAACGACAAACAGGGATCCACAAATCCACAAAAGTGGAACAAACCTTAAAATCTGTACATATGGATCCGACTCAAACCCCGGCCGAGTCATTCCAAAGATTTAAAAACGGTACGTGCTGCTTCCTTGCTTGAGGATGCGCATCTTAAAAAGGATAGCGCACGGACGGTCCCCATATGTTGGCATCCATGGGGAGGAGGAAAAATCCTCCTTAGGATATGCTTCACAGAAGGTGGTGCCATTGTTGTGACGTCACTGCTACCAAGAGTGCCCAGGGAAGTGACGGCACTTCCCCCAAGCTCGATGGCTGTATATTTCTCATCTAACAATTTTGTGTTGCGTCATGTATGTTTGTATGTCCATGTGTGTGTGGCAACTGCACTCCGAGCCATATATCATGTAAAAAAAAAAAAAAAAAATGTAATCGCTGTTCCGGACATAGAAAATTATTTGTTCCATTTGAGAAAGCTGGGACAACTTGAAATGCTTTGTAATTGTCTTGCCATTAATGTTAGTTGATGCAGCTGCATAAACGTGCCTTTCATGTTGCTGTAAAGCAAATATCATTTGCAATCATTTAATTAATCACCCTTTCATTTATTCTCTGGTTTTTCATGACACTACAGGGGTTGTTAATAAAGGGTTCATAAAGGCAAGGTGAATAACCCAACATAATCGCACATCCACGCACAGGCCAAAGAAACAACACCTGCAACTAATTATTCAGCAAAGATGGCTGCCGGAGCTTGCTGTCGAGACACAAGGCCTTCAGTGTAGGCTCCAATTTAAGCATCAAGCTTACACATCTGACACCAGATGACGTCTGCTTTCCTGATTAATTCGCTACCAGTGCAGGTGTGCAGCATTAGGGACAAGTGGCAGGTGTGGTGCCTTACTGCCACTGTAATCCCATCATTCAGCAACATTCCAGTACCGCAAAGTGGGGATGTTCAAAGCTACACCGGATCGATGGTGCGATTACAAATCCCAACACAATTTGGATGAAACACCGCCGAGAAGCTACACATCTGTCCAGTGGAATTTTGTGAACCCGCTATCGGTTGAGGATGTCCTGCCATTCCCAGATGTCTTGATTAAATTTGTTGTAAAGGAAATCACCAGGCAGTGCCCTTTTGCTGACGAGGGCAAAACATCTCTAAAACTGCAAACCACTCCCACCCCAAACCCACTGCCTTTTTCCCCACCCAAGTAGCTGCATATAGTTTACGATGGATCTGTAAGCATAACAAAACCCGTTGATCGATTGCAACGCGTGGACAATTTCTGAGTGCCCAAAATCTAGAGTAGGGTCAAGTAAGTGTATGACGTCATAAAGGAGGAAATGCAATGAGATGTAGAGCGTTAAAAATCCCTGCACTTTATTGCAGTTACTCCTTTGTGGAGGGCGAGCTCCAAACTGATGATGCCCAGAGGATGAAACAGCTGTTCTTGAATGGCTTATCTGGTTATCCTGACCATGTAATAAAATTATCTGCCATGAGGTGCAGAGGCCTCAGAGTGCTTCAGTTTGGAACAAAGAAAAAAAACAAAAACAAGAGCAAATGAGAACGGCACTCGGTCGAGCAGATATCTCTTCCAGGCTGAAACGGTTTACGTTTTGTATCCTACTGATAGGCCGGATCTTCATCTGGACCTTAACCAAAATCTAATTCCCTTGTTCTCGTCACCAAACCATCTCATCCACCAAGTTTTGTCAGAATACGTCCACAACCTTTTTTTAATATCCTGGTATATATCGTTGTGGCCCCATTTCTCAACGGTGAAGAATCACTTAGAAAATAAATAAATAATTAAAGTATCCGGATCCGGATCTTCATCAAAATCGAACAAGTTCATCATTGTCACACACCCAACCTGTCCACCAAGTTTCATCCAAATCCATCCACAGCGTTTTGAGACACCCTGCTCACTGAAAGACAGACAGACAGGGGTGAAAACATAACCTTAATCCACCTTTGTTGGCAGAGGGAAATATTTTAAAACAAGGAAATTTTTCGCAGGAATCTCGGTAGCAAGAAATATTCGAATAACTTTCACAGGTTTATCGGCCTAACTGGTCATATGCATCAATAAGTATCCAGACTTGGTAGCGTAATGGTTACGGCTTCCGAGTATGGGATAGTCCGTGGTTCAAACCCAATTCCGGCTGAGTCATAACAAAGATTTAAAAAACGGAACATGCCATTTCCTTTCTCGATGCTCAGCATTTAAAAAGGACAGAGCACAGAAAAAAAAAAACCGAGGGTTGGCAATCACATCGCAGGCTTTCATGGGCCTAATACCTCCTCCTGTGTTGAAGTTCCTTGGAAGTAGGGAACTCGTATTTAATACGAGTATATTGAGGGGGAGAATGAATGAATGAATGAATGATCGTTTTAAGGCCATTTTCCCCGCGAGAGCGGGGGTTAGCCTTGCGGGCCCCATGACAATCATGGTTCCCTGTTTGAGGCAACGTTTTTTTATGGCCGGATGCCCTTCCTGCCGCCAACCCTTGGTCGCCTCTTATGATGGATGCGCAGGGATACGGTGTACCTATTCTAAACCGGGGTGCACACCGTGATAATTCATCCCAGCAAGCTGGTACTCAATTTGCCGACCTCGGAAGGATGACAGGCTGAGTCAACCCCCCTGGCGTTAATTCAGCGATCGACTGGGATTCGAACCCAGGATCCTGGTATCCCAAGCCGGCACCCTAACCGCTAAGCCAACACCAACACCAGGAGAGATGGGGGAAAATGGATTAACCCAATATCACCAGACTAAACCAAGGCCTCATTCAACGGAAACATTTTGGTTACTTGTACCCTTGTAATTTAAATTTTGTTGAGCAGACAAAATTAAACAGACCAGTGAGTTTCCTGGAAGTTTGCAATCTTCTGTTTTACACCCTTTTTGTCTTGTTTTACATCGATACAGGTTTCCTGCGGTTTCCCATATATTCGATCCCTGTCGAGAGGGCAGGTGATGTTGGCTTATTAATTTTCTTATTTATAGGTACCTTTTTTTGTTGATAAATGACAGATGGGGTAGCCGCACACATTAAGTTCCGTGACCACAGGCGTCTATCAAATGTGTCTGTCAAACACTGCACCAGCTCGTGCCATCGCCCACATCCATGTTGCACCAAACATGCTAATTACAATCACATTTTACGTTTGCCCTACAGAGGTGCTGTGAACACCGACAACCACTCGACTGTATCAATAACAGTCATATTTCACATAGCTGAAATGAAGTTTCACAGATCGAATGCAACAATAATATCAGACACGAAGGCCGTATCACAAGTCTCGGGATGACTCGTCGTGGCTTGTTCAAGAAAGCAGAAATCCATGTGGAAATTTCTCACACCTAGAGGTGTTGCGTGCGAGGCACTTCCTGGTGTTTTTGTTGATGGGAGCAACAGGAAGATATTTAAGTAAAGTGGCTGCGATTTTCCTATTTCAGAAAGGCAGTCCACATTACTTAAGGGACTTGTCTGCCCAATTTAAGCTGGAGAGAATGCCGTGGGAATGTTGAAAAATAAAGTCACAAATAGTGTATCTGAGTATGGTGGCCTTGTGCCGAGGACATTGATCTAATGTCCCAGAGGTTGTGGCATCAAATCAAGTTGAAGGTGGCAGTATCTTGTCTCAGCATAACTGCCATCTTACAATCGTGTTACCACAAATGAAAACCCAGCTGTCTTACTAATGCGCTTCAGAGAGGAAGTACTTTGGCTGCCCCACTTTGTCTGGTCTACAGATGGTGCCAGTCCACACATTGCGGGTGACCAAATGCCCTCGGGGAAATTTGAGATGGGCACTAAAATGCCAGCTGTGAAACCACCACCCATCCGCCTTCACACCTCCCCTCCACCAACTGAAACAACGCAGAAAATGCCCAATTTGCCACTAAACACAAGTTAGATTTTTCCACTGGATTAACAAAGTCCTTACGACCAAAGCTCGGTATAAACAGAGTATGAATAGCACCCAAAGTGCAAAATAACCATTTTTGTTATGACTGTAACCCAAGCTGAGCAGATCCTTTCATTTGTACACACTGGAATGACTTGGAAAATGAATGAGCAATTCAGAGCAAATGGGCAATCAGATGAATCTGATTACTTGAATAGCTTTCATCTCAGTTTGCTCATCAGGAGTTGAGAGCTATTGTCAACACTTTATAATCCAGGCTGAAAGTGCAATTTTAACCCTTGAACTCTCTGGAAGTTGTCGTTCGCCTCCAGGAGATACCTTTGCAAACATGGATCCAAGCTGCTTGCCTGCACTGTAGTAACAGGCTTGGGCCAGAAACTGTTTCACCTGCTCCCTTACTTGCTCCTCGTCCAGATGCCAGCAGTTGGCATCATCGATGCTGGCACCGGCTGTGGGGTCGGGAGCTCCTGCAGAAGACAATGTTTTGAAAATTAAAAAAGGCAAAAGGTACGTTCTTCATACGAATGAATCATTGTGAAGCTGGTTTAAAGAGTTTTTACATTCTAACATTGGTGGTTTTCCATATGCATGGCCATATTAAAAAAAAAAAATTTAAAAAAAAATTGACAGTCACTAAAGAAATTCCACTACTGCTCCTCATTTCCTCATTACCATCAGCTTTCTTCGAGCTGTTGACGGTGAGTAACTACATCATCATTATAATCATCATCATACTCATCATCAATGTACCATACTGTTTACAACGTGTTATTGCTGCCACGGCAGTCTCCTGGCAAAGGTTATTCTGGGTGGTTTGCCATTGCCTTAACAGCAGTCAGTCAGGGCAGGAATTTGAAATGTGTTCAGGGTGCCGGCGACAACTTGCCCACTCTTCCCGAAAGGCACTGTGGGAGGATCTTTAACATTCACCAAAGACCAGTGCCAGCAGATGGGTGCTCCTGCTCATCGTCCAACTAAGGGACGGTCCACACATTGATGCGCCGTCCGACATGCAAAACACAAGGATGACAGTTTATAGCCATGTCAGGATTTGAACCGAGGCGAGATAGCTAAAAGGTGAGTATGCATACCTCTACGCTATCATGACAGCCTGAGGGTGACAGACAAGTTTAAAAGATTTGACAGAAACGTTCAACTTAAAGGTTGCAAGGTCACACAAAAGATGGATTTGGAATGCAGCAGGGTTTGGAATTTGCCAAGCCTGATTTATCACAAAACATTTAATATATCATATAAATGATATAAATATTATGACATAGTGTAGACGTGGTTTATTCATTGCAAAGTTCAGAAATTTGCGCAATGCAATTTTAGACAAGAGATGTATTGGATGGTTTGCCATTGCCTTCACAGTCAAGTCATGGCAGGAATTTGGAATTTGGCCAGGGTACCGGCACATGGCCTAC
>NC_136261.1:75952928-76005428 GCF_964187855.1 Myxine glutinosa | reverse complement strand
TGACCTTGACCTTTAATCCAGAGGCATATGATGAAAATTACACATAAATGTGCCTTACTGTAGGCTATCTAGAAAGGGAAATTTCATTTTGATCTGTCAAACCTTAATTGAGTTATAGTGAAAATGTAAAAATGTCTATAAATGGGTTGTGACTTTAAAAATTAGGTCAAAGTCAAAAAATCTCAACCCCACAAAATTTTATTCCCATTATTAATACAAATTTTCATTCTGAATATCCCAGCCGGATCTGAGATGCAGCTCGGAATTTTCCAGAAAAAGAGAAAACCTAAATGGTGGTTTAGTACTCCTAGGGTGTAAGAAGTTGACCTTTAACCCAGAGGGGTATAATGTAAACTAAGTGTAAAGGTGGCTTGCTCTAGGCTATCAAAGGAGAGAAATTTTGTTCCGATCGGCCAAATTTTAGTCAAGTTATGGTGAAAAATGTTAAAATGTCTATAATCGGGTCATGACCTTAAAATAGGTCAAAGTCAAAAATTATGCCAATCCCACATACTTTCTACTCCCATTATTGATGCAAAATTTTATTCTGAAAGTCCTCGGACATTGGCAGAAAAAAATGGGGAAAAAACCTAAATGGTGTTTTTTTCCCCGAGGAGTGTCAGAATTTGACCTTTAACCAGGAGGGGTATGATACAAATGAAGTTTAAATGCAGCTTCCTCTAGGCTATCTAATGAGAGCAATTTTGTTTCGATCGGGTAGACCTTAGTCGAGTTAAGGTGAAAAAATGTCAAAATGTCTTTAATTAGGTCATGACTAAAAATAGGTCAAGGTCAAAAAATAGGTCAACCCACGTACTTTATATTCCCATTATCGCTGCAAAATTAAATCCTGAAAGTCCCAGCCGGCTCCGAGATACAGCTATGAAATTGATACAGTTTGGAAATTTGGAGTGCTGAGTGCAGGTAGGAAAAGAATAATAAATAAAAAATTAGCAAAAGATAAATATTTTTCTAAATGCTGGTGTCATCATCCTCGGGGCCTAAGAAACCCTGTGGCGCCATTAAAAATTGGGGGAGCATATTGTAGAAACAAACCCTACAAGAGCAATAATCCTTCTTCTATGCTACTTGGTGGTGTGGAAAGGGTGGGACAAAGGGTGGGGAACGGGTGGGCCCCCCCGGGGGGGAGGAGGGTTGTAGGGTGGTGCGGGAATTTGGGTGGGAAGGAGTGCTATGTTTTTATGCAATTTTATTCGATGTCTGATCTGGATTCAATTCCTGACCCGACGATCAATGCAGTGCAGCACTGTGGAGGCAGAAACTTTACAATTGATTGGAAAATCTTGTTTCTTAATTTAAAAAGTACAGTATAACAGTCATTTGGCATGCTCCCACTAGATGGTGTGATGAAGAAGGTATGTCTGTTTATTATTGTTTACAGCTTAATATGTAGCACTATGCACCGTCCATCAAGAATAATGTTTACGACTTTCTAACACTGGAGTGTATCTCTCCTACTAGTGTGTACAGTACAGTAGGTACCTATTCTGCATGCAGACATAATAAATATAAGCGTTTATATATTTGATGAAAGGGATTGTGAAACCGAGCTTTAAATTTTTAATGAAGCGGTTTGTGCTTGCATTTTGCAAGCAGGTATAAATAAATCAAGTAAATCAATGAATGATCAGAATGAGCTCTTTATTTAACAGTTTACAGGTATAGTAATTTTGAAGGTAAAAAGGTCAAAAGTTGGAAAAATAAAACTATTATTTACATTCCAAGAGATTTCTGGCAATGCTAAGAGGAAGAATTTACACTTCAATGTGTTGCTTGGCAACGTGAAGAAATGCATCTTCCTTGGCAGTCTATACCCATTGAGTGAACACAGCCAATGCTCTGCTCATGTCAATCGCAGCCATTTTGGACAAGCGTCACAATAAATTTCTATCTCGATTTCTGGCAATAAATACCGAATAAAATTCTGACTAAGTCTCTGGAGAACCCAGTCAAAGTGAAAGTCACCCCACTTTGATGAAAATATTCTCTGAAGATATGATCACTGGTAAAAAGAAAATGTCAGTCATTGCATGTGTACAACTTTATTCTTTAGTGATATATATATTGTTACGGTTTTGGAATAAAGGATAACCCCCCTCGTAGGTAGACGCACCACAACATGAAGCCTCGCGATAGTTCAGTTATTTCTTAGTGAATGTAAGCGTAGTCCTTTCCTGTGTTAGTTTTGCGTTGAGCAGGCCCGTGAGAGGGGCAGTCTTTTGGTGTTAGCATGCCACGTGGCAGGCCTGAACAAGTCTGGCGAGGCCGAAGGGAGACGCTGCAGGAGGGAGTGACCGGTAAGCGCGAGCCGCAAATCAGGGCTCGAGGGGCGTGGCTAACCACGGCGATGAGAGGTGGGGTTTGGAACATTCGAGTAGGGCCGGGGCGGAGCCATAAAACTCTGCTCCGAGCCCCCACCTCAGTTCAGTGTCTGAGCCCCTGTGAGAGTTCAGTTGAGAGTTGTGCATCAGATGAGTTGAGTCGGAGCCCCACCTCAGATGAGTTCAAGTTCTCAGTTGGAGTTGGAGTTCGGGTTGAGGCATTGATTGAGTCAGAGAGAGAGAACGCGCAAGAGAACGAGTCAATTGCATTGCCAGTTATCGTGATTGTACACGAACTTGCCCCGTGCCCCGTGCCCTGCGCTGTATTAATCGCGCGCTCGAGTAGACGACCGGTGCTGGGCCACAGACGCGCAATCTCCTCCTGCCTGCCTTCTCCTGCATACGTGCCGTGATGGCGGAGGGCCACGCCGGGTGAGCTAACCCGGCGACCGACGGCAAAGCGCGTTTGGCGCGCGGACTTCTTCTCTTCTTCTCCCCGTGTGCGTGAGTGGGCCCTGTGTCTGGGTATAAGTTAACATTGATTAAGTGCCTGCTCTGTGTCTCTGCGAATCATTGTAAATAATAATAAATTGTGTTATTCCTCTTATTTGACTGTTCCCGTCCCTTCCATTGATTGGCCTCGCATGGTACGACTAGAACCGCTCGAATGGGGTTCCATAAAAGTAACGGCACGAGTCACGTGATACGCATACCGCTCGGGCATACTCGATTAAGCGTGGCTTGTGCGAGGTTCGGTCCCCGCTTTCGTGGCAGCGTGGGTTAAAGGTACGTGAGACGTTGACCCGATACCCTTTTTCACGCTTGCTCCGGAAGTGGCGATTTGGCCTCGTGGACACGAAGACCCAGGGGGGGAAAAAGGGGTTTAATCCCCCCTTTGTAACAGGAACGGGCTTCGGGAGATCCGCAAGAAATTGGTAGTCAGGAGTAGGATTTGAACCCTGTTAAAAAAAATTTGGACACCAATTTGGACAAATTGGCCACAACAAATTGGTAGTCAGGAGTGGGATTTGAACCCCAAAAAAATAATAATAATAATTGGACACCAACAAATTAGACACCAATTTGGACAAATTGGCCGCAACAAATTGGTGTCAGGAGTGGGATAATTGGACCTAGAGCGCGTTTCACGCACTCGAAATTACGAGCGTACGAAATTTAGTATTAAAACCAAATTTATATTCGTACCATGGCTGGCCAAGACGGTCAAATGTCGGTGGGGGTAGAAGAAGAGGATTTAATGACCCAGGACCAACAGGAGGAGTTGGTAGCGGAAGGAGGAAGTTGAAGTAGGGGTGGCAGCAGGGGAAGAAAATGGCGGCGCCTCCCACGTGGCGGCGGGAGCCAAGCCCGCAGCGCCAATAGATATAGGCCTTCTTATGGTACAAATCAGCGCGTACATGACAGAGTCGAAATGGGAAATGAACAAAATGGAGGATCGATTGGATAATCAAATGGATGCCAAAAAGGACGATATGAAGGCTCAGGGTGAGCGATTGGGAAAGCAGATGGGAGAAATGAAAAATGGTTTGGAAAGCAAAATGGACACCCAAAGGGATGACATGAATAAAATGGGTGGTCAAATGGAAAAATTGGGAGACGAAATAAAAGAAGCCAGGTGCGAAATGGAAAGGATGGGGGCATCGTCGAAGATAGAAATAAAAAAAATGGGGGAGGATATTGGGCGCAGGTTGAGCGAGCAGTGGTACGCGACGAGGTGAAGCGGTGCAAGGAATGCGTGGGGAGCGAGGTAGAGCAGAGGACAGTCAAATTGATGGGGGCTATGGGAGTAGCGACGCGAGAGGGTGTAGAGGAGCCGACGATCGTCGAGTTGGAAACGAAAATTTTGGGGGCGCCGGCGAGGGTTGAGTTGGAAAAGAAAATTTCAGGGGCGCCGACGATCGTCTAGGTAGAAAGAGAAATAATTGGAATTGAAGAGACGGGGGCTGAAGAGACGGGAGAGAAAGTGAACAAATCACGGGAGAAGGTAATGGACCCTGCACAAAGTCTGTATTTGCACCGTGATGCCGTGCTTGCTGACCCCAATAAAAGTTTACAGGTGCTGGCGAAGAAGCCGGGGAAGGAGGACCCCGAGGTGAGTAAATAATGGCGCGAATGTGTTTGGCGCGAACGGGTGTTCGGCGCGCATGGGACAGAGGCGAGACCCGGGCGTTCGTGATGGGCCCATTGTGCGGTGTGAGAGGGAGTCCGTACCCGTGTGTGTGGAGCGAGTGTGTTACTGAGTGTCTAACGGGAGAGTGCGCACCTGGGGGTGTGGAAAAAGTGTGCGATGGCCGAGTGTGTTACGGAGTGTGTAACAGGAGAGTGCGCACCTGGGGGTGTGGAAAAAGAGTGTGCGATGGCCGAGTATGTTACAGAGTGTGAGGGAGAATGCACACCGGACTGTGTGTGGGAAGAGTGTGTAACGGAGTGTGTGGGAGGCATGTGTGTGCCTGGGTGTGTGAGTGCGGAGTGGGTCGCGAGTGGTGAGGACGTGGCTCAAGCATCGACACCGAACGGGGTAGCGCCTAGTGGGACGGGTAGCAGACGCGAGCCCCCGGTGAGTTGTGTGCAGCAGGGACCGAAGGGAATCCGTGCTGCTTCGGTCTCACAAGGACCGGCGTGCACGATTCGTGCCTCCGGCCCCCGCACTGTATGGTTGGTGCCGTGCCGTGGCGGAAAAGGCGATCGCCGAGGTTCAAGGGGAGGTAGGAGTTTTCGGAGCCGCGCACCCTATCGAGTGCGGTGCTCCGACCGTGGCCGGCTGGGGCCATCGCGTGTGGGACCGCGAGGCCCCGCGCAGGGATGGAGCCCTGCACCTCGGCCCATCAATACCTCCCCCCTTGGATCGAAAATGCCGGACGGACACCCTATACAGGCGACCAACCACCCGCATGGATCGCTTGGCCCTTCGAGGCCGAGCCGTGACGACAGCGTACATCCACTTGGAGAGGCTCATAGTGTAGAGGACTGTGGAGAGTAGTGCCCCCCAAGTGGGGGAATAGTAGTGTCACCACTCCTCACACGGGGGGCCCATGAGCATTAGTTTAGGGGGATGGCAGTGATAGGCACATGGGGGTGCCAGCAATGGTTGCCTCCATGGGGCGCAGAAGCCAGCCGAGGGAGGGCTAGGATAATTGTTAGGGATCTAGAAGACAGTAGAGACAAAGATTTAAGTAGTGACACCTGTAATGTAGAGGGGACGTAGGTAGCTTAGATAGATGATAAAGAAAAGGGAGTGCATAGTGTAAAGGGACGACGGGGAAGCGCGAGTCTTAGGGGAAATTGGTTAGGTAGATGATGCTGTGTGTGTGAGGAATTGTGGAAAATAAAAGGAATTGTGTGGAGGTGTGTGACAAAAGTGTAGTGCAAATAAAAGGTGTGAAAGTATTGGTGTGCAAAATATCTGGTGTGAGAATGCTTGGTGTGGAATAAAAGGTGTGAAATGCATGGTGCGAAGGATCGAATGGGGGAGAGTGGAACCCATTCGCGAAAGCCCGGGGGGGGGGGGTAGTGTAAAGCTAGGTAGAGGGCATAGGTAAATTATATGGATATTGACGCCTGTGGTGCAAGTAGTGGAAAAGAAATGCTTTGTTGGGTGCAGTAGTCTGTGGAATGGTTGGGCGTGTGGCTTAATTGGTGAGTATAGTTATTGGAGCACTCAGCCACTGGTAGTTTGTCGGCCAGGTGAGGCCGTAGGTAGGCTCTGGGAACCAGTTAGGGTAGTTGAAATGTGAGTGGGGCCCGAGGATCCCAGGAGAGGACCCGGGTTGCCCGATGCCAAGGTGGGCACAGAGGGGGTAAGAGCCAGGGAGGGCCTTCCCCGATTAGGTAGTCGCGAGGAGCAGGTAAGCTCGGGTGGCGGCTTCAGTGGCGGAGGTGCGAAGGTAGGTAGACCTGCTAGTGGAGCCACACGACCCAGCCCCGAAATTGTGCGAGGGCACAGATTGAAAATTCGTTGGGAGTGAGACCCAAATTCAGAGGGCACCACAGTGTGGGCAATGGGAATTCAGGTTCTCAGAACCACATAGTTTAAAGAGGCCGATTGGCAGGGTACGACCCCGGGTAGTTCAAAAGTAAATGTCATTAGAGTAATTAGGATGAAAGAAATCCCTTCACACCATACACAGCCAGTCACCGAGGAGGACGAGCTCCACGCCAAGGCTCTGTGGACTGTTTGGAAAGTAAGACGCATCAGGACGTAATGGAACATTGTGTTTGTTACATCCCTTCCTTCCTGGGAGGGATTGGGAGATGAATTCGGAATTAGAGGGGGATAAGGGAGACAAGACGTAGTGACGGATTGTGAATACAAGGGGGGCTAGGGTAGTGTAGCCAGCCGTGTGGGGTACAGACGGTTAGGGACGAGCCTGCTCTGCTCGCTCTTCCGCATCCCTTGTGCCGCACCACCTTGTTTTTCTGTGTGCCATTGCGTCTTTTCTGCTTGCTTGTTGTGTGCTTTGTCTCCCCCCTCCCCCCCCCCCCCCGCCCCAGGACCATTATGGAGGCCGAACTGTGCAGCACCATCGACCTGTGCAGCATCCCTTCTGCACCTTGCTGCCCTGTCCTTGTTCCACCTGGGCAGCCGAACTGTGCAGCACCTTGCTGCCATGTCCTTTTGCTGCCCCCTTGTTGCACCTGTGCAGCCGACCTGTGCAGCACTTTGCTGCCAAACACCTCTTGCTGCACCTTGCTACACTGAAGGACCACAAGCCTTGTGACCTTGCACCTCTGCTGTGCAGCATCTTGCTGCAAAACCATCTTGCACTTCAGACCAATTATTGTTTGAGTGGCATTGATGCCACGCAGGTGGACCACATGGGAGTGGCCATGCCTGGCAATGAGAAATAAAAAGCATTTTTTTTGTTATTGTGTGCTAGGGATAACGAAGTTCTGCAAGTTTAGATGACCCTGATGCTTCAAATAGCCTGTATGCCGGTCAAGGGGCCAGCTGGTTTGTTAGACGCAGACGGAAGAAGCAAGAAGCAAGATGCAAGATGCAAGCAACAAGTGCCATTTATGAGAGTGCTTTGTTGTGTTTTCTCTCCCCTCCAATCTTCTCTTCCAAAAAGAACAGGTCCTGGGTCATATAATTGTAAATATACGTGCTTGTAAATATAAGAATGCCACCCACCGGCTATGTGTTTAGTTTGAAAATTCTGTAAATACTCGGGTAGTTGTGGGCGTGAAACTGTTAGATAGCTGCTCAACGCAATAGGAGGGACATATCTAGTGCTAAAACTGTCGCAAACATGTGTCAGAGTAAATGCTAGGGGGAACCACACCTATGTGTCACATTTAAACGTAATGT
Organism: Myxine glutinosa; assembly: GCF_964187855.1. Taxonomy (NCBI): domain Eukaryota; kingdom Metazoa; phylum Chordata; class Myxini; order Myxiniformes; family Myxinidae; genus Myxine; species Myxine glutinosa. The sequence continues at coordinate 75,997,757 of NC_136261.1, read as the reverse complement.
TAATTTTGCATGTCAGGCTCTACCGGTCGTTCCATTGGTGGGTTCGACTCGGGAAGAGTCTTGTGAGAGAGGGGTGTAGTGTTACGGTTTTGGAATAAAGGATAACCCCCCTCGTCGGGAGACGCACCACAACATGAAGCCTCGCGATAGTTCAGTTATTTCTTAGTGAATGTAAGCATAGTCCTTTCCTGTGTTAGTTTTGCGTTGAGCAGGCCCGTGAGTAGGGTGGTCTTTTGGCGCTAGCATGCCACGTGGCAGGCCTGAACAAGTCTGGCGAGGCCGAAGGGAGGCGCTGCAGGAGGGAGTGACTGGTAAGTACGAGCCGCCAATCAGGGCTCGAGGGGAGTGGCTAATCATGGCGATGAGCGGTGGGGTTTGGAACATTCGAGCAGGGCCGGGGCGGAGCCATAAAACCCTGCTCCGAGCCCCCCACCTCAGTTCAGCGTCGGAGCCCCTGTGAGAGTTCAGTTGAGAGTTGCGCGTCAGATGAGTTGAGTCGGAGCCCCACCTCAGATGAGCAAGTTCTCAGTCTGAGTCAGAGTTCGAGTTCGGGTTGAGGCATTGATTGAGTCAGAGAGAGAGAATGCGCAAGAGAACGAGTCAATTGCATTGCCGGTTATCGTGATTGTACACGAACCTGCCCCATGCCCCGTGCTCTGTGCCCTGCGCTCTGCGCTGTATTAATCGCGCGCTCGAGAAGACAACCCGTGCAGGTCTCAGACGCGTGATCTCCTCCTGCCTGCCTTCTCCTGCATACGTGCCGTGATCGCCGGAGGGCCACGCCGGGCGAGCTGCCCCGGAGCGCCCGACGGCAAAGTACGTTTGGCGCATGGACTTCTTCTCTTCTTCTCCCCGTGTGCGTGAGTGGGCCCTGTGTCTGGGCTATAGTTAACATTGATTAAGTGCCTGCTCTGTGTCTCTGCGAATCATTGTAAATAATAATAAATTGTGTTATTCCTCTTATTTGACTGTTCCCGTCCGTTCCATTGATTGGCCTCGCATGGTACGACTTGAACCGCTCGAATCGGGTTCCATAAAAGTAACGGCACGAGTCACGTGATACGCATACCGCTCGGGCGTACTCGATTAAGCGTGGCTTGAGCGAGGTTCGGTCCCCGCTTTCGTGGCAGCATGGGTTAAAGGTATGTGCGACGTTGACCTGATACCCTTTTTCACGCTTGCTCCGGAAGTGGCGATTCGGCCTCATGGACAGGAAGACCCAGGGGGGGAAAAAGGGGTTTAATCCCCCCTTTGTAACGGGAACAGGCTTCGGGAGATCCGCAACAATGCGTGTGTGTATGTATATATATATATATATATATATATATATATATATATATATATATATATATATATATATATATATATATATATATATACACATACATATATATATATATATACATACATATATATATATACATACATATATATATACATACATATATATATATGTATATATATATATATATATATATATATACATATATATATATATATATATATATCTATAGCGTGGACCAGCCTCGCCACCTAGCCTATAACCTTCCCAGGTCCCGTCCCGACATTTTCTGTTTCAGAGGTTTCCTCCTATCTTTCACCGTTCAGGAGATTAGCGCGTGCAGACAAACAAACAAACAAAAACTTTCTTTTATATATACTAGGGCATGCCCGTACTATATATATATCTAAAATTATATCCCCCCCCTCTATTTACATGAAATGGTTTGGTCCAAAGCGAACGGCCTGCGAGTACGGTGACAATCCCCCCCCTCTATTTACATGAAATGGTTTGGTCCAAAGCGAACGGCTTGCGAGTACGGTGACAATCCCCCCCCTCTATTTACATGAAATGGTTTGGTCCAAAGCGAACGGCTTGCGAGTACGGTGACAATCCCCCCCCTCTATTTACATGCAATGGTTTGGTCCAAAGCGAACGGCTTGCGGAGTTTGGTAAAGAAATCGCCATAGCTCGGTAACTACTTGTCCGATTAATATGAAACCTTGAAAAGGCACATCCTCGGGTCCCCAGCAATATACCTGGCAAGTTTCAAGTATATCGGACCCGTGGTTGTCGAGAAACAGCGGTCACAGACAAACACACAGACACACACACAGACACACAGACACACAGAGATTACTGGAATTATAGATAGATACTAGCCGAAAGCACCCGGCGTTGCCCGGGTTCTTTTTGAATGAATTTACGACTATAATTCAGCTTTTACTCGCGGCCGTAGAAGATTGACTACTATAATTCAGCTCAGCTTTTTATTGCGAAATGGGCCCAGCCCGGCCGAAGCGGCCTCCCAACCTAGCCTATAACCTTCCCGGGGCCAGTCCCGACATCTTTAGTTCTTTTTGAATGAATTTGCTACTATAATTCAGCTTTTACTCACGGCCATAGAAGATTGACTACCACAATTCAGCTCAGCTTTTAATTGTGAAATGGGCCCAGCTCGGCTGAAGCGGCCTCGGCCGGCCTCGCCACCTAGCCTATAACCTTCCCGGAGACCGTCCCAACATTTTTAGTTCTTTTTGAATGAATTTACTACTATAATTCAGCTTTTAGTCGCGGCCGTAGACGATTGACTACTATAATTCAGCTCAGCTTTTAATTGCGAAATAGGCCCTGCCCGGCCGAGGTGGGCCTCGACCGGCCTCGCCACCTAGCCTATAACTTTCCGGGGGCCCGTCCCGACATTTTTGGTTCTTTTTGAATGCATTTACTACTATAATTCAGCTTTGACTTGTGGCCGTAGAAGATTGACTACTATAATTCAGCTCACCTTTTAATTGCAAAATGGGCCCAGCCCGGCTGAGGTGGGTGGGCCTCGACCGGCCTCACCACCTAGCCTATAACTTTCCAGGGGCCCGTCCCGACATTTTTGGTTCTTTTTTAATGCATTTACTACTATAATTCAGCTTTGACTCGCGGCCGTAGAAGCGTAGAAGATTGACTACTATCATTCAGCTCACCTTTTAATTGCAAAATGGGCCCAGCCCGGCCGAGGTGGGTGGGCCTCGACCGGCCTCGCCACCTAGCCTAAAACCTTCCCGGGGCCCGTCCCGACATTTTTTGTATTGGAGGTTTCTTCCTATCTTTCACCGTTCAAGAGATTAGCTTGCGCAAACAAACAAAAACTTTCTTTTATATATAGATAGATAGAAGATAAAAGAAGATTATATATATATACAGTATATACACTACTCAAAATAAGTTAGGGATATTGTGGGAGTGAGTTTATCTTTTTTTATTGGGGTTAGGGTTATGGTATTGAAATCAAGAATGCTGTGTTTTTTCACACTCATTAATAACCATATAATTAGGACCAACAACTTTTTTCAACATAATTAATACACAAAATCAACCACACCGAAGAACCTGCCAATATCCCTAACTTATTGTGAGTAGTGTATATATATATATATATATATATATATATATATATATATATATATATATATATATATATATATATATATATATATATATATGTATATATACATTATACATATATATATATATATCACTTAGGTCTCTGATGATGGGCTCGAGTGAGAGCTCGAAAAGTCAGACTTTTAAAATTTTCGTCCCAGTGATCGATTTTATTTTGCCCTCAAGTATGGTTCCTGGGATTCAATCAATTCCTGGGATATATTATATACATATATATATATATATATATATATATATATATGTATATATATATATATATATATATATATATATATATATATATATATATATATATATATATATATATATGTATGTATGTATGTATATATATATATATATATATATATATATATATATATATATATATATATATATATATATATATATATATATAGTTATTCCCAGTGTGTACCCTGGATTAGAATAGGTACACTGTATCCCTGCGTGTCGTAAGAGACGACTAAGAGGGTTGGCGTCAGGAATGGCATCCGGCCATAAAAACATTGCCTCAAAAAGAGAACCATGACAATTACAACTACATATGGGCAGGGCACAGCCCGAAGTGGAGATCGGTTTCTGAGGTTTGGGACATGGAATGTAGGGACAATGACAGGGAGATCAGGAGAAGTGGTGGAAGTATTGATCAGAAGAAGAGTGGACATATGTTGTGTGCAAGAGACGAGATGGAATGGAAATGGTAAGAGAATGGTGAAGGGTAGGCAGGGACAGAAATACAAGTTTGTGTGGCAAGGGTGCCTGGAAGGCGTGAATGGTGTTGGTGTCCTGTTTTCTGAGGTGTTTGTAGACAGTGTGGTGAGTGTGACTAGAGTGAGTGATAGGTTGATGATGGTGAAAATGATGATTGGAAAGCTCTTGGTGGACGTCATCTCGGGATATGCTCCGCAGGTTGGTCGGAGCGATGAAGAGAAGGACAAGTTCTGGTGTGTGATAGAGAAGCTGATGGAAAACGTGAAAGACGAGGAAGTTGTTGTGGTAGGAGGAGACCTAAATGGACATGTGGGAAGGAGTATGGATGGTTTTGAGGGAGTTCATGGGGGTTATGGATATGGTGTGAGAAATGGAGGAGGTGAAAGGATTTTGGAGTTTGCCGATGGAGCTGATTTGTTGATTTGTAATACTCAGTTCCAGAAAGAGGATAATAAGCTTGTTACATACACGTCAGGTGGGTCGACGACAACCGTTGACTACCTGATGGTGCGTAGGCGAGATAGGGGGCACCTCCGGGACACAGAGGTGATCCCGGGGGAGGAGGCTGTTTCACAGCACCACTTGGTTGTCTGCGTCATAAGGGTGAAAGGTGCGAGGAGAGCTCGGCGGGTGAAGTACCAACGAGAATGAAGGTGTGGAGGTTGAAAGAGGTGACAGTAAGGGAGGCATTAAAAGAGAGGCTGAGTAGGGTAGAGGATGATATGGTTGAGCTTGAAAGTGGTTGGATGTCAATGAAAGCTAGTCTGTTGGGAGCCGTTGGTGAGGTATGTGGATGGACAAAAGGACCACCGAGGCACTCGGAAACATGGTGGTGGGATGATGAAGTTGGAAAGAGGATTGACAAGAAGAGGAAGAAGTTCAAGGAGTGGCAGAAGGCGAAGGGTACGGGAGCAGAAACAGCAGAGCATGAAAGTTATAAGGCAGCCAAGAAGGCTGCAAAGAAAGAGGTAGCAAAGGCGCAGGAGGCATGTAGGAAAATGTTCGGAGAACGCTTGGATTCGGAAGAGGGTCAGAGAGCAGTATTCAGGACTGCAAAGCAGATAGCGAAAGAGAGGTGTGATGTGATGGGGGTGAGTTGCTTGAAGGATGAAGTGGGACAAATCGTTGTGGACCCAGATGGAATTAAAGGAAGATGGAAAAGATATATGGAAATGCTGTTGAATACAGAGAATGAATGGGATGGCAACATAGAGAGTAACCCAGTTTTAGGACCGGCAGAGAAGATAACTGAGAAGGAAGTTGAGGAAGCGATAAAAGCAATAAACCAGGGAAGCGATAAAAGCAATGAAGAGTAGAAAAGCGGGAGGGCCGACGGGAGTTGTGGGAGATATGTTGAAGGCAGCAGGAAGTTGGGGTGTGAAGAGAATGACAGAGATCTGTAATCTGGTGGTGAAAGAAGGCCGCATTCCAGTGGATTGGGAACCGAGTACCCTCGTCCCTCTATACAAGGGGAAAGGTGACCCTCTGGAGTGTGGCTCGTACCGAGCGATAAAGTTATTGGAGCATGGAATGAAGGTATTGGAGAGGAGGATAAGGAAGAAAGTGAAGATCGACGAAATGCAGTTTGGATTTATGCCAGGAAGAGGAACGACAGACGTGCTTTTTATTGTGAGGCAGTTGCAGGAGAAGTACATGGAGAAGAGGAAGAAGTTGTTTCTTGGGTTTGTTGATCTGGAGAAAGCATTCGATATGGTTCCACGCAAAGTATTGACATGGGCATTGAGGAAGTTAGGAGTGGAGGAATGGTTGATCAGAGTCGTGATGGCAATGTACAAAAGAGCACGCACAGCTGTAAGGACGAAGGACGGGAACAGTGGTGAGTTTGAGGTGAAGGTGGGAGTGCATCAGGGGTCGGTACCAAGTCCACTACTATTTGTAGCTGTGATGGAGGTGCTGGCTCAGAACGTAAAGGAGGGTTTACCGTGGGAGTTGTTGTATGCAGATGATCTGGTGTTGATTGCGGAAAGTATGGATGGACTGAAGGAAAAGATGAACAAGTGGAAGGAATGTATGGAGACAAAAGGTCGTAAGGTGAATATCGGAAAGATGAAGGTGATGTCAAGTGGTAAAGCATGTGGTGAGGTGGAAAGAACTGGGAAGTGGCCCTGTGCTGTGTGAAGGAAGGGTGTCAGAGTGAACTCCATTCAATTTACAATGTGCGCTGAGTGGGTTCATCAAAAATGTAGTGGTCTGAGAGAGTTGTTAACCAGTGTGGCAGCTACATTAAAATGTAAGGTGTGCACAGAGGGAGCGGCAGATGGAGGAGATGTTGAGTTGGATCTTGGAGACGGCGTGAAGCTGGAAGGTGTGAAAACATTTTGCTACCTCGGAGACATGCTGAATGGAGAAGGTGGATCAGACTCAGCAACGGTTGCTGGAGTGAGATGTGCATGGAAGGAGTTTCGGGAACTGAGTGGCGTGCTGATGAGGAGGGGAGTGGCGTTGAAGCTGAAGGGAAAGGTGTTTGCTGCATGTGTGAGAAGTGTTATGATTTATGGGAGCGAGACATGGGTAATGAACGTAGAGCAGCAACGAAGGTTGGAAAGGGTGGAAATGCGAATGGTTCGATGGATGTGCGGAGTATCGTTTAGAGTTAGAGGAAGACAAATGATGAATTGCGAAAGATGATGGGAATAGAGCCTGTGATTGATGCTGTGAAGAGGAACAGGTTGAGATCGTTTGGTCATGTGTTGAGGAAGGATGAAAGTGACTGGTTGAGAAGAGTGATGGAAATGAATGTAGAAGGAAGTAGAGTACGGGGAAGACCGAGAAAGACTTGGCTAAAGATGGTGGAAGAAGAAATGCGGGCAAGGGGGTTAACAAGGAGAGATGCAGAAAATAGGGCAAGATGGAGAAGATTGTCATGGGGACCGCAAGGCTAACCCCCGCTCTAGCAGGGAAAATGGCCTTAAAATGCATGTTGTTGTTGTTGTTGTTGTTGTTGTATATATATATAGTTATGAATTTGGATGTTGAGGAATATCTAGATCCAGGTAGATCTGCATAGGTAGGTGTCCGGCTGTCGTGATAGGGAACCTCACCTGTAATAAGTTCTGTGTAGACCGTATGTCGGCATAAGTGCATATCTTCGTCCCCGCCACGAGGGGGCGGGGCATGTTAAGTAGAATTAGGGAATATGCTAACTCCATTGTGTGTCGTTCCCTCTGTGAGCATCCCAGTGTCCCTTTTGGCAACACACTCCGATAGACACTTAGATAGGCCCTTAGTGCACCACATTAATTAAATCCCCTCCCTTACAATAAAACAAACCGGAGCAACAAGCAGGGCACCGATTGACAGAGTAGGGGAGGATGAGTGATTGGTCAACGGAAGGGCAGAGAGCTTCTCTGTGATTGGAGGGTAAAGAAGGACTTGTGGTTGGCCAACGATGGATGGCATGACCAGGGGGCAGGAGGTGCTCGGCCAATGGGAGGACGCCAACACGGAGAGAAGATTCGAGAAGTCGAGGGGCACCGCACTGGTTGGAGTAGAGGAGGGCTGATGTCACACCGCGAGTGACAAAAACGACTGGCTCACCAGCATTTTAGGTTCTCGTTTTGGCTTCTGCCCTGCCAGGACCTTCCTTCTGCCCTTGGTTTTAGCTCCGTTTGGACTTTTCTTCCTTTGCCATCTGCGAATTTGCCTGCTTGACAACGGACGTTGGAGTGCAATCGATTCTCCTCCCTGGCATTCACGAAGCGAGCAAGGCTTGCCACTGGAGCTGGTGAGACCAGGGCGAGCGAGTGGCTCGGTGGCCTCGCAGCGCGCGAACGGAGGCGCATCGAGGCCTTTCTTCACATGGACCAGAGCCACGTTGGTCGGTGCCTGATCGACACGACGCTACACTGCCAGAGACAGATAAGACGCATTCACAAATACACGACGGGACATTAATTTTATTATTCATTCCATTGTTTCATGTCTGAAGTCTATGGGGATGTCCCAATTTAGAACTAGTTTCTTTCATCGCGTTTCCTTTGTATCGGGTTCCGTGTAATAAACCTGTTTCTTTTTGTACATTTTACCTCAGTCTCAGGTTGAGTGATTAATTTGCAGGTTGAAGACACTGGCACGCGCGGGCCGTGAGGTAAGAGCTCGCCGCTTCTTCCTCTTCCTTCTTCCCCCGTGCTTGCACAGTCAAATCCGCAATTGATCGTCGCCTCGGAGTTAAAGCTCGTTCAGGCTATCCGCAATCCCACGGTCTTAACCGAGGGCATTCGCGCGGCAATATATATATATATATATATCTATATATATATATATATATATATCTATATATATATATATATATATATATATGATGAATATATCGATCGACTAATTGTGTGTTACCTGGCAACGCCGGGTATTTTTGCCGTGTGTGTGTGTGTGTATGTATGTATGTATGTATGTATGTATGTATGTATGTATGTATGTATGTATATATATATATATATATATATATATATATATATATATATATATATATATATATATATATATATATAAAGATACTGTATATATATATATATACTGTATATATATATATATACTGTATATATATATATATATATATATATATATATATATATATATATATATATATATATATATATATATATATAGTCGCACAACCACCGAAATTTATATAAGGTGATCGCGGATGCCGATCACGAAGGCTTTAACTCCGAGGCGGAAGCTCAATGGCGGATTCCAAAATCTAAAACACATAAGCGTGCGGAATGGAGGGAAGCGGCGCAAGTCCCCGCAGCCTTAACTATGAAATCAACCACCTGGTAAACTGCGTTCAGGAATTTGTACAAAAAGTAATATAATGCCTAAGTCACACATAGGCGGATATTTTGGCGACTAACGGCGACTGCCGGCGATCAAGATTTTTCGGCGACTACTGGCGATTTCGGGTGGTCAAATATGGTCAGGCGGCAGTATGGCGACTGCAGGCGGCCACATTGCGACTGCATTGCGACGACGCCCCGAGTGGGATGGCGACTGTTGAAGATCGACGACGACTGCATTGCGGATGCACGGCGGCAGCGTGGCGACAGTCTGGCTGCTAGAGGTGGATAGGCCTCTCGGAGGTGTAAACGGTGGCGGCCAATTGTGGCGGTGTTCTAGCCCAATTTCTTCCTAAGTCATGTCAGGGGGAAGGGCGTCATTTATGTTGTGCTAAAGGAATCCTAACTAGTGTCTATGTGGTCTGCAGTGCCATAAGGGACAACGGTTTGACTACCAGGTGAGACATACAAGGGCTCTACTCATTATTCCCTACACTAATTAACACACGAATCTCCTGGTAGATTCACAATCATACATCTTAGCCGACAAAATGCCTACACATGACTTATTACAGGTAGATTCCCTATCGCGACATCTCGAAGCATGTTACCTACTCAGATCTACTCTGCTCTACATGTCACTACCCAAATTCGTAACAATATATATATATATATATATATATATATAAATAAATAAATATAGTTATACATATACAAACACACACACACACACACACACACACACACACACACTAGGCAAAAATACCCGGCGTTGCCGGGTAACACACAGTTAGTCGCTTCCTGACAGGAATATGAAGAGAGGAGGGAGGAGAGCATGGAGAGGGAGGAGAAAGGAAGGGGAGGGGGAGGAGAGGGGAGGGAGGGGGAGGGAGGGGAGGGTTAGTATATAGCACAAAAATGTTAATCAATAAAAAAATGGGTACGTAAAAACAAAAAGGGAGCTCTGTCTACTGTAACGCCATGGCTTGCAAAAGCAGCCTGAATAGCGTTCACCAAGTGGTGGTTAATCATATTCAAAAATATATGCAATCTGGGTCCATCATCTAGAGGGAATTTGAAAAACCGATCGCTGGTACAGTGGAGACACCCTATACCATGGAAGTATGAATCAAGTTAAAAATTATTATGAAGTTAACTAAAAAAATAACCCCAGAGGCAGAATCACAGCCTCGCTTAAATAAATGAATATGTACTCTTCGTTAAAAAAAATCGCTAAATATTGCAAATTTTGTCAGATTTCACTCCAGATTTTGACATTTATTTAGTCTACAACATCCAATCCTCATATCCAAATCCAGATTTTGATGATGTGCTTCAATTATGTGATGATTAATCGATCGTGTTTCCAAGGCAAGGCATGTTTGAGTACGCCGAAACAAAATGGTGGCTTGAGAACCCAGTGAGGTGCCAAGATGGCGGGCTGCCATATTGGTAAGCCTTTTTCGGGTTTTTTTTTCTTATGAGCACCTCGTTAATCATCTTCAAACAGGTGTTATAACACACCCAAACACCCAGTTTTAATCATTGCAATGTGTTTGCAAAACAAAGACGAAATTTAGGTTTTTTGGAAACGGAATTTATGCTTTGCAGCAACGTTTTGTCTTCCCAGGAAGGCTTAGCGGTTAGGCTGCCGGCTTGGGATCCTAGGATCCTGAGTTCGAATCCCAGTCAATCGCTGAATTAACGCCAGGGGGGTTGACTCAGCCTGTCATCTTTCCAAAGTCGGCAAATTGAGTACCAGCTTGCTGGGATGAATGATCCCGGTGTGTACCCTGATTCAGAATAGGTACACCGTATCCCTGCGCATGGTAAGAGGCATCAGGAAAGGCATCTGGCCATAAAAAACTGCCTCAAACAGGGAACCACGATTGTCATAGGGCCCGCATGGCTAACCCCCGCTCTAACGGGGCAAAACGGCCTTAAAACGATCATTCATTCATTCATTCATACTGTACTGCATTGATCAGGTCGGGAGTTGAACCCAGAAAATGAAATAGAATCGCTATCTCTCTTGCAGCCGATTACGTATATCGTTAGTCATTTAAATTAAATCGATGTGTAAAAAGGGAAGATGCCAACTTAACATGATAACTCAAATTGGCTCTGTTGTTAACGATGTGCAACATGGGGAGCAGCTGCAAGATTGTGACAATTACTTTGTTTTCCAATTTGGTTTATACAGTAAGTTCCAGATCCACCACTTAACTTTTGTCCTTGAATTAGAATCATAAATCTGTCTCATAGCTTTGCTTCGCAACCAATTAGAATATAAACAATAGTTTTCTTTTATAACATTTAACATATTTACAATAAAAACTTTGATAACTCGTAGCTGTAAACTGTTAAATTAAGAGCTCATTCTGATAACTCATTCATGAGTTACTTTATTTATTTAACTCCATGCAGAATGCGAGCTTAATCCACTTCATCAAATATCCAAAGCTCTTTCACAATCCACTTCAAACATGTAAAACATGTATTAATTATTTCTGCCCATAGGATGCACCCCAGTTTCTGCTTGCAGTCTGCAACATGTCCAACAAGTATATGGAGAGCAACAAAGTATTTCTAACCACTCACTCACTCATAATGTTTGGTACCTTCTCGGTGGGCTAGAAAGCTGAAACTTTGCATTCTGATGTAACTGGAAGCCAATATCCAAGGAAAAATCACGAAGCTGTCCGTAAATATCTGTAAACGGAAATGTCCATCAACAAAAGTTGGTCCAATGGAGGTTTGCTCCTGCTCACAAAGCATCACGTGACCAAAAGACAATGGCATGTCAAGTGATGTTGCAGCTGGTGTTTCTGGCTTTATGGTGGTATGGTTTAAGAAGTGCCTGTGGGCTTTTCTCGTTTACCGATGATGTACATTGGTATTGAGATATTGCTGAAACTAAGGCTGGGAACATGAAAGTCGTCAATATTTATCGTTTACAGAAGGTATGCATTGGTAAGTGTTACAGAGCATATTTTAAATACAGTAGTATTACATGTTTACATATGCAGTTGAACCTCTGTATCAGGCATGATGGTTATAAGTATCAAGGATCCCAGACTTAATGGCGACATGTTTTAGTCAAAGCATAATAATATTGCATAACCCTTTGATAACAATCCATATTGCTGGAAACCTAGCATATAACGATCACTTTTTCCCCAGCAAATTGAAGGCAAATACAAGATCTACGATAAAAAAACTCTAGATATGAGGATCAACATCACACACATTGATGAATCGCTCTGCCAGCGAAACATCAGGATGACATTTTATAGGTGTGTCGAGATTCAAACCCAGATTAGACGGCTCAGAGGTGAGTCGACTTTGGTTTATAGTAGGCCTGCCAAGAACTTGTTTTGTGCAAAAGACACCACTTCTCTGTTAATTTTAAATAACCATGCTAGATTAATAGGGCATGGGACAGCAAACATGATGCGGGTGGATGACATCTCTGAATTTGACGTTGAAAGTCATTTTCAGGGTCAAAATTGTCATTCTTTTAAATTTGACGCATCACTTATGCATTACCAGACACACAAGATATAATTTTTTTTTAAGTGCAAGCAATGTGACGACTTAAACGCGGCTAAAGCAATTAATTGCACACACTTATAATGGCAAAAATTGAATGAGAAATGCCTGAAAATTACAAATGAGATCAGAATCCAAAAATATTGAGTTCATTTTTTCTAAACACCCTCAGAGAACAATTCTTGAAAACATGTCAATCCACATGCAGTCTTCTTCCTCATTGTGCAACCCAATTTGAAATCGGCCTAAAAAGAATAAAGATATTAATGTTTGAATCAATAAGAGTAATTATTGATATTATTTCTTTGTAAAACACCATCTCTTGGTAAGAAATAGAAATTCGTGCAAACTGCATCAATTTGCACATTAAGGAATCGATCTGGTACATAGAAAATGAACTCTTATGACAATCGAAGGATATATTTTCATTTTGGCCTTATAAATGAACATGATTATTGTTTGTCGATCATTATGGTTTTTTCATAAGTAGTTATTTATTTTAACTAGTGCGTGCCCATACGTGCGGGGAGGTAAGTACGTGGACATACGTACGTTGATGTACGTACCAAAAATAAGGCCTCACTGTCCGGAAGTTCGCATATCGCAGTTACGATTCATCGCAAATTAGTTTTAATGGCCAATTCTTCAATTAGCGCCAACATATTTTGCCATTTTGCAATTTCATCGCAAGGAAAAACACAAAGAGAAGAGAACAACAAACACACACGCGGTTCCTTCGCTGTAGCTTGACCGTACGTGCAAAAAAACAATTAAAACTTTCGCCGTTCCTTCGCTCTCATCCTTCGTTGTTCCTTCGTTCACGTACAAAACGTATGTGTTTGCTAAATAAATGGCCATAACTTGGTAACCACTTGTCCGATTAATAGCAAACCTTGAAAAGGCACATCCTCAGGTCCCCAGCAATATACCTGGCAAGGTTCACTTAGATCGGACCAGTGGTTGTCGAGAAACAGCGGTCACAGACATACACACAGACAGACACACAGACAGACACACAGACACACAGAGTTTGCTTGCATTATAGAGAGATAATATATTAGTGGTTTAAAAAAAGCGATATATAGTAAAGTTTTGTGTTCTTGTCTTGTAAAGTTGATACAAGTTATATACATCACGTTACTGTTGCATATCTAATCAAAACTGAGAAATATAATGATGATAATGATAATAGTTAACGATAATAGAATAATAATGAATGATCATTTGATCTACAAATAACCATCAATAAATACTTATTTGTTGTGATTTCACAAAATTAAATTATTATTAATTACCGTACATTATTATCCACGCCACGGAAGGTGGATGGAGGTTATGTTTTCATCCCTGTCTGTCTCTCTGTCTGTCTGTTTCTCTGTCTGTGGGCGGGATATCAAAAAGTTATGGATGGATTCGGACAAAACTTGGTGGACAGGTTAGGTTGAGTGTGTGACAAGGACGAAATGATTTGACTCTGGTGAATATCTGGATCTTGATCCGATAAAAAATTTTTTTTTTTAATCTCACCTGGAACGAAGTTCCGGGGAGCTTATGTGATGGCACATGTCCATCCGTCAGTCCGTCCACCCATCCGTCCGTAAACACTTGCAACTTCTTCTCCAAAACCGCTGAAGGGATTGTGACCAAACTTGGCACAAATGATATTTGTTATGTTGTGACTAAAGTTTGTTCACGGCATTAAAAAGATCGGGGTCTAAGGGGTTTTACCGGGGGTCAAAGTGGCTCCAGGATTGACCCCCCAAAATAGGAATTTGCTTTTTTCACAAAAACTACACACACGATTTCGATGAAACTTGACCACAACCTTCATCATCCGTGATGTACCGATGTTTGTTCACGGCACGAAGAAAATCGAAGTCTAAGGGGGTCTACGGGGCGTCAAAGTGGGTCCAGGTTTGACCCCCCAAAATAGATATTTGCTTTTTTCTCAGAAACTACACATGCAATTTCGATGAAACTTGACCACAACCTTCATCATCCATGATGTACCAAAGTTTGTTCACGGCATTAAAAAAAATCTGCCCCTTTGGTGGTCTAGGGGGTTAACTTTGGTGGTCTAGGATTAACACACACACATTTTCGGGGGGTTGCCTCCGAAAATATGTATTTTCTTCTTTGTTTGTTTAAAGTCTTATGATTATGTTTGTATGATTCCACTTGCTGCCCTGTCTTCTAGCAACCATTGAAATTGTTTAAAATACCTTTAGTCAGTGTAGTATACAGTTTATTCTACCAGGTGAGTGCCAAGGGTATTGCCCCTATGTTTATAAGTGATTCTTCACCATGCGGAGATGGGCCCAAAAACGATATATAGTACGATATCTCAAATAGTTGTGGATGGGTTGTGACAAAAATTGGTGGATGAGTTGTGTAGGTGACAAGAAAAAGCCAATTAGATTTTGGTCCAGGTCTGGATCCAGATCCGGACTATCAGTGAGATTCCAAATGGAAATTGTTCAGCCTGGTGGAGGTATGCGCTCTACCGAGTGTGTCGTTCTAGTTATTAAAATCACTGTCAATCTCACTGACAATTCAGCATATCAATACCTGCTTAAAGTATTCTCAACAATCTATTTTCAGCACCATTCTGCCTTGTCTCAATTCAGAAATGGTATTCAGCTATCTCCTATTGCATCTCCAGTTAGTACATAAACAAACAGGGAAGTTTGACTCCATGTTGAAAGAAAATATATACTCCCGGCCAACTAGATTTCTACAGGTAGTCATGTCACAAACCCACACAGGGATACACTTCAAGCCTTTCCTGCAACATTGCCAGCTTGTTGTGTATCACTTCGATTTACATACACATGTCATGGGTTCTACACACAAGCATCTGGAATTGGGATTAACTTTCTCCATACGACTTGTAGAGATGTTGACTCTATCCAGGCGATTGTGTCAGTAAGGTGTGTGATCTCTATTACTTGTTGGTCTACCTGGAGTCATATCGTTGACTGCATTTTGCACGTGCAACATGCAGTTCCAATAAATCAGTCACATCTCATGGCCTTTATTGGCCTTTTCAAAGAGCAAAACCCGAACCTGATCAATGGTTGCTACATGAGGAACGCCATAGAGGTGACACACAAACTTCTCGGCCTCAACAATGGCTCCATCCTGATCAATACGATAGACAAGGTCAGGATGTTCTTGGAAAGTTTTCCAGCAGGACTTCTTTGCATAACTTCGGAAGAATGAGGTGTAATCACAACTACTGTTCACAACATGAAAGCAGAGGAGGTTATCCAACAGGTTCTCTGTAAGTGCCTTTGCTGTGTAAATGTCCCCTCAACATTGCAGATAGTATGTATGGGATATCATTTTTGTTTATTGGATGTTCCAGCCACCATTTTCAGACAGAAAGTGTAAGAGCAACAGCATCACATCTGTGTCTCTTCTGAGAACACCAATTAGCCCATGCTAACTGCTTCACTGCCTGTAATATCAGTCTAGTGCCAGTTTCTTCATGATTTCCATGAAGGCCGGTATCTATTCTCCTCATAGATTTTGCGTCTGTTGGTTTAGTGAAACCATCTCTTGTTGCTAGCTCACTCTTGTAAATATTTTCCTCTGCACATGGTCATCAGAAAGAAACCTGGAAGGATCAGATTTGTTCTCTTCCATGGTAATAAATTGACTTCGCACTTGCAGCAGGGGTACATCCAATACACTGATGATCTTTCAAAAGGGTTTCCTCTTGTGAATGCGTGATTGATCGTGGTCGATTTACTCCCTTCTGGAGTGTTTCTTGACAGACTGCGTGGATGCATTGGCATCGCCGCAGAAGGTTTAGCCACCGACTGATTTTTTAAAGTGGCAGTATGAGTTAGTACCTGTATGACCATCAATCAATAATGATGCATCAATCATCATGCAGGTCTTCAGTCCAGCAGGTGGAACTTCTGATGGTACATCGATTCCAGATGTTCAGTATGCCAAGTAGCCCTGCTTTAAGTGTGGAATTCAACTCATCAGATGCTTTACACAAGGACAAAAGCACCGGAGACATCACTTGAGCTTGAAGACATAGATCATGCCCACTTGTCGACCAGCACCAATGCCATTGACCAGTCGAGGAGGTAGCTTTCCACAGTCTAAGGCATTTTTGCACTCGGAAGCAAGTTCTCCTCAAGGATTTGCCTGTATTTGGCTCCATTCATTGTTCCCTCTATCCTTATGTCTCCCAGTCCCTGCTGCTGAAAAGCATCCCCATAGCATGATGCTGTCACCACCATGCTTCACAATAGGGATGGTGTTACATGGGAGATGAGCTGTGTTTGATTTCCTCCAGACGTGATGTTTTGCATTCAGGCCAAAGAGTTACATTTTCATCTCATCAGACCACGGCATCTGATGCCTCATGATCTGCATCTTTCACATGTCTTTTTGCAAACTCCAGGCATACTGTCATGTTCCTTTTTCTCAGGAATGGCTTCCATCTGGCCACTCTCCCATAAAGCTTAGATTTGCGAAGTGTTGCAGAGACTGTTGTCCTTCCAGCAGGGTCTCCCATATCAGCCAAGGAACTCTGTAGTTCTGTCAGAGTGGTCATTGGGTTCTTGGTCACCTCCCTGACCAAGGTCCTTCTTACCCGGTTGCTCAGTTTGGTTGGACAGCCAGCTGTAGGAAGAGTCTGGATAGTTCCATATCTTATTGATGGAGCTCATTGTGTTCTTGAGAACTTTCAACACTCACAGTTCTACAGACAATTCCTTGGTCTTCATGGGTAGGGTTTCTGCTCTGACATGTACTGTCAACTGTGGGGTATCATATAGAAAGGTGTGTTTCTTTCTAAATCATGTCCAATCAATTCAATTGGCCACAGGTGGACTTCAATCAAGTTGTGGAGACATCTCAAGGATGATCAAAGGAAATTGGATGCACCTGAGCTCAACTTGGAGTGTCATAGCAAAGGGGTTGAATACTTATTGACTCAAGACATTTCACCTTTTCATTTTTGAATATTTTGTAAAAAAAAGTCTAAAAAATAATAATTCCACTTTGACAAATTATGGGGTATTGTGTTGATCAGTGACAAAAAAAATCTCAATTTAATTCATTTTAAATTCAAGCTGTACCACAACAAAATGTGAAAATGTCAAGGGGTGTGAATACTTTCTGAAGGCACTGTATCTCAAAATGCAATGCTGAATACACCAGTATGCATCATATCAATACACCATGACAAGATGCTTTCACTCAAAGAGTGGTGAATGCATGGCATGGTCTCCCTGCAAAAGTAGTGGCAGTAAAGTCAATGAATTGTTTTAAAATTGAATTAGATAGGTGTCTGGAAGTAGTGGGATGGGTGAGTACTAATTGATGTTGGCATGAGGCTTCATGGCCTCCTCCATTTTGTTCCGTGTATTTTCTTGTAAGATGGACTTCAACATATATTCTAAAGTATTGTCCTGTGGCTGCCTTTGATTAAAATCAGACGGTCACGGAGGTCGATTGCAAAGGCCTTAGCTCTCGAGGCAAAAACTCAATGGCAGACTCAAAGCCAGAAAGCTATACAAAATTGCTCGGGATGGAGGGGCGGCGAAAGAGCCCTGCAGTCTTACCTGTTAAATCAACCACACGGAAAACTGCGTTCAGATATATACAGCAAAATAATACAAGGGTTTATTTTACACTGAATAACGGGACAGGAAAATCACGCGCCAGTAAATAGATGGCCTAATCGGGACGTCCCCACTCACAGATCTCGGACACGGACAAGGGAAATGAATTAACGAAAAGAAAACGTTCCTTATGTCCGGGGAAATGTGGTGTGCAGCCTTATCTGTCCATCGTCTTGGCCACCCGCGGCTCAAAGTTCGCTCCGCTGCACACTACGAGGTCCCTCGCTCCAGTACCAACACTCGCTCCCAGCACCAACACTCGCTGTGAAGGGCCGAGCACGACTCCAAGCTCTGGAAGCACCGAGAAGGACCGCTCCAAGCACCACTCCACACCAAGAGCGAACCGTCAGCACGAAGAAGAGAAGCGCAGAGACCAAAGGATGTCGTGCAGCGTCAAGAGACCAGCGAAGTGGAACGGGCCAAAAGAGAGAGAGACGTGCAGTGCAAGAGCGAAAATGTCATCTGGCCCACCCTTTTATAACCTTCATCAACTCTCCTCCAATGTTCTGTCTTGCTGGTGCCCTGTCATTGGCCGAGCGCCTCCCGCACTGGTGTTGCTCGCCCCTCCCCCTGCCCAATCAACAGTCGTGGGCGTGGCTCCCAGCCTTGCCACGAGGCTGGTTGCTGGGCCAGCTGGTGGTGTGGCTGGCTGTGGCCCCATCGGCGGTGCCCCGGCCTGGCTTTCTGACGGTCTTCCACAGTCTTTGTCAGGGAAGGGAATTTAATTACTGTTGCACTAAAGGGCCTATCTAAGTGTTTATAGGAGTGCGTTGCCATAAGGGACAAAGGAATGATTACCAGGTCGGATACACAGGGGTTTATCTTAGTCCCTACACTATTTAACACACGAACATCCTTGTATGTTTACAGGTATGCACTTATCCTGACAAACCGCCTAAAAACACAGAACTTATTACAGGGTTGATTCCCTATCGCGACAGTCGAATACCTACCTATACAGATCTACCTGGTTCTAGATATTCCTTTACCCTCCGACATAATAGTATCATGCAGTATATTTATTGCCTACTGTGGATGAAAACATTTGCAAAGGGGTAAAGCTAGACCTAAGGCAGAACTCAAAGACCTTTAACACAGCCAAGCATGCTTAGTCACTCTTCTTGAACCACCAGGCACTGCTTGGTGTTGTCGTGCGAAGTCGACAAAACCTGCCACACCGTAAGCTCTCAGCACGACTTGCAATTAAAAACAGAAGAACAAACATGACCAAATGTCCTTAAGGTAGGACAACACAGCTAATTATATAATGTCCCATGAAACTGACCATTCTGTGAACATACACATCAGTTCTCAATTTTACCTGTACCATAGTTCTCTTTTTCCACTTCGATAAGTAACACTCTCCCAACTCAACCTAATAATGAAAAAATGACCAGCCATGCATGTTTGAGTGACCAGCAAATGCTTCATTAGACAAAAACAAGGAAGGATCAACGAGGGAAAGCCAAGCCAGCAATTCCATTACTGAAACCACCTCAAGGTCAACGGCAAACCAGCATGGGGCCTACAGAATGCATGACTTATCACAGCAAAAATAGCCTTATGGTGGCAGTTCTGGTATCGTTTTTTTTGCCAAAGCACCTCCTTGTACAAATGTATTCCTGCAACAGTTTAGCAAACAAGCACAAATTATTCTGCAGGCATGCAATTTGTCATTAAACATGAAAATTGAGCCTAGAGGTAATGTCATGTGCAGCTCAGTAGAGCTTCACACGTTGTGGCTACATACCCTCGGAGGTACGCCTCCGCACGTCACATTACGGTGAATCAAATGTACACAGGAAGTTCAGGGAGTTTTCAGGCTGTCACAGTGCAGTTCCCCACAACCAAGTTTGTCCAAGCCATAATACCCAAAGGAGACTTTAAAAAGGCAAATGGCTCGAAGTCAGCCCAACCAATCAGATAAACTGTGCGTCAGCAAACGCAGAGCCAAGAGACCAAATAGAAAGTTTGTCTTGTATCAGCAAATCTTGGCAGGAAAATGCTTTTTTTTTTTACATTCTGAGCTATTCTGTTGAGGAATGTTCATTGTTTTCCATTAAAGATTTAATGAGCACCAAGCATTAAATGTACACCAAGCATTTAAAAGCAGACGGCACAATAAGCTTGTGCATCATAAAGATCTTCAATGCATGGTCTTAATGTAATAAATGCAAACAATAGCAGCAGGAAATTTCTCCTTGTTATTATAACACACAGTGTTAATGTTTTATGATGACATTGTACATTTTAAAGTGGAAACCACATGCCCTTATGCATTCCATTGCTTCCCCCTCTGCATAAAAGAGTGCAGCATCACAACTGTTCTGGGGAAATTACTTGTTCAATCAAAAATGGTATGTGCTGCATCTTTGCTTGACGATGCACAATTATTAAAAACGATAGCGTACTGACAACTGACAATCAACCATATGTTGGCAACCATAGCACAGGCTTTTATGGACAGAATGGCCTCCTCCTGTGCTGAAGTTCTTTGCAAGGGAACTCGTTTTATATATATTATACAATCTCCAATGCATTTCTACTTATTCACACATACATACGCATGCATATACTTACGCTAACATTCGGGGTCTGCTTAGCAGGCATTCGGCAGGTAAGACATCGGCCATGATAAAGCTCGCAGTGTTAAGTGTGGAAAGGTTCTGAGAAGATTGCGGCTGGCTCAATAGCGCAGTGGGCTGTTTACGCGTTATCAACGGAGGTCCGTGGTTCGAGCCCCGCATTGAGTCAGAATTTTTTCACACTTAGCCCCTCGCAGGAATTTGATTCCTGTTTATAAAACATATACACAAAAATATAAACATACATGTGTATATATATATATATATATATATATATATATACTGTATGTATGTATGTATGTATGTATGTATATATATATATATATATATATATATATATATACACATACACACAAGTGTACACACGCACACACACACACACACACACACACACACACACACACACACACACACACACACACACACACACACGTCTCTCTGTCTTGTATGTACTTCCAAACTGAATGAGTTAAAACTTGATGGTTGTATTCAGGGTATCCAGGGAAGATTTTAGGTGGTTACAGAACATTCATTGCCCCATTTGGTTCGGTTTATGTGGTGACACAAATTCTCTTTGTAAATGTGTATTGTGTGGCGATATCCAAATGTGTATCCGACTTCCTGGTCAGAGAGGGTATTGCAAGTGTTACGTGCTCCTCCCCAAACCCCGGTCACGGTGTACCTCCAAGCCCCGAGAGGAGTCACGGCAGAAAGATGTGTTATTCTGTATGCCAAGGATCAATGGTGAAACCACACCAATTGTTACCAACAAACAAGTATTGTATTAAGGTCACACAAGAATAATGGTACAGTAACAATATTAATCAAAAGTACAATCAATATATATCATTCCTATGATGGTACCATCAGTTTCGTAATATAAAACTCACTGTGCTCCAAGTGAGCGGAAAGAACATCCCAAATGTCTCTTTCCCGGCTTTAAGCCAAAGTTGTTCCGGCTTCATGCCAAAGTCGATCCACTCCAGTGATCGTCCGTATAATGTCGTATCGAGACCAGAATCCCGTTGGGTTGGCAGTTACACTGCCAAAGATGGGTGAAGGTGTCCTCGAGAAGCGACGGGGAAATCACACCTTCAGGTATGGACGTTTGACGGCTCTCAATCGGCGAACCGCAGATTTCCCACTCAAAAGCCACGTGACACACGCACACCAGATTAACGTCTGAATGCGGTGAAACCGGTTGAAACTAAGTGAAAAACCTTGAGCGATGCGCAAAGCGCGTGAGTCAAAATGGCCGATGGCCCGTTCTCGTGGCGTAACGGCACTCCAACGATTCTCTTCGGAATCGACCGCAAAACCTGACACGCAGGTTGATCTGTCACAGCGATAACAACTCTGTCGCAGGAATCCCTTTCCAGGGAAACCCAAAGTTCACTCGTGACCCTCGTTCGCCAATCGTTCGCTCCAGACTTCGAAGCTGCTCGGCTTCTTGTCCGACTCACTCGCTCCGCCTTCTCTTCCTCCTCTTCCTCCTCTTCCTCTTCGTCGTCGTCCGGTTCCGGTTTCATTTAAAACATTAACTTTTTTACCTTTTGAAAATAGTAATCTCATTTTCCCTTAAACGACAACAATAATAGTACATGAAATCAAAAATGTTTACAGTGGATGAAAACCACAACAACGGAAGTGACGAATCCATAACACAAGTCATCATGTAATAAAATATGTATGTCACTTCACTGCATGAAAACCAGAGACATTGGAAATTATCATGATCATTTGACATGCTTGCTTGCTTAACTTCAATGCACTCTTGCATTGAACCAAATCAGCTTCAAACTGCAGCTTTTGCTCGGGGTGAAACGGTAGAAAATGTAGTGAGAGGAGGGATATAAGTAGGAGTGGATGAAGGGATTGAGGGAAGTGGGTGATTAGGTTGAGTGGAAGTATGTGAAGGTGTAAAAAAAAGGCAGTGAGAAAAGGAGAATAAGTGGGAGTGGATGAAGGGGTTGAGGGAAATGTGTGTGGGGGTGGCGGGGAATGGGAGAAGGGCAGATTAAAGGGAGTAGGAATTTGTCGGTGTTAGCTGCAGTTATAGTATATGCAGTACATATATATATATATATGGTATATAGCATTACCAGTCAAAAGTTTAGGTACACCCAACAATTTTTTGATATTTTACTATTTAATGTGCAAAATGAACATAAGACGTGAACAAAACTCTTACCAAAGATATATCTACTTATCTACTGATAATATATTGTGCTTCAATGCATTTCTCTTGTACTAAACATAGTATAGGTTTAAAGCAATTTTTGAAAATAGGTCGAAAAGTGCAATACAAAATCTAAACTGAAATGCAAAGTTAATGTTTTAAACTTTTCATGTAAGGAGCAAAAGCTGTTGAATGCTTGTGCTTAGTTTCTTCATCATGTGCAATGTCTATTACAGCCAGATGATGCAAAAAATGTTTACAGAAAGGCCAGCCTTACAATCTAATGAGTGTTTTTGTGTCTCAGATTGCATGAACACGGGTGCCAAAGCTCAGCTAATGCCAGAAAAAGATAGGCAATTGTAACTTTGAGAAAAGAAGGCCAATCCTTGAGACAAATTGCAAAAAAATTACAAGCGTCAGTAAATGCAGTTGCTTGTGCCATTAAAAAACATATCGAAACTGGTAAAAATGTGGATAGAAAACGTTCCGGTCGACCAAGAATCAATCACAACAGAATCACAGGACAAGTAATCCGAGTCACCAGTCTGTGCAACAGACGTCTTACAGCACCAGAAATTAGAGCCCAGCTAAACAACTCCAGCATTGCCACTGTTTCAAGGCTTTTTCTGTCTGTCTACTCTTGGCCTACTTGAGTCCCTTGTCCTGTCTATGTCCCTACTTATGTTACCAGGTTTCATTCCTTCTCCATTGCTCTGTGCTACCTTGTATAGCTGATGATGGTGATACTAAATACCTCTGCTCCATTTTTGTGTCAACACAACTCCTCCGTCATATTCAGCTCCACTCTGATCCACAATCGATGATAAAAAAACATAAAATAATAAATCCTGTGAAGTCCTCAAAAGTAATATGTGATAAGAGCAAGGAAGATATTTTGATCAGTGTATATACTTGATGAGTACAAACCTTCTGCGTAGCCTTATTTTGCTCTGATGAAGTGATAGCACTGAAAAAGTCAGCCACACCTCGTTTGCCTGTTAGGGAACATATCCTTATTGCCTTTCAGCAGATAAAGTCCGCTGTTTAGCTTGTCCGCCGACGCACACCAACGCTCACCTTCAAAATATGTAGAGAATGGGGTAATACGGTTCCGCAAAGGATAAGGACTCCATGGAATTTATGGCAAAACTTACTCTCAGGGTTCTTCATTTTTGTCAAGCCATGGAGCCGAAGCTGCTGAATCTAATGAAGTCTTTGAGAAGTCCTTCTCTTATTCACTCAGGACGTTTAGCATCTGTGAGGCCTTCACTCGAGCACAAGTCAAGACTTTCATAGAGCAGCAATGATCTAAGGTCTAATTTTTTATAGTGTAGGAATAGGTAGGCTTTAGCAATCTGAATGAAATAATGGGACCGATCTGAATGGCAAATGATAATTACTGTACAAAGAACAAAAGTTAAATAAAAAAAAGAACATAGTTTTACAAATTAAATCATGTTGCTAATTTAACCACTTCCTTGGTGTATGATGCAAGTATCACTAATGAAGTAGTACAATGACATGTTAATTAGCTGCACCACAGCAAGGGCTTCAGAGGGAAGGGATTTTGCCCGTGGCAATCTTATCACGAGCCAGCTGTCCCTTCAACAAGGAGCTTCCCACTTAAAAACCATCAATGTCAAACCACCACTGTACTTCAAAATTATACATTGCCACCATTCTATATAGCACTGCACATCCTCTTAGGAACGCCCGACTAAGAAATGAGGATTGTATGCCTTGCTTACAGCCATTACACACTACCCTTCATTCCATGCTTATAGCATTAGCACTATGCAATGCTTACAGCCATTTAATATTAGCACTATGCCTCCCTTACAACTACGTATTTAGTTAACATTTGGCCTTGCTTACATACAGCCATCAAATTAGCACGATGCCTGGCTTACAGCTGTTTAATTAATAGATGTTTTGCTCACTCAAACCAACAAATCAGCACTATGCTATGCTTACAGCCCACACAGTGACAGTTGCACTATGCCTTGCTTGCCATTTAATTTGCACTATATCATGCTTACAGCCATTAAACAAGCAATATGCCTTAGTCATTAAATTATCACGACTCCTTGCTTACAGTCATCAGTTTAGCACTATACCTAGCCAAAAACCAATTTACACTCTGTCATGCTTACTTAATGTCATCAAAATAGCATTGTCCTGCTTACAACTATTTCATTAGCACTATGCCTTGCTTAAACCCAAAGCTGTACCATGCTATCTATTTACAGAGCGTTGGTGATGCCGAAGCAGTTTCTTGACAATGGTTGCACTGTGTGGTTTGCCATTGCCTTCCCAGGATTGTTCGGCCATGCCCTATCCCCTTAAATGCTGAGTGTCAAGCAAGGAAGAAGAACGTACCGTTTTTATTGCATAGCCAGTAGGGCAAAGCTGTATAGAACATGTTTGTATGGTCGTATGTACGTATGTGCCTCACAAACGTAAATCAATCAGAGCTGAGGATCTGGTCACATGACAGGGGTGATGTGACGTGATTACGTCTGTGATGTCATTGCGGCGTCCAACCGCTGACTCCATAAACCGCCATTTTGATTTCTATGCGGTTAAGGCAGAACATATCGTCGAACCTGTCATATTTCACAATCGCCATGCTCTACCTTTACCTTTTTCATTCAGTGTGAAACACAAGCAAAGCGATTGTTAAAATGATTAAAAATCACATATCAAAAGCAAAGGCATTATGGGTCTTCAAACAACACAGTACGTATAGGCCTTTGGCTTCATGCCTTCATTTGCCACCTTCAGGCCACTTCGGACAAATTAGCCCAAGTTTCTTAATACAGTGGTACCCATTTCGTAATAATAATAGAGTAAATATAATCGTAACACTGCAATCCCTTTGTCGTGACTGCAAAGTTACTGGATTGAAGCGGTGTATGGTTGGTTCATTGTTGACGCGAAACATTTAAAATAAACCACATGGTGTCTCAATGTAATCTCTTCACTTCCATGGTGACAGACAGCTTAGAGACTTAGAGTACTTCAAAATAATTTAATACTTACATTATTTGCTAAATGGTATCTCCACCCAGGCCATGCTATCCTCTTCAACGAAAGTATCAAATAAGCCCGGCTGGGCTGCTGTTAGACTTTCGGTCTTGTTATTATTATTATTTTTTCAGTTTTTGGCATGACTCAGTTGGGGTTTGAACAACCGACCTCCCAGACTGAGAGTGGACGCTCCAACCATTACACCAGGTACTTACAGCAAAATTAGCTCAATGCCTTATTTAAAGCCATCAACTTAGTAGTATACCTTGTTTACAGCTATTTAATAATTAGACCGATCCATGCATGCTTTCTTAGTCATCAAATTGGCACCAGACCTCATTCTGGCATATGCCAGCCATTACACAGGGCGTTTCAAAAGCTCAGAATCATAAGGATATTTATTTTACAATTTTATTATAATAATTGCTCAGGGCTGGCCTCGAGGTACGCATACCCGCCTATAAGCTGTCTAGCCTGGGTTTGAATCCTGACCCAGATATAAACTGTCACCCTGGTGTTTCACGGGCAGGGTGATTCATTTATGTTTGTGCCGTCCCTCGGATGGATGTGAAACTGGGCGTCCCATCTACTGACATTTGTTGGTGGACGGTAAAGGTACCACTGTGAAGAAGGGTTGAGCTATCGTCAGCCAGCACAATGGCCAGATTCCAAAATTCGTGCCCCAACTACTTAGTCGAAAGTCAGGCCTGGCCAGCTGGTTCGTGAAAGCCTTCGGCCAAAAACTTCCCCCGGCCAACCCCACAATAATCTGCGAATACAAAGAGGATTATAACAATTGCTCAAATTTCTAGCCACTGACATACATACACATATAAATTCTTGTATGTTACTTTCTTTGAACGTTTCTTAACATTGACACATCGACATTAGTTTCGGAATTCATTCTTTGGGTTTTCAATAGTACATGGTCTCATGATATAATTACCACTGATTTCAGGTTTCTTCCAAGAAAAAAGTCAAGTGGCGTTAAATCTGGACTACCATAGTGTCCATTCTATTTGTCAACGGTGTCCTATCCACCTCAAACTCAAAATCTCAATATATATATATATATATATATATATATATATATATATATATATATATATATATATACATACAGTCACGTGAAAAAGTAAGTACACCCCTTGTAAAGTTTTGACTTTTTCAACATATTTCAACATACAGCTATTTGATCTTCATTTCAACAATATTGAGAGATAAAGGTGATATAATATAACAAATATCATGAAACATTTACATTTTGTAGTCCATTGTATAATTTAAATAAACATAAATGCAAATTTCGCATGTAGAAAAAGTAAGTACTTACTTTTTCACGTGACTGTATATATATATATATTTCCTATAATTCTGGACTTTTGGAATCTTTTGTATTATCACAACTAGCAGTTTACCCACTTCTCCGGCAGATGGAGTATGTGAATTATTTGCTGAATAAAGTATATGCTGTAAATTGAACTTGATGGATGTTTGTGTGGTGTAATTTTTGCATTATCTATATATTAAAGCATCCGGATTTCTCCATCTGTCCGTCCCTCTGTCTGTCACACTGTATTTGCTGAGACGTCATTATGGCATTATGTCTGGGACATCATTACTGTGTTATGTCTAGCACTAGGTTAGGCCTCTATGGAAATGCATGTCATCCTGACATCCAGCACTCAACCAAACTGTAGTTGACACAATAATCCATATAGCTGACCATGTCTGATTTATTGACATCTGTAGGCAACGGGATGAATGCCAGACGCTATGTATTGGGATTACGCATTAAGTAGGATGGTGGTGTAGTAAGACAGCGTTATGTCTGTCATGTCATTACAGCATTACTCCAATGGTAGGCATTAACGGCGGTGTATTATTCATGACTGAGAATTGCATTTTGCAATTTGAAAAAAAACAAACGACATAAAATCTGATCCCTGGGAACATAAAACAAATTAATACAAGAAAAAGAGCAATCAGAGATTGCAAAGCATCGCCAGGATGTATTTTCAGTGGTTTTTAAGGCTTTTGTGTTAAAACAAATATGGCGGCCGAACCACGTGACCGATTGTCATTATTTTTTTCTCTAAACTAATTTATTCCTAGATTATGCTCAATAAATTTCACCTTGATCGGATGAAGTTTTGTACTTGTCGAATTATGACGTCATAATGAAGGCACCTATGATGTCAACATTAACATATTTTATTCCCCATGGAGAGTTCTTTACAATGAGCCATGTCTCAATTTTTTCTATTCAGCGCTTTCGGAGATATAGAGGTGCAAATTTTTTCGTTTTTTCCCAAGATGGCGGCCGAACCACGTGACCGATGACGTCATCATTATTTTTTTTCTCCACCAGTTTATGCCGACATGGCGCTCAAGAAATTTCATCTTGATTGGATGAAGTTTTGTACTTGTAAAATTATGACATCATAATGGAGGCACCTATGACATCATCATTAACATATTTTATTCCCCATGGAGAGCTCTTTACAATGAGCCATGTCTCAATTTTTTGTATTCAGCATTTTCTGAGATATAGAGGTGCAAAATTTTTCGATTTTTTCCAAGATGGCGGCCGAACCACGTGACCTATAACGTCATAATTATCATTTAAAAAACTACAGGTGGAGTTGCACCTATGGTGAAAATTTCCTGACAATCGGACCAACGGTTGCAGAGAAAATTATACTTATTCTGTGCGGACAAACAAACAAACAAACAGACAGACAAACAAACAGACAAACAAACGGACTCAAATGCAATACCCTGTCCTCTGGTGAGGGTAAAAATGGTTTTTTTCGGTGAAAAAGTGTGCATGTTACGAAAATTATAGCCTGGTGTTGGCTTAATGGTTAGGGTGCTGGCTTGGGATTCTAGGGCCCTGAGTTCAAATCCCGGTCGGTCGTTGAATTAACACCAGATGGGGTTGACTCAGCCTGTCATCCTTCCGAGGTCGGCAAAATGAGTAACAGCTTACTGGGATGAATGAGCCATTCGAGTGTCCGTCGTAGGAGTGACAACCCATCCAGGATTGTGCCCAAATAGCCAAGGAACTGCTTCGGCAGCCATATGAATCTTAAGATGCAGGAGTGGACATCATTATCATTACTAAAATTAAAAATGGGTCGTTAGCAGTAAAGAAAATGTCTCTGGAATAAAACAATGCAAATATTGACTGTCGATACACTTGCATTACTGCAATGTAAAATGTATAAGTTACGTTGTTCGACTATCATTAAAGAAGCAATGGTTTAAATACTTGTATGCTAGGAAAGAAAAAGATGCTAGCAGAGGATTCTCTTATGGATAACAATGGCTAGGATCACCCTTCTGGTATAGACACTGCCTGGAAGAAGGCAATGGCAAACCACTTGTGTACATGCCAAAAACAAAAAATCGTGATAAAAAAAAAATCTAAGAGATAAGGCTGCTGGATGATGAGCCCCCAGATTTAAAAGCATCGAAATGGCTACTGGGGAAGAGCAATGTGTTTTGATGAGCAAGACTATCCGTTACGAGGGTACTGGATCAAACCCGCAACAAAATCCAGTCGCTGAGGTCGCCAGAACTGAAAGTCGAACTTTGAGCTTCTCAAATGTTCACAAAATTGGAGCATGGAATGGAAGGTCAATTTTTCAGCTAAAGTTGAAATGTAATACAGAGAGAGATGAAGAAGACAATAACTGAAATTTTGGAGATAAGTGAACTTTGATGGATTGGTTTGGGGCAGTGTCTATCTGACGATTACAAAGTGTTCTTTTCTGGTCACAAAACTCGTAAAAGAAACAGTGGATTTATATACCTCACCCTTATACACTGTAATAACAGAACGTAGACTCGCAGTTTAAGAGATGGAGGTTTTATTGATCAACATAGAACACATCATCAATCAGCATGTTCTTCACGATATTGCACCAACTCACAGGGCACACCCTCTCATGCTATATATCAATATATAACATGGTTGCTGGAAGTATTATGAAGGTGATTTGTGTTCTACAGTCTTTAAGTATATAATTTAATTTAAAATAAGGTTTAAAGAGGTTTAAAGGTGTATATATAAATAAATAAATTCCAGGTTCTACCACAATTTTCCCAGTGCCTATTACATCACCCTATCTATCAAGGTACTGTTAAATGGCAAACTTGTCTTCCGATTCATGTTCCAATTCGTGTTCAAAATATAACATTCAATTTAAATACGCTGTTCCTCGATCATAAAGTGACGATCATAAACTGAGAAGACAGACAAACGGACGGACATGGACCGATTGCTTAACTCAACTGTTTGCTTCGCGTGCATAGAGTAATAAAGGTAAAAATCCCGTTTTGCAGAGCTGGACTTGGTTGAGAGAATGTCAGGCGAATTGTGGCAGAAGTTGAAGACAAGGTAAAAGAAAGAGGCCAAAAACAACTTCACAAAAGGAAGCAGAAAGAAGATGGATAAATGACTGCCAGAAAAGGCAATAAATAGTGCAGACATAGGAAGAGAGATGAAAACCAAAGGCGCATTAAGAAGGAACATTAAGCGACTAAATGCCGACTTCCAACGACAAAATAGGAAAGACAAATAAATATTTCAGAGCCATGCATAGGGATAGAAAATGACAACAGAGAGGGGAAAACAAGAGATATGTTTGTAAAAGATCAGAGAGATCACAGGAAAGTTTACATCTAGGATTGGGGTCCTTAAGAGTAGAACAGGAAAAGTTCGGACAGAAAGATGGAAGTACTATACGGAAACTCTAACCAAACGAGATAACAACATGATGGCAATCTTCGAAGATAATATGAGCAAGAACCAATGGTGATATAATGTGCAGTATATAGAGCCTGGGAAGAGTTCGCAAACGGAAAAGCACAAGGTGTCGAGGAAATTCCAATACAACTACTCCAAGGTAGTTTGGTTGGAGGCAATGAACATTCTCACAGCGATCCATACACAGATCTGGAGCAAGATGGTCACTACCTAAAAGACGGAATCATTCATTCTACATACCATTGCCAAAGAACAGGTATCCAACATTAAGTTCAAATAACCAAACCATTTCCTTGATTTCACATATCAGCAAGATATTACTAAAAACCATTCAACACAGAATATTAGGCTTCATGAAGCACGAAATGCCCATTGAGCAAGCAAGTTTCAGAAGAGGGAGAGGTATGAGAGATCAAATCACAAATCTGAAGTGGATCATGGAAAAGGCAAAGTGATATCAAAGGAAGGTTTATCTCTGTTTTATGGATATTCTCGCAAAAGTGCCCCTCCCCAGTGACAGGAAATGTTTAAGTTAATCTATCAATTTAAATTATTTCATGGATTTTAAAAAGGTTAATTGTGTTGCACTTTTAGTTTCAATCAGAGACAAAGCTCTGAGCTACTTACACTGCCCACCACAAAATGGTGGTGCAACATCGGGTGGTGGAAGTTCAATTTCTCTAAAAAGAGGGCAAAATATAGCTATTTTAAATTGTGTATTATTCCATGAAGATCTGTATTAAATATATACTTTAATCCAGATGTTCATTTCGATTTTAAACATTACTGGAAGGGACAATAAAGTGACTGATAAATTGAATCAAGAAAAGTGAAATTAAAATGAAAAATAACCAATCAGCAGATTTTCAAATGCAGTGCGAGAAACAGCCGCCATAAACGGGAAACAGCCGAACGCATGGGCATATATTTCACGATAGCAAAGCTTTTGATTTTGTTGATCATGAATTGATGTGGATTATGCTTGGAGAAATAGGGATGTCACAGCACCTGATATGTCTGATAATAAATAAGCCTGTATACTAAACAAGAAACTACAATAAGAACACAGAATAAAGTAATCATTCCTTCCACACCGTGAGGCAATGAGGCATATCGGGCTGTCATGGCAGTTTAATTGGTAAAGAGGACAATCCTGGACGGGTCGCCACTTGAATGGCTTATTACCCCAGTAATCTGGTACTCATTTGGCCAACCTCGGAAGGATGACAAGCTGAGTTAACCCACCTGGTGTTATTTCAACGGCAGGGAAGGAACGCAAGCTCAAAACCGTTAAGGCAACACCAGGCTAAGAACAGAGTATGGAGAGACAGTATATTTCAGAATTAGAAAAGGGGTTAAACAGGGGTGCATTCACTCCCCTTACTTGTTCAATCTGTATCCTGAGTACATCATGGGGAAATTAAACTTGGATGACAGAGGCCCGAGTCAGGATTGGAGTAATACGTATAAACAATCTAAGGTATATGCTGATGATACCACTATGTTAACAGAAAGTAGAGAGGACTTGATGAATATGATGCAGACACTAAAGAAGGAAAGTGAAAAAGCTGGTCTTTAGTTAAACCTAATAAAAGTCTAAAATCTCATCAACTGAGTAGATCGAGGTGTTCAGATTGGCAGACAATTGTGTGGAAATAGTGGAAAGTTTCATCTTCCTGGGTTCTAGGATTGAAGTGAGTGGGAAATGTGGAGAAATTAACAGACGGTTAGTATTGGGGAGAACACCAATATCAGGATTGACAAAGATCTGGAAATGCAAAGGGGTGACAATAAAAACCAAGGGGAGACGGTGAATAGTCTGGTATTTCCAGTTGCAATGTGTGGATGTGAGTTGTGGACAGTGAAAAAGAAAGAAGTTTGTAAATCTGGTGTTGGAGACAAATGTTAAACATTCCATGGACTGCAAGAAGAACAAACATATCAGTGCTTGAAGAAATTAGACCGCCATGTGCATAAGAAGTGCTGATGCTACAACAGAAACTGTCATACTTTGGACACATAATGCGTCCAGAAAAAGAAAGTCTGGAGAAATCAACCATTCTGGGTATCATTCAGGAAAGAAGAGGAAGAGGCAGACCTTATATGTGCTGGAAGGATGGGGTAAAGGCTGCAGCCAAGCTGTCTCTCCCAGAGCTTTAGGAAGAAATGCAGGAAAGCGATGTTTGGAGAAATCCAATAATAATGAATGATATCAGAAGGCTGCCATGACCTTATGGAACAAGATAACTAGACATCATTAAAATGTTAACCCTCTTTTTGAATGACTCAAAACATTAACATGCATAAATCCCAGGATTTCCCAGGAAATGCATGAGGCAGCTAGGGAATCCCAGGATGATACTCACATGAAACACCTGCTCTTTATATGGGAGAGTAATATCCCCTCCCTCTGGTGAGAGTCAGTAAGCACTTGCACAATGTCATGTACACAGTGGGAAATTGCACCTAATTTCCACAGCTGACTTGTAATACCCTCTCCCACCACCACAGGGTGGCGCTATATGGTACACATCGCGGTTGATGACAAATAAACACCTCACCCTGGTGTTTCTCACCTTCACGTACCTCCCACATTTTTCAGTTTTATTCTACAGATGGGTCATGCTTGTAAACAGCCATTGTCAAAGTGGCACTGTAAGCCATGTTTACATGGTAACCATTATAATTTAAACCATGCTTTCACCTAATGACCGTTACAATCCGTTACATTGTGGCGGACACAAAAGCCCACTGGCGTGGTGACATCATCCCGCGCACCAAGTGGGCGGTGGCCACGCCCGAGGGGTAGGCGTGGCCTCATGATATACACCGGGCGCCCAGCCCGGAGCGGGCCAGTGTTACAGTGAGCTCCTACAATAAAGATGTTTATAAGTTACCGCTTGTCCGCTTCCTCCTTGCTCACAAGCAGCGCGCGTAACGCCGCGCTTTAACATAGTACTTACCACTGGAGGTAATGCTTACAAAGAAGCAGTATTAAATTAGTACCGGACATCATGCTTACCAATCTGACCAATATTTCATCATTGTAAGCCGAAAAAAAAAACCATCTGCAGCTGCCCTCATCATAAATATATTTTTAAAAGGTGATGAACATAAGCTGTGCAGTGAGAGAAAGGTTTCTACATCTCGGATGTTTCTGAAGGAAAAACACACAATCTCGGTTTTGCCCTCCTCAAAGCGCATAACCATCTCGTGGAGTTCGAGAGGACAGGACGGTCCATTCTGCAGCCTCACAAAAGCTCTCTAGCTGTGAGAATTACCAAGAACCATGAGCGTGCCCAAATCATTCCGCTTTTCCCCCTTCAGAGCCATTCAGTGTAAACACAGTTGTGTAAGCACACATAGTAAACAAAAATTGTTCGCATTGAAGAAAGAGAAAGCGTTGAACAAAGCGGAAAACGCTCGATGGACAAATGATGATTCACAAAGGCACGCTTAAAATGGGGGAAACTGTCGCCGCAGCATTTCTGATTTGCAACAACGGTCTCGATAAAAAATGAATTTCATTACCCGTGGCATTTAGGACCGCTGCACTGGACTCCACACTAAACAGTCAGGTGGCTTTTTGTTGGCATCAATGGTGTATTTTCTTTTTTGCGCAAATACTTTCAGCTTCACAGATGTGCCTGCTGAATGCAGAGAGGAGATGTCGCCTCTAATCGCCATAAATTGAACTTGTACAGGGCAACCGCCATGCAAATTGCTTTGTATTTTGGGTTAGACAATGGCGAGCTAGAGTGTGGAGATGTAGACGGCAGCGCATTGTGAAAGTGGCGTGAAAGAAAGAGGCTGCAGAGAAATAAAGTGAGGAAGAAAGAAAAATAATGGGAAATAAGAAGAAAAGGAGGGGGTTGTATTTTTGGTGTGATGATCTTGCTGGTTTCCAAACGCTTACACCAACGGCTAATATAGGGTGGCTGCTTCCAACACCACAAGTCCTGCTTTACATTTCACCATCGTTAAATTAGTACTGCACACCACTCGCCCTGTTTCAGACTTAGCTCTTCGCCAATACGATGAAACTGTCGATGCAAAACTGATACAAACCAGAGAATACTAGACGTTGTCTGAGCTCTTGTCGGTCTCCAACTGCGAACGACTCTAATCATAGGTTTTATCAACTGCATCAATGACAGAGTTTTTTTTTGTAAATCAATGTCAATGGGTTCTTCTTCCTCCAACAATAAAGGCTATGGGAACTGCCATGGGAAGCAAAGAGAATTTGACATTTTTGGTGTTAGACAATCACCACAACAAGAGAAGTCCTACTTTTGCTCTGATGATGTGTTCCTCTTGCTCCATCAACAAGTTCCTCTTGGAAGGCAATGGCAAACGATGAGTTCCTCTTGATCCTTTTGCTCTAACAAACAGATCCTCTTGCTCCGATGAACAGATCTTCTTGCTCTCAACAAGAGTTCCTCTTGCTCTCAAGAAGGGCTAACATTTACTCCAATGGAGAGATCCTCTTGCTGTGATGAAGGGATCATCTTGCTCTGAAGAAGAGATCCTCTTGCTCTCAAGAAGAGATCCTCTTGCTCTCAAGAAGAGATCCTCTTGCTCTCAAGAAGAGATCCTCTTGCTCTCAAGAAGAGATGCTCTTGCTCTCAAGAAGAGATCCTCTTGCTCTCAAGAAGAGATCCTCTTGCTCTCAAGAAGAGAGCCTCTTGCTCTCAAGAAGAGATCCTCTTGCTCTCAAGAAGAGATCCTCTTGCTCTCAAGAAGAGAGCCTCTTGCTCTCAAGAAGAGATCCTCTTGCTCTCAAGAAGATATCCTCTTGCTCTCAAGAAGAGATCCTCTTGCTCTCAAGAAGAGATCCTCTTGCTCTCAAGAAGAGATCCTCTTGCTCTCAAGAAGAGAGCCTCTTGCTCTCAAGAAGAGATCCTCTTGCTCTCAAGAAGATATCCTCTTGCTGTGATGAAGGGATCATCTTTCTCTCAAGAAGAGATCCTCTTGCTTCGCCGAAGTGCTAATTCCTAAAAGGTCAGAATTTCTTTACTTCCCAGGAAGGTTAGCATACCATCTGTCACTCTTCAGTTGAGAAAAACAATTGCTGTAAACATAACCGATGTCATCTCTGGAAAGCAGTAGTGGAGAAAAAAAATTAAGACAGTGTGAGATGAAAGGAAGAATGCAAGCAGAAATTAGGTTGCGGTCATCTCTCTGAAAAGCCCACACAGTGAATGAGATTGTCCTGCTAGAATACGCTTGGGCATTGAGTTTGGGAGGTGATGCTGATAGCACGAATGCATGAGAATAGGGCCATTTCACTTAAGGATAGTGCATGCAAGCTTCCAAGCATAATTTGCAGCCCTTGAGGGAGCCATCTTTTTTTTTTTACAAAGCTGAAGCAGTAAAATGTTCCAAGAGTGAGTGGTTGGTACCTTTCCGCATAATGCAGATGACCACGATGTGTTTTTAGCAAATGGTGATTTTCAATGTTTGCGTTTGAGCAGAGCAGAGCCAAATGTGACTCCAACTCAGAGCTTCACTCAGCATCAGAGCTGTAGACTGTCAGGAGTTCTGAAATATGACAGTATATGTTTGTGTGCCCGAATTACAAACCAGTTTATTTTTCAACAGTGATATAAGACTCATGGTCGAGATTGTACCCAAAATTGCATGAAGGACAAGGATTTCTGGAGACAATGGACAAATCAACATCATATATGGTATTAAAACCCAGTAACTTCAGCATCATGAATGAAGTGCTCAAATGGGAAAGCAAAACAGGCAAGCCCAAACTGTAACATTTTTACTTTTCACACTGTTTTCACTGTGCCCAAAATCACGTCAACGTGCGAGAAATAACTAACTAATGGTTTACACCAGATTAGCAAATCTCAACTAGGGTGCCATGGACTTACTATGTAAACAAAAGATGGGGAGATGGGGGAACGTGTAAGGAAATGGAAGGAAAAAGGACAAAGGGAGGACAGTGGTACAAGGGACATATTGGGATATGGGGAAGGTCGAGGTCCAATTCTTCATTCAGTCTGCATAACCAATATGTAGATGGCCATTTTCATAACATGAAGTCATTCATTATAATATAAAGGTAGTTTTTCAAACGAGTTGGATTCATTATTCTATTGCAGCTGAACATATTGAGCTCCAGATATATTTAGAAGGGAAGGTTTTACAGATAATGGATGTGGTACACATTTGATAGCACACACTTGGGCAATAAGTACATAGAAGTTCTCAATCTGTCAGACAACAGACACATGTTTGACTAACAAAGGCTACAAGCAGCACCAATCCCCAGATTATAGATAACACCAAGCTGATGTTCATTCCAAGATGGGTGCACCTCTCAATTGTGTTTTAAGAAAGAGTGTAATTAAATAACATGAATGCATCAATGTACATAATGAGTAGCTTAGATGTGAAGTGGTTAAAATTATATACAATATATATATATACAGTATATACTGTTACAAAAGTGATTTAAGAATTTACAAGGGTTTAATTATTAAATAGTTATCTTATATTGCATGGCAGCATAAGTATGGTGGAACCACAGTTAGCAACAACAAGAAAACAACAATAGTTAGTATATATATATATATATATATATATATAACACAGTTTGTGTGTGTGTGTGTATGTGTGTGTGTGTGTGTGTGTGTGTGTGTGTGTGTGTGTGTGTGTGTGTGTGTGATGTTACCGATAGACTCCTAAACGGAGAGGCTCACGTACTTGATATTTGGCACAGACATGGCCATTGAGCCTGGTAAGAACATGGCCAACCTAAAAATTGATTTCATAATATTTTTAAACCATATTTTTACCTCAGCGCATTTCAGCGAGGAATATTATGCACGGAATCTGACCGGTCGCAGAGCAGCGCGCTGATTCGCTCAGAGCGATCACGTGATGTTCCTTGCCGCCATTAACTCAGTTACGCGTTCGCACGTATTTCAGAGCGAAAAGCAATTGCCTTTTTTCACATTTCAGCGACGAACATTGCCATTCACACCACATAGGTTTTTTTCCCTTTCATCTTCAGATCCATATTTTTTGCCATAACGTAGCGCATTATGGCTCTCTCGAGCTCGAGTTAGCCAATCACCTGGGAGCATGAGGCCACGTTGGCCACGCCCACGACACGACGCAGAGTTGCAATCGATCGCTCAGAGCGATCACGTGATGTTCCTTGCCGCGCGATTGCGTTTTTTCACATTTGAGCGAGTAACATTGCCATTCACACCACATAGGTTTTTTTTCTTTCATCTTTAGATCCATATTTTTTTTCAGCGAGGAATATTATACACAGAATCTGAATCGGTGGCAGAGCAGCGCGCTGATTCGACGATTCGCGCGCCCTCCCCCCTCCCCCTCCCCCCCTCTTCTCCCTCACGTTTATACACGGAATGCCGGGTACTTCCCCCCCCCCTCTCCTCTCCTCCCCCCCCCTCTGCCCTCTTCTCCCCTCCCCCCCCTCTCCTCCCCTCCCCCCCCGTTCCCCTCCCCTCCTCTTCCCCCTCCCGACATGATGGAGTGTATGGGCGGCGCAGGGATGCCTATATATATATATATATATATATATATATATATATATATATATATATATATATATATATATATATATATATATATATATATAGTTGCGGTTTTGAGTCTGTCAAGTGAGCCTAATAAAGGTTAAACTTTGCCCCCCATAGTTAGTCATAGAAGCAACATGTAGCCTCGCGATAGTATAGTTATGTCTTAGTATTTGTAAGCTTAGTCCTTTTCCTTTGTTAGTTCTGCGTTGAGTAGGAGCCAGGAGAATAGGCCCTACTTCTACCGATCATTCTACATCCGTAGGCTTAATCCATTTTGCTAAACGTTGGTTGATAATTGGGCGAGTTAACACGAGACAGGTCTAGGAAGGTCGGGGCGGAGTCGAGGGTGAAGCGGCAGAAGCGCTGACAGTAAGCACGAGCCGCCAATCGGAGCTCGGAGGTGGTGATGGCGGCGTTGCCTCACAGGGCGTGGTGAGAAGGTTCGAGTGAGTTCCAGAAGGTTCGGGGGGCGTAGCTATAAAACCGGCTGCGCAAAAGCCCTCAAGAGAATAAGCGCGACAGGACTTGTGGCAAACGAAGGACTCGCAGAGGAACGCAGGACTTGCTGCGAGAGAGAAAGATAAAGGACGGAAAGCCGAGAGCAAAGGAGAACTCGCCGCAGTTGATGAACTTGATGAACTTCACGCACTTGCACGAGAGCGGTACAGATACGCGGGCACAGCCAGACGCGCTTGAACCGAATACCGCGCATTTTGAGATGCGCGAGTGAGAACGGCTGAGTAACCGCGAGCCGCGCTAAGTCCGCCCTTTGCCGTTACGCCCCAACATCTGCTTTGTTCGAGAGACGCGCTACGAGTCCCTGCCTTCGCCTGCCAACATCTTCACAGGACATGCCGGAGCCATGGAGAGCGGGACGGCAGCCATCTCTCGAAGCGTTGGGGAACACCTGCCCATCTGCAATTCCCTGTGTGAGTGTGAGACGGGCCCGTTGTCCAAGGGATAGGTTAAGACTGCTTAAGGTTGCTCTGTGTCTCTTCGTCCTTGAACCTTGTATATATGTGTGGGAAATAATTAAACCGTTTGTTCTTCCTTTCTTCCTGATTCGATCGTTCCTGTGGTTTCCTCATTTGACTAAGCGTGGCACGAATAAGATCGCTCCAATCGGGTTCAAATATCTAGGTAACTGCGCGGACCACGTGTATGCAATCCGCTCGGCGTACTCACATCACACGTGGTTCGTGCGAGTCTTGTTTCCTCGCTCCCAGGGCAGCGCGGGGAATTAGGTACGAGTGAGAAGTAGTCCGGAAACCCTACTCCGCGTGTGTCCGAGAGGGACGTCTCAAGTCTCGGTTCCGCCAGGCCCATCAAAGACAAGGGGATTAATCCCCCCTTGATAAGGGGATTGAGGCCGGCGTAGAGAACCGTAACAATTGGTGTCAGGGGTGGGATTTGGAACCCTAACTAAAATTTTTTGGACGAATCGGCCCAAAATCACGAGTGACCGAAATTTAGTTTTTTTAATTCAAAATTTTAAATTCGTGCCATGCCTAGCCAAAGCGGTCGAATGCCGTTGGGGGTAGAAGAGGAGGTAGATAAGGAGGAATTAATGACCCAGGACCCACGGGAAGAATTGGGGGAAGAGGAGGACATTGATGAGGGGCCAGCAGCAAGGGTAGAAAATGGCGGCGCCTCACACATGGCGGCGAGAGCCGAGCCCGCGGTGCCAGCGGTTTCGGACCTGTATTCACTCATGACGCAATTCATGGCAGAAATGAGGGAAATGAAGGCAAAAATGGACACCCAAGGTGACAAAGCCACCAAAGAAATGAAATAAATGGGGGACAAATAAAAAAGGGAAATAATTGATGCCCAAAAGAATGACATAAATAAAATACATGGGAGAATGGACATCCAAGAGAAAAAGATGGATGCTCAAAGTAATCAAATGAAGGAATTGGGGGACAAATCCACCCGGGAAATGGAAAAATTTATGGCGGCGTCGAAGAAGGACACGAAGAAAGCCGGGAAGGACATAAGGCGCAGGTTGAGCGAGGAGGTCGCATTGGTATGCGACGAGGTAACGCGGTGCGAGGAACGCGTGGAGAGCGGGGTAGAGCAGAGCGCGGCTAAATTGACCGAGGGTATAGAAATCGCGACTCGGGGTGTGGAAGAGCCGACGGCCGCCGAATTGGAAAAGAAAATTTTATGCACGCCGGCGGTCGTCGAGGAAATCATAGAAATGGCAGAAACAATTGGGGCCGAAGAGAGGCCAGAAATAGAAAATGAATCGAGGGAAGAAATGGAATGCACACAAAGTTCGTGTTCGCATTGTGATGTCGGGCTGGCTAACCCCAGTAAAGGTTTGCAGGTGCTACTGGCGGAGAAGAAGGTCCCTAAGGTGAGTAGGGGTGTGTATGGCACGAAAGTGTTTGGCGGGAAAAGGTTTTTGGCGCGCTTGGGATCGAGATGGAACCCGGGCGCTCGTGGAAGGTCCGTGGTGCGATGTGTGAGGGTGACTGGCGCGTGTCTGCGAGAGAAGTGTGCACCAGAGCGCGAGTGTATGTGGGAAGAGTGCGTTGAAGAAGAGTGTGTTACAGAGTGTGCGATGGCCGAGGAGAGTGAGAGAATGCACACCAGAGCGTGTTGAAGAGCGTGTGCAGGAGTGCACACCAGAGCGTCTGATTGGGTGTGTACCAGAAGAGTGCACACCTGTGGACATTACGGAGTACGTAATGAAAGAGTGTGCACAAGGGTGTGCGATGGCCGATTGTGTTACAGAGTGTGTAACAGAGTGTGTGAGTGGTATGAGTGCGCCAGGATGTGCGCAAGGGTGTGTGATAATGGAGTGTGCGAATGGTGTGAGTGCGCCTGGGTGATGTGCACCTGATTGTGCAAGAGAAGAGTGTGCACAGGAGAGTGCAGTAACGGAATGTATGGAGTGTATGGGAGGTGCAGGGACGCCTAGGTGTGCGAGTGAGGAATGGGTCGCGAGTGGTGAGAACGCGGCTCGAGCATCGACGCAGATGGGGGTAGCGGTTAGCGCGACGTATAGCCGACGTGAGCCCTCGGTGAGTTGTGTGCTTTGTTTGCAGTGGGGACCGGCGGGGATTGTTGCTGCGGCGGTCTCACAAGGACCGGCGTGCACGGTTTGCGCCAGGCCCCGCCCTGTATGGTTGGTGCCGCGTCGTGGCGGGAAAGGCGATCGGCAAGGTTCAAGGGGAGGAAGGAGAGATCGGAGCCGCACCCCCTGGCGGCTGCGGTGCTCCGACCGTGGGCGGTTGGGCCATCGTGCGTGGGACCGCAATGCCTCGCGCAGAGATGGCGCACTGAACCTCAGACCAAACATGCCTTCTCCCCTGGATCGAAAATGCCGGACGGACCCAACCAACAGCATTCAAACCACCCACATGCATTGCTCGGCTTTTCGAAGCCGAGCTGTGATGACGATGTATTTCCACTCGACGAGGCTCAAGTATAGTGGACGGATAGCAGTGGTGTTGGGAAATGGTACCCGGCGTAGGAGAATGGTAGCTTTACCATTCCTCACTCCCGGGCTCATGAGCATTAGTTTAGGGGGATGGCAGTGACAGGCACATGCAGGGTCCAGCGATGGTTACCTCAATGGGGCACCGAAGCTAGCCGAGGGCGGGCTAGGTTAATTGTTAGGGAATTAGAAGGCAGACAGTAGAGGACATGAAAGATTTAAGTAGTGACTTTTGTACTATAGAGGGGACATAGAGAGATTAGGTGGTTGTTAATGACGAGGGAAGTGCTTAGTGTAAGGGAAGACGGGGAAGCACGAGTTTTAGGAGAAGTAGTCAGCTAGATGATG
Source organism: Myxine glutinosa (assembly GCF_964187855.1). NCBI lineage: Eukaryota > Metazoa > Chordata > Myxini > Myxiniformes > Myxinidae > Myxine > Myxine glutinosa. The sequence continues at coordinate 75,955,664 of NC_136261.1, read as the reverse complement.
CTGTATGTGTGAGGATTTCTGTATTGAGCAAATGAGGAATTGGTTGGGAATAACCAGGAATTGTGTATGGAGAACAAATGGAGTTGTATTTGAAGTGTATGGGAAGTAGTGTGTGAGCACAACAGGTGTGCGAGAGAAGTGGTGTGTGAGATAAAAAAAAGTGTGGAATGCTTGGTGTGGGAATAAAAGGTGTGGAATGCATGGTGCGAATGAGTGAATGGGGGGAGATGGACCCATTCACAAATACCCAGGGTGGGTAGTGTAAAGTTAGGTAGAGGGCTTAGGTAAATTGTTTGGATATTGACACCTGTGGTGCGGGAAGTGGCAAGTAGTGCTTTGGTTGGGTGCATGAGTCATTGACATGGCTGGGCGTGTGGCTTTGTTGGTGCGCATGGTTATTGGAGCACTCCGCCACTGGTAGTTTGTCGGCCAGGTGAGGCCGCAGGTAGACTCTGGGAGCCAGTCAGAGTAGTGCGAGTTGTTCAGTGGGGCCCGAGGATCCAAGGGAAGGACCCGGGTAGCCCAATGCCAAGGAGGGCATCAGGGGGTAAAGAGCCAGGGAAGGCCTTCCCCAGTTTAGGTAGTCGCAGGAGCAGGTAAGCTCGGGTGGCGATTTCAGTGCGGAGGTGCGCAGGTAGGTAGACCTGCTAGTGAAGCCACACGACCCAGCCCCGAAATTGTGCAAGGGCACATTGTGAAAAATTGGGGAGTGAGACCCAAATTTGTAGGGCACCGCAGAGTGGTCAATGGGGAATTTGGTTTTTAGAACCACATAGTGTAAAGATGGCCAATTAGCAGGGTATGACCCCGGGTAGTGTAGATGAGTTAATGTCAGTTAGTGTAGTTAGGATGAGAGGAATTCCCTTCACGCCATCCACATCCATTCACCGAGGATGACAAAGCTCCGCACCAGCACCAAGTGACTGATTTGAGTAAGTGAGATGCATCTCGACGTAATGAGACAATGTGTTTGTTCCATTCCTTCCTTCCAGGGAGGGATTGGGAGACGAATTTGGCTTAGAGGGGGATATGGGAGACAGGACGTAGTGACGAATTTGTAAATACAGGGAAGGGCAACAGTAGTGTAAGCTGACGTTGGGGGCCACGGACGGTTAGGGATGAGCTTGTTCTGCTCGCTCTCCCGCGCCCCTCATGCTGCATTGCCTTGTTTGGCTGTGTTCCTCTGTGCCCTTTCCGCTTTGCCGGTTGTGCTTTGTCTCTCCCCCACCCCAGGACCATTTTGGAGGTGGAACTGTGCAGCTGCATCTTGCTACATCTGTGCAGCTGAACTGCACGGCACTTTGCTGCCGTATCGTTTGTTATAACTTTGCTGCACATGTGCAGCAACCTGCTGCCACAGACACTTTGCTGCACATCATCACATTACACATTATGGACCAGAGGTTTTATGGCCTTACACTTTGCTGTGCAGCACTCTGCTGCAAACTCACCTTGCATCTTCGGACCACTTGTTTTGAGTGGCATCAATGTCACGCAGTTGGACCACATAGGGTTGGCCCTGCTGGCAAATAAAACGAACACGTGTTTTGTACATTTTTATTATTGGTGTGCTAGGAAAGAAGAACTGTAAGTTTTATGCACACAGAAGATGCAGGAAGCAAGAAGAAGATGCCAGACAACAGCAGAAATGTGAAATGTGATGACTTTTGAAATGTGTTTTGTGCTTTGCTGTGCTTTTCTTTCCCCTCCAATCTTCTTTCCACAAAGGACAGGTCCTGGGTCATAAAATTGTAAATAAGTAGATTGTGATTGTATGTAAAATGCTGCCCACTGGCTTTATGTTTAGTTTGGAAATAATTCCGCAATTCGGTTAATTGTGGGCGTGAGTCTGTTAGAGTAGCTACTCAACGCAATAGGTGGGACATATTTAGTGTTGTAAAACTATCGCATACACGGGTTAGAGTAAATGTTAGGGGGAACCACATCTAAGTGTCACACGGAATTAAAAGTTAGTCCCAACTCTTTCTCAAAACCGGTCGTTCCAGTTTTATATATACGTAGTGTGTTCAAAATGTATCCGACCTTTATTTTTCGTGCGTAAAAAAAAAGAAGCTAGGGAGGCGTTGATTGGTGCACGTATGTAGGCGATCCTAATGCGCACGCGTGAATTTTTTCCCACCTGCAGAAGCTGTCATTCGACGGCAGACCGCCGATGAGTGAGGAAATGTAAGTGAGCGCCGTCGGATTTTCGTTTTTGACAAAATGACGGAAAAACTTGAACAACGCTACTGCATCAAATTTTGTGTTTCATCAAACTCGCATCAAAACTGCAACTTGGTTTCTGGGTCGTACCCATAAACCCAGGACTCATCGCCAGTGATCACTGTGTTGAGGAAGCTGGGATCGCTGTTCACAGTCTCCAGCATGTCCTGTGCGATCTCCAAACGGAGTTGCTTCTGCTCAATCGTTAACAGCTTTGGTACGAACTTCGCTGAGATTCTCCTGAAGCCCAAATCCTCCTTCATAATGGAATGAACGGTGTTGAATCTTGCGGATCGTTTCCACTTGGGAATCGCCAAGCTTTACACAAAATTTGATGCAGTAGCGTTGTTCAAGTTTTTCCGTCATTTTGTCAAAAACGAAAATCCGACGGCGCTCACTTACATTTCCTCACTCATCGGCGGTCTGCCGTCGGATGACAGCTTCTGCAGGTGGGAAAAAATTCACGCGTGCGCATTAGGATCGCCTACATACGTGCACCAATCAACGCCTCCC